>NW_028270185.1:31382143-31756309 GCF_037043375.1 Chiloscyllium plagiosum | reverse complement strand
TGTATCGACCATTCACAGTCGACAGCAATATGCACACACACCATTGACCATTCACAGGCTACAGGATTATTTTCACACTGCATTGACCATCCACAGGCCACAGGATTATTCACACTGTGCATTGACCATTTACAGTCCAAAGAATTATTCACACTGAGTATTGACCATCCTTACGCCAATGGTTATTCACACACAGTATTCACAGGCCATAGTATTATTTACACACAGTATTGACTGTCCTCAGGCCACAGGGTTATTCACACTGTATTGAATATTCACAGTGCACTGGATTATTCACACAGAGTACTGAATAATCTCAGGCAACAGGATTAATTACACACAGTATTGACTATCCTCAGACCAAGAGTTATTCACACACAGTATTGACCATCCTCAGGCCACAGGATTATTCACACACAATACTGATGATTCATAGGCCACAGCATTATTCACACACTGTATTGACCAGCCTAATTCCACAGGATTTTTGAACCTACTGCTTTGTCAGTTTACAGGTCACAAGATTATTCACACAAAGTATTGATCATTCTCAGGCCATGGGTTATTCACACACAGCATTGATCATTCTCAGGCCATCGATTATTCACACAGTATTGACAATCCTCAGGCCATGGATTATTCACACACAGTATTGACCATCCTCAGGACACAGGATTATTCACACACAATACTGATGATTCATAGGCCACAGCATTATTCACACAGTGTATTGACCACTCACAGTCTAAAGAATTATTCACACACAGTATTGACCATCCTTAGGCCAAAGGTTATTCACACACAGTATTTACGATTCACGGGCCACAGTATTATTCACACACTTTATTGAGAATTCACAGTGCACAGGATTACTCACACACTGTATTCACAATTCTCAGGCCACAGGTTAATTCACACACGTTATTGACCATTCTCCGTCCACAGGATTACACACACACAGTATTGACCATTCTCTGTCCACAGGATTACTCATACACAGTATTGACCATTCACAGTCCACAGCATTTTTCACACATAGTATTGACCATTCTCAGGCCAGAGGACTATTCACGCACAGTATTGACCATCCTCAGGCAACATACGTTTTCACACACCGTATTGACCAACCTCAGGCCACAGGATTATTCGCACACAGTATTGACCATCCTCAGTCAACAGGATTTTCCCCAAACAGAATATGACCACACTCAGGCCACAGGATTATTCACACAAGCTATTAAACACCCTCAGGCCACAGGATTATTCCCACACAGCATTGATCATTCTCAGGCCACAGGATTATTCCCATACATGAATGACCATTCTCAGGTCACAGGATTATTCACACACTGTATTGACCATCCTCAGGCTACAGGATTATTCCCACAGAGTCTGGACCATTCTCAGGCCACAGGATTATTCACTCACTGTATTAAACACCCTCGGGCAGCAGAATATTTCACACACACAGTATTGACTATCCTTCGGCCCAACGGTTATTCCCACACAGTATTGACCATCCTCAGTCCACAGGATTATTCACACACAGTATTGACCACCATTCGGCCACATCATTAATGAACACACTGTCTTGATCATTTACACGTCACAGGGTTATTTCCACGCAGTATTGACGATTATCAGGCCACAGCAATATTCACACACAGTATTGATCATTCACAGGCCACAGGATTATTCACACACAGTATTGACTAGCACACGGCACGGGATTAATGAACACTTTGTCTTGATCATTTAAAGGTCACAGGATTGTTCCCACACAGGATTGACCATCCTCAGGCCATGGATTATTCATACACAGTATTGACCATTATCAGGACACAGGATTATTCATATACAGTATTGACTTACCTCAAGCCACAGGATTTTTCACACACAGTATTGACGATCCTCAGGCCACAGGATTATCTTCACAAGGCATTGACCATCATCAGGCCACAGGATTATTCACACACAGCATTGACCATTCTTAGGCCACAAGATTATTCCCACACAATATTGAAAATTCATAGTTCCCAGGAATATTTACACGCATTATTGACCATCCTCAGTACACAGGGATACTAAAAAAAATTAAACATTCTCAGGTCACAGGAATACTCAAACACAATATTGACCACCATTAGGCCACAGGATTAATGAAAACACTGTCTTGACGATTTACAGGTCTCAGTTTCATTCATACACAGTTTTGACCATTCTCAGGCCACAGGATTGTTCACACAGTGTATTGATCACCCTCAGGCTGCAGGATTATTCACAGACAGTACTCACTACCCTCAGGTCACAGGATTGTTCACACACAGTAATGACCATCCAAGGGTTATTCACACACAGTATTCAGGATTCACTGCGCACAGGATTATTCACATACAGTTTTGACCTTCCTCAGACCAAAGGATTATTCCCATACAGAAGTGACCATCCTCAGGCCATGGGATAATTCCCACAGATTGCTGGCCATCCTCAGGTCACAGGATTGTTCACAAATAATATTGACCAGCCTCATGCCGCAGGATTATTCGCACACAGTATTCACCATTCACAGTCCACAGCATTATTCACACACAGCATAGACTGTTAACAGACCACAGGATTATTCACACAGAGCATTGAATAACCCTAGTCAACAGGATTAATCGCACATAGTATTGACCATTCACAGTCCACAGCATTTTTCACACACGGTATTGACCAACTTCAGCCCACAGGATTATTCACACACAGTATTGACAATCCTCAGGTCGCAAAATTATTCACACACATTATTGACCAGTCTCATGCCACAGGATTATTTACACACTGTGTTGACATTACAGAGGCCACAGGAGTATTCACACACAATATTCAACATTCCCAGCCCACAGGATTATTCCCACACAGTATTGACAAACATACGGCCACAGGATTAATAAACACATTGCCTTGACGATTCAGTACAAATAGTATTGAACATGCACAGGCCAGAGATTATTGACACAGTATTGACCAGTCACATTCCACAGGGTTTTCACCACACAGTATGGAGCATCCTCAGGCAACGTAAGTTTTCACACACTGTTTTGACCATCCTCAGGCCACAGGATTATTCACTCACTTAATTGAACATCCTCGGGCAGCAGGACATTTAACACACGCAGTATTGACTGTCTTTCGGCCCAACGGTTATACCCACACAGTATTGACCATGCTCAAGCCAGAGGAATATTCACACACAGTATTGACCAGCCTACGGCCACAGAATTAATAAACACACTATCTTGACCATTTACAGGTCACAGGATTATTCCCACACAGTATTGACCATCCTCAAGGAACAGGATTATTTACACATAGTATTGACCATCCTCAGGCCATGGATTATTCACACACACTATTGACAATCCTCAAGCCACAGGATTATTCCTACACAGTATTGACCATCCACAGGCCATGGATTATTCACACACAGTATTGGCCATCCTCAGGCCACAGGATTATTCACACACAATATTGATGATTCATAGGCCACAGCATTATTCACACAATGTATTGACCACTCACAGTCCAAAGAATTATTCACACACAGTATTTACAATTCAGGGGCCATAGGATTATTCACACACTTTATTGAGCAGTCACAGTGCACAGGATTATTCACACACTGTATTCACAATTCTCAGGCCACAGGTTAATTCACACAGTATTGACCATTCTCCATCCACAGGATTACTCACACACAGTATTGACCATTCACAGTCCACAGCATTTTTCACACATAGTATGACCATTCTCAGTCCAGAGGACTATTCACACACAGTATTGACCATCCTCAGGCAACATAAGTTTTCACACACCGTATTGACCAACCTCAGGCCACAGGATGATTCCCACAGTCTTGACCATTCACAGGCCACAGGATTATTCACACACAGTATTGACTGTCCTGAGTCAACAGGATTTTCCCCACACTCAGGCCACAGGATTATTCACACACAGAATTGATCATTCTCAGACTACAGGATTATTCCCACAGAGTATGGACCATTCTCATGCCACAGGACTATTCACTCACTGTATTGATTACCCTTGGGCATCAGGATTTTTAACACACACAGTATTGACTATCCTTCGGCCCAACAGTTATTCCCACACAGTATTGACCATTCTCAGTCCACAGGATTATTCACACGCAGTATTGACCACCATTCGGCCACAGCATTAATGAACACACTGTCTTGATCATTTACACATCACATGATTATTTCCACGCAGTATTGACGATTATCAGGCCACAGCAATATTTACACACAGTATTGATCATTCACAGGGCACAGGATTATTCACACACAGTATTGACTAGCACACGGCACGGGATTAATGAACACTTTGTCTTGATCATTTAAAGGTCACAGGATTGTTCCCACACAGGATTGACCATCCTCAGGCCATGGATTATTCATACACAGTATTGACCATCCTCAGGTACCAGGATTATTCACACACTGTATTGACCATTATCAGGACACAGGATTATTCATATACATTATTGACATTCCTCAAGCCACAGGATTTTTCACACGCAGTATTGACGATCCTCAGGCCACGATCCTCAGGATTAATTTCACAAGGCATTGACCATTCTCAAGCCGCAAGATTATTCCCACACTGTATTGAGCATTTAGAGTTCCCAGGATTATTTACACACATTATTGACCATCTTCAGTACGCAGGGATACGCAAAACAAAATTAAACATTCTCACGTCACAGGAATACTCAAACATAGTATTGACCACCATTAGGCCACAGGATTAATGAACACACTGTCTTGACCATTTACAGGTCTCAGTTTCATTCATACACAGTTTTGACCATTCTCAGGCCACAGGATTGTTCACACAGTGTATTGATCACCCTCAGGCTGCAGGATTATTCACAGACAGTACTCACTCCCCTCAGGTCACAGGATTGTTCACACACAGTAATGACCATCCAAGGGTTATTCACACACAGTATTCAGCATTCACTGCGCACAGGATTATTCACATACAGTTTTGACCTTCCTCAGACCAAAGGATTATTCCCATACAGAAGTGACCATCTTCAGGCCATGGGATAATTCCCAGAGTGTTGGCCATCCTCAGGCCACAGGATTGTTCACAAATAATATTGACCAGCCTCATGCCGCAGGATTATTCGCACACAGTATTCACCATTCACAGTCCACAGCATTATTCACACACAGCATAGACTGTTAACAGACCACAGGATTATTCACACAGAGCATTGAATAACCCAAATCAACAGGATTAATCGCACCATACTCAGGCCACAGGATTGCTCACACACAGTATTGACCTTCCTCAGGCCAAGGGTTATTCACACACAGTATTGACCATTCACGGGTCAGAGGATTATTCACACGTGGTATTGACCATTCACTGTCCAAGGATAATTCACACACAGCATTGACCGTCACAGGCCACAGGTTTATTCACACACAATATTGGACATCCTTAGTGCACAGATTATTCAGTATTGACCATCATCAGACCACAAGATTATTCACACACTGTATTAATCAGCCTCCGGCCACAAGATTATTCACAACAGTATTGACCATGCACAAGCCACAGATTATTCCCACACAGTATTGACCATCCACAGGGCACAGGATTATTCACACACAGCATTGACTAGCACATGGCCACAGGATTAATGAACACTCTGTCTTCAACATTTGCAAGTCACAGGATTATTCCCAC
Organism: Chiloscyllium plagiosum; assembly: GCF_037043375.1. NCBI lineage: Eukaryota > Metazoa > Chordata > Chondrichthyes > Orectolobiformes > Hemiscylliidae > Chiloscyllium > Chiloscyllium plagiosum. The sequence goes on along the minus strand of NW_028270185.1, from coordinate 31,750,543 downwards.
AGTGTATTGACAATTCTCAGACCACATCATTATTCACACATAGTATTGATCAGCTTCCGGCCACAGGATTAATGAACACACTGTCTTGACCATTTACACGTCACAGGATTATTCCCACACAGTATTGGCCATCCTCAAGCCACGGGATTGTTCACACACACAGGATTGATCATCCTCAAGCCATGGATTTTTCACACACAACATTGATAATCCTCAGGCCACAGGATTATTCACACACTGTATTGAACATCCTCAGGCCACTGGATTACTTACAAATAGTATTGACAGTATACAAACCGCAGGATTACTCACACACAGTATTCACAATTCACAGGCCACAGGATTACTCAGACACTGTATTCACAATCCTCAGGCCACAGGATAATTCGCACACAGTATTGAACATTCTCAGGCCACAGGATTACTCACACACTGTATTCACAATCCTCAGACCTCAGGATTATTCGCACACTGCATTGAACATCCTCAGGCCACTGGATTGTTCACAGACAGTACTGACTATCCTCAGGACACACGAGTATTCACACACAATATTCAATATTCCCAGCCCACAGCATTATTCACACACTATTGATTGGAACATGGCCACAGGATTAATGAACACACTGTCTTAACCATTTACTTGGTCACAGAATTACTTCCACACAATATTAACTATCTTCAAGAAACAGGATTGTTCACACACAGTATTGAACATCCTGAGACCACAGGAGTATTCACACACAGTATTGACCATTCTCAGGCCGCAGGATTATTCCTGCACAGTATTTAACATCTTCAGGCCACAGGATTATTAACACATAGTATTCACCAGCATCCGGCCAGAGGATTAATGAACACATTTTCTTGACCATGTACAGGTCACAGAAATATTCACACCCAATATTGACCATCCTCAGGCCACAGGATTGTTCAAACTCCGTATTGACCATACTCAGACCACAGAATTATTCTCACACAGTACTGACCATCCTCAGACCACAGGATTCTTCACACAGTATTGCCCATTCTCAGGCCACAGGAGTAGTCACACACGCTATTGACTATCCTCAGGGCACATGATTATTTTCACACTGTATTGACCATCATCAGGCTACAGGAATATTCACTCACAGTAGTGACAATTCTCAAATTACAGGATTGTTCACACACAGTATTGGCGATTCACAGGCCAGAGCATTATGCACTGTCCAAAGGATTATTTCCACACAGTATTGACCATCCTCAGGCCAAAGGATTATTCACACACAATATTGACGAGTCACAGGCCACAGGATTATTCCCATATGTTATTGACTATTCTAAAGCCACAGGATTATTCACACACAGTATGGCTGTCCTCAGGCAATGTAATTTTTCACACAATGTACGGACCATTCTCAGGCCACAGGATTATTCCCTCACTGTATTGAATATCCTCAGGCAGCAGATTATTTAACACACACAGTATTGACTATCCTTCGGCCCAACGGTTATTCCCACACAGTATTGACTATTCTCATTCCACATGATTATTCTCACACAGTATTGACCACCATACGGCCACAATATTAATGAACGCACTGTCTTAATCATTTACACATCACATGATTATTTCCACGCAGTATTAACGATTCTCAGGCCACAGCAATGTTCACACACAGTATTGACCATTCACAGGACACAGGTTTATTCACACACAGTATTGACTAGCACACGGCCATAGGATTAATGAACACTCCGTCTTCAACTTTTGCAGGTCACAGGATTGTTCCAACATAGAATTCACAATCCTCAGGCTACATGATTATTCACACACAGTTTTGACCAGCCTATGGCCACAGGATTAATGAACACACTGTCTTGATCATTTACAGGTCACAGGATTATTCCAACACGGTATTGTAATTAGGGCGGCACGGTGTCACAGTGGTTAGCACTGCTGCCTCACAGCACCAGAGACCTGGGTTCAGTTCCCACCTCAGGCGACTGACTGTGTGGAGTTTGCACGTTCTCCCCGTGTCTGCGTGGGTTTCCTCCGGGTGCTCCAGTTTCCTCCCACCATCCAAAAGATGTGCAGGTCAGGTGAATTGGCCATACTAAATTGCCCGTAGTGTTAGGTAAGGGGTAAATGTAGGGGTATGGGTGGGTTTCGCTTCAGCGGGTCGATGTGGACTTGTTGCGCCGAAGGGCCTGTTTCCACACTGTAATCTAATCTAATCTAATCTATTGACCATCCTCATGGAGGAGGAAAATTTACACAAAGTATCACCATTCTCAGGCCATAGATCATTCACACACAGTATTGACCATCCTCATGGAAGAGGAAAATTTACACAAAGAATCACCATGCTCAGGCCATGGATCATTCACACACAGTATTGACAATCCTCAAGGCACAGGATTTTTCCTATACAGTACTGACCATCCACAAGCACCAGGATTATTCTCACACTGTATTGACCATTCACAGTCCACAGGATTACTCACACACAGTATTGACCATTCACAATCCACAGGATTATTCACACACATTATTGACCAGCCTCAGGCCACAGGATTATTTACACACTGTGTTGACTGTACAGAGGCCACAGGAGTATTCACACACAATATTCAACATTCCCAGCCCACAGGATTATTCCCACACAGTATTGACGAACACACGGCCACAGGATCAATAAACACATTGCCATGACTATTCAGTACAAATAGTACTGAACATGTACAGGCCACAGTTTTATTATCACACAGCATTGACCATCCACAGGCCACAGGATTACTATCACACAGCATTGACCATCCACAGGCCACAGTTTTATTATCACACAGCATTGACCATCCACAGGCCACAGGATTATTATCACACAGCATTGACCATCCACAGGCCACAGGATTATTATCACACAGCATTGACCATCCACAGGCCACAGGATTATTATCACACAGCATTGACCATCCACAGGCCACAGGATTATTATCACACAGCATTGACCATCCACAGGCCACAGGATTATTATCACACAGCATTGACCAACCTCAGGCCACAGGATTATTATCACACAGCATTGACCATCCACAGGCCACAGGATTATTATCACACAGCATTGAGCATCCACAGGCCACAGGATTATTATCACACAGCATTGACCAACCTCAGGCCACAGGATTACTATCACACAGCATTAACCATCCACAGGCCACATTATTATTCACAAACAATATTGCCCATCCTTAGGCAAAAGGCTATTCGCACACAGTATTGACCATCCTTAGGCCAAGGGTTATTCACACACAGTATTTATGATTCACGGGCCAAAGGATTATTCACACACATTATTGACCAACTTCAGGCGCAGCATGTTTCACACACAGCATTGACCATCCACTGGCCACATCATTATTCACACACAGTATTAGGCCAAGGGTTATTCACACACAGTATTTATGATTCACGGACCAAAGGATTAGTCACACAAAGTATTGACTGCACTCAGTCCACAGGATTATTTACACACTGTATTGAGCATTCACAGTGCACAGGATTATTCACACACAGTATTGACCATCGTCAGGAGAAAGTGAGGTCTGCAGATGCTGGAGATCAGAGCTGAAAATGTGTTGCTGGAAAAGCGCAGCAGGTCAGGCAGCATCCAGGGAACAGGAGAATCGACGTTTCGAGCATAAGCCCTTCTTCAGGAATCATTCCTGAAGAAGGGCTTTTGCCCGAAACGTCGATTCTCCCGTTCCCTGGATGCTGCCTGACCTGCTGCGCTTTTCCAGCAACACATTTTCAGCATCGTCAGGCCACAGGATTATTCACACACAGTATTGACCATTCACATCCACAGCATTTTTCACACACTGTATTGACCAACCTCAGGCCACATGATTATTTTCACACACAGTATTGACCATCCTCAGGCCACAGGATTGTTCACACATAGTATTGACCATTCTCAGTCCACAGGATTATTTTCACACAGTATTGACAATCCTCGGGTAGCAAAATTATTCACACACATTATTGACCAGGATTAATTACACACTGTGTTGACAGTACAGAGGCCACAGGAGTATTCACACACAATATTCAACATTCCCAGCCCACAGGATTATTCCCACACAGTATTGAAGAACATACGGCCACAGGATTAATAAACACATTGCCTTGACCATGCAGTACAAACAGTACTGAACATGCACAGGCCACAGATTATTAATACACAGTGTTGACCATTCACATTCCACAGGATTTTCAGCACACAGTATCGAGCGTCCTCAGACAACATCAGTTTAACACACTGTATTGACCATCCTCAGGCCACAGGATTATTCACTCACTGAACTGAACATCCTCGGGCAGCAGGACATTTAACACACGCAGTATTGACTATCCTTCGGCCCAACGGTTATTTCCACACAGTATTGACCATGCTCAGTCCACAGGATTATTCACACACAGTATTGACCACCATACGGCCACATCATTAATGAACACACTGTCTTGATCATTTACACGTCACAGGATTATTTCCACACAGGATTGACGCGTCTCAGGCTACAGCAATATTCACACACAGTATTGATCATTCAAAGAGCACAGGATTATTCATGCACAGCATTGACTAGCACACGGCCACAGGATTAATGAACACTATGTTTTCAACATTTGCAGGTTACAGGATTGTTCCCACATAGTATTGACAATCCTCAGGCCACAGGATTATTCACACTCAGTATTGACCAGCCTATGGCCACAGAATTAATGAACACACTATCTTGACCATTTACAGGTCACAGGATTATTCCCACACAGTATTGACTATCCTCAAGGAACAGGATTATTTACACATAGTACTGACTATCCTCAGGCCATGGATTATTCACACACAGTATTGACAATCCTCAAGCCACAGGATTATTCCTACACAGTATTGACCATCCTCAGGCCATAGGATTATTCACACACAATATTGATGATTCAGAGGCCACAGCATTATTCACACAGTGTATTGACCTCTCACAGTCCAAAGAATTATTTACACACAGTATTGACCATCCTTTGGCCAAGGGTTATTCACACACAGTATTTACGATTCACAGGCCATAGGATTACTCACACACTTTATTGAGCATTCACAGTGTACAGGATTATTCACACACTGTATTCACAATTCTCAGGCCACAGGTTAATTCCACAGGATTACTCACACATAGTATTGACCTTTCACAGTCCTCAGCATTTTTCACATATACTATTGACCATTCTCAGGCCAGAGGACTATTCACACACAGTATTGAGCATCCTCAGGCAACATTATTTTTCACACACCGTATTAACCAAACTCAGGCCACAGGATCATTCCCACATAGTATTGACCATTCACAGGCCACAGGATTATTCACACATAGTATTGACCGTCCTCAGTCAACGGAATTTTCCGCACACAGAATATGAACACACTCAGGCAACAGGATTATTCACACAATGTATTGAACATCCTCAGGCCACAGGATTATTCCCACACAGCATTGATCATCCTCAGGCCACAGGATTATTCCCACACAGTATTGACCATTCTCAGGCCACAGGATTATTCCCACACAGTATTGACCATTCTCAGTCCACATGATTATTCACACACAGTATTGACCACCATACGGCCACAGTATTAATGAACGCACTGTCTTAATCATTTACACATCACATGATTATTTCCACACAGTATTAACGATTCTCAGGCCACAGCAATGTTCACACACAGTATTGACCATTCACGGGGCATAGGATTATTCCCACACAGTATTGACCATCCTCATGGAAGAGGAAAATTTACACAAAGTATCACCATGCACAGGCCATGGATCATTCACACACAGTATTGATAATGCTCAAGTCACAGGATTTTTCCTACACAGTATAGACCATCCACAAGCACCAGGATTATTCTCACACTGTATTGACCATTCTCAGGCCACAGGATTACTCACACACAGTATTGACCATTCACAGTCCACAGGATTATTCAAACAGTATTGAAAATCCTCGGGTAGCAAAATTATTTACACACATTATTGACCAGCCTCAGGCCACAGGATTATTTACACACTGTGTTCACTGTACAGAGGCCATAGGAGTATTCACACACAATATTCAACATTCCCAGCCCACATGATTATTCCCACACAGTATTCACGAACATACAGCCACAGTAATAATAAATACATAGCCTTGACCATTCAGTAAAAACAGTACTGAACATGCATAGGCCACAGTTTATTAACACCCAGCATTGACCATCCACAGGCCACAGGATTACTATCACACAGCATTGAGCATCCACAGCCCACATTATTATTCATTCACAGTATTGACCATCCTTAGGCAAAGGGTTATACACACACAGTACTGACGATTCACAGCCCATAGCATTATTCACACACAGTATTGACTGCCCTCAGACCCCATTATTATTCACCATCCTCAGTCTATAGAATTACTCTCACACAATATTGATCATCCTCAGGTCAAGGGTTATTCATACACAGTATTGACCATCCTAAGACTAAGACCATAAGATCATTCACACACTATATTGACCAACCGGAGGCCACAGGTTTAATGAACACATTCTCTTTACCAATTAACAGGTCACAGGAATATTCCCACACAGGACTGACAATCCACAGGGCACAGGAATATTCCCACACAGGACTGACAATCCACAGGGCACAGGATTATTCACACACAGTACTGACAATCCACAGGGCACAGGAATATTCCCACACAGGACTGACAATCCACAGGGCACAGGAATATTCCCACACAGGACTGACAATCCACAGGGCACAGGAATATTCCCACACAGGACTGACAATCCACAGGGCACAGGAATATTCCCACACAGGACTGACAATCCACAGGGCACAGGAATATTCCCACACAGGACTGACAATCCACAGGGCACAGGAATATTCCCACACAGGACTGACAATCCACAGGTCACAGGAATATTCCCACACAGGACTGACAATCCACAGGGCACAGGAATATTCCCACACAGGACTGACAATCCACAGGGCACAGGATTATTCACACACAGTACTGACAATCCACAGGTCACAGGATTATTCACACACAGTACTGACAATCCACAGGTCACAGGAATATTCCCACACAGGACTGACAATCCACAGGGCACAGGAATATTCCCACACAGGACTGACAATCCACAGGGCACAGGAATATTCCCACACAGGACTGACAATCCACAGGGCACAGGATTATTCACACACAGTATTGAACATCCTCAAGTTCAGGATTACTCTGACACACGATTGACCATTCACAGTCCACAGGATTATTCACACACAGTACTGACAATCCACAGGGCACAGGAATATTCCCACACAGGACTGACAATCCACAGGGCACAGGAATATTCCCACACAGGACTGACAATCCACAGGGCACAGGATTATTCACACACAGTATTGAACATCCTCAAGTTCAGGATTACTCTGACACACGATTGACCATTCACAGTCCACAGGATTGTTCACACATAGTATTGTTCATACGCAGTCCAAGGATTAGTCAAACACAGTATTGGTGATTCACAGGCCAGAGATTTATTCACACACTGTATTGACTGAACACAAGCCACAGGAGTATTCACACACAATGTTCAATATTCTCAGCCAACAGGATTATTCAGATACAGTATTGACCAGCCAACGGCCACAGGATTAATGCACACACTGTCTTGTTCATTTACAAGTCACAGGATTATTCCCACACAATATTGACAATTCAAACGGCCACAGCAATGTTCATACAAGGTATTGACCATTCACACGGCACAGGTTTATTCCCACACAGTATTGACTAGCACACAGCCACAGGATTATGAATACTAAGTCTTCAACTTTTGCAGGTCACAGGATTGTTCCAACATTGAATTCACAATCCTCAGGCTACAGGATTATTCACACACAATATTGACCAGCATACGGACACAGGATTAACGTATACGCTGTTTTGGCCATTCACAGGGTACATGATTATTCCCACAAAGTATTGACTATCCTCAAGCCACGGGATTGTTCACGCACAGTTTTGTCCATCGTCAGGCCATACGATTATTCACACACAGTGAAGACCATCCTCCGGCCACAGGATTGTTCATACACAGTATTTACCATCCTAAAACCATAGGATTATTCACACAGAGTATTGACCATTCACAGGCATCAATATGCACACACACCATTGACCATCCACAGGCCACAGGATTATTCGCACTGTGCATTGACCATTTATAGTCCAAAGGATTATTCACACACAGTATTGACCATCCTTAGGCCAATGGTTATTCACACACAGTATTTACGATTCACAGGCCATAGTATTATTTACGCATAGTATTGACTGCCCTCAGGCCACAGGATTATTCACACTGTGTTGAATATTCACAGTGCACAGGATTATTCACACAGAGTACTGAATAATCTCAGGCAACAGGATTAATTACACACAGTATAGACTATCCTCAGACCAAGGGTTATTCACATACAGTATTGACCATCCTCAGGCCACAGGATTATTCACATACATTACTGATGATTCATAGGCCACAGCATTATGCACACACTGTATTGACCAGCCTACTTCCACTGGATTTTTGAACCTACTGCTTTGTCAGTTTACAGGTCACAGGATTTTTCACACAAAGTATTGAACATCCTCAGGCCACAGGATTATTCCCAACAGCATTGATCATTCTCAGGCCATGGATTATTCACACACACAGTATTGACAATCCTCAGGCAACAGGATTATTCACAGACAATATTGATGATTCATAGGCCACAGGTTAATTCACACACGGTATTGACCATTCTCCGTCCACAGGATTACTCACACATAGTATTGACCATTCACAGTCCACGGCATTTTTCACACATAGTATTGACCATCCTCAGGCCAGAGGACTATTCACACACAGTATTGAGCATCCTCAGGCAACATAAGTTTTCACACACCGTATTGACCAACCTCAGGCCACAGGATGATTCCCACAGAGTCTTGACCATTCACAGGCCATTGACCATCCTCAGGCTACAGGATTATTCACACACAATATTGACCAGCATACGGACACAGGATTAACGTATACGCTGTTTATTCACACACAGTATTGACCAACTTCAGTCAACAGGATTTTCCCCACACAGAATATGACCACACTCAGGCCACAGGATTATTCACACAAACTATTAAACACCCTCAGGCCACAGGATTATTCCCACACAGCATTGATCATTCCCAGGCCACAGGATTATACCCATACATGAATGTCCATTCTCAGGCCACAGGATTATTCACTCACTGTATTGAACACCCTCGGGCAGCAGGATTTTTAACACACACAGTATTGACAATCCTTCGGCCCAACGCTTATTCCCACACAGTATTGACCATCCTCAGTCCACAGGATTATTCACACACAGTATTGACCACCATTCAGCCACATCATTAATGAACACACTGTCTTGATCATTTACACGTCACAGGATTACTTCCATGCAGTATTGACGATTATCAGGCCACAGCAATATTCACACACAGTATTGTTTATTCACGCTGAGTATTGAGCGGTCACAGTACACAGAATTATTCACACTCAGTATTGACCATCCTTAGGCAAAGGTTTATTCACACACAGTGTTGATGATTCACAGGCTCCAGTATTATTCACACACAGTCTTGACCATCATCAGTCCGGACGATTATTCACACACAGTATTGACTATCCTCAGGTGACAGGATTATTCACACACTGTATTGATCATCCCTAGGCAAAGGTTTATTTACACACAGTATTGACGATTCACAGGCTACAGGGTTTTTCACACAGATCATTGACCATCATCAGTCCGGACGATTATTCACACACAGTATTGACCATCATCAGTCCGGACGATTATTCACACACAGTATTGACTATCCTCAGGCCACAGAATTATTCACACACAGTATTGACCATTGACAGTTCAAAGGATTAATTACACATCATGTTGACCATCCTCAGTCCACAGGATTACTCACACACAGTACTGACCATCTGAAGACCACAGGATTATTCACTCACAGTATTGACCATTGACAGTCCAAAGGATTAATTGCACATCATGTTGACCATCCTCAGTCCACAGGATTACTCACATACAGTACTGACCATCTGAAGACCACAGGATTATTCACACACAGTATTGACCATTCACAGCCCACAGGATTATTCACACAAGCATTGACCATTCACAGATAACAAGAGTATTCTCACACAGGATTGAACAACCTCAACCAACAGGATTAATCACACATCGTATTGATCATCCACAGGCTACAGGATTACCCACATACGGTTTTGACCATCCTCAGGCCAAGGGTTATTCACACACAGTACTAATGATTCACATGCCAGAGGATTAGTCACATACAGTATTGTCCAACCTCCGTCCACAGGAATGTTCACAAACAATATTCAACATTCTTAGGACACAGGATTAATCACACATAGTATTGATCACTCCAGCTACAGGATTAATGAACGTACTGTTACAGGTCACAGGATTATTCATAAACAGTACTCACTATCCTTAGGCCACAGGATATTTCACACACTGTATTGATCCTCAGGCCACAGGATTATTCACACACAATATTGACCATGTTCAGGCCACAGGACTATTCACACACAGTATTGAGCATTCACAGTGCACAGGATTATTCAACACTTTGTATAGTCCATCCATAGGCCACACTATTATTAACAAACAGTATTGACGGTTCACAGGCCACAGGATTATTCGCACACAGTTTTGACCACCCTCAGGCCAAGGGTTATTCACATACAGTATTGATGATTCACAGGCCAGAGGATTATTCACACATGGTATTGATCATTCACTGTCTAAGGACAATTCACACACAGCATTGACTGTCACAGGCCACAGGTTTATTCACACACAATGTTGAATATCCACAGGGCACAGGATTATTCAGTATTGACCATCATCAGATCACAAGATTATTCAGACACTGTATTAACCAGCCTCCGGCCACAAGATTATTCACAACAGTATTGGCCATTCACAGCCTTATTCACACACAGTATTGACTATCCTTAGGCCACTGGGTTATTCCCACACCTGATTGACTACTCTCAGGCCACAGGTGTATTTACACAGAGTATTGAGCAGTCACAGTGCACAGGATTATTCACACACAGTGTTGACCATCCTCAGGCCATAGTATAATTAACAAACAGAAATGACCATCCTCAGTCCACAGGATTTTACACACACAGTATTGACCATCCTCAGGCCAAGAGTTATTCACACACAGTATTGATGATTCACAGGCCAGAGGATTATTCACACATGGTATTGACCATTCACTGTCCAAGGATAATTCACACACAGTATTGACGTTCACAGGCCACAGGAGTATTCGCGCACAGTATTGTACATCCTGAGGCCTCAGAATTATTCACACACTGTATTGACCAGTCTACAGCCAGAGGAGTTTTGAATCCACTGCCTTGTCACCTTAAAGGCGCAGGATTATTCACACACTGTATTGACCATCCTCAGGCCCCAGGATTATTCACACATAGTATTGACCATCCTCAGGCCACAGGATTATTCACACACATTATTGACCATCCACAGGCCAAGGGTTATGCACACACGGTATTGACCATTCTCAAGCCAGAGGATTACTTTCACATGTTATTGACCACCATCAGCCCACAAGATTATTCACACACATTATTGACAAACCTTAGGCCACAGGTGTATTCATAAACAGTATCGAGCATTCATAGTTCCCAGGATTATTTACACACAGTATTGACAATCCACAGTCCACAGGATTATTCACACAAGTATCCTCCATCCTCAGGCTGTAGGATTATTCGCACACAGTATTGTACATCCTCAGGACTCAGAATTCTTCACACATCGTATTGACCATTCACAGTACAAAGGAATAATTACACATCATGTTGACCATACTCAGTCCACAGGATTACTCTCACACAGTATTGACCATCCGTAGACCACAGGATTATTCACTCACAGTATTGACCATTCACAGGTAACAAGATTTTTCTCACACAGGATTGAACAACCTCAGGCAACAGGATTAATCACACATCTTATTGACCATCCTCAGGCCACTGGATTAATCACACATGGAACTGACCATTCACTGTCCAAAAGATTATTCGCACACTGTATTGAACATCCTCAAGCCACCGGATTAGTGGCACACATTACTGAACATCCTCAGGCAACATCCTCAGTAGTCAGTATATAGGGTCCAGGCCAATGTGCTTATTGATTGAATCTGTGGATGAGTGCCAAACCTCTAGGAATTTCCTGGCTGTTCTCTGTTTAGCTTGTCCTATAATAGTAGTGTTGTCCCAGTCAAATTCATGTTGCTTGTCATCTGCGTGTGTGGCTATTAAGGATAGCTGGTCGTGTCGTTTCGTGGCTAGTTGGTGTTCATGGATGTGGATCATTAGCTGTCTTCCTGTTTGTCCTATGCAGTGTTTTGTGCAGTCCTTGCATGGGAATTTGTACACTGCATTGGTTTTGCTCATGCTCGGTATCGGGTCCTTCGTTCTTGTGAGTTGTTGTCTGAGAGTGACTGTTGGTTTGTTTGCTGTTATGAGTCCTAGTGGTCGCAGTAGTCTGGCTGACAGTTCGGAAATGCTCCTGATGTATGGTAGTGTGGCTAGTCCGTTGGGTTGTGGCATATCCTCGTTCCGTTGTCTATCCCTTAGGCATCTGTTGATGAAATTGCGCGGGTATCTGTTTTTGGCGAATACATTGTATAGGTGTTCCTCTTCCTCTTTTTGCTGTTCTGGGGTACTGCAGTGTGTTGTGGCTCTTTTGAAAAGTGTCTTGATGCAACTTCTTTTGTTTGTGTTGGGGTGGTTGCTTTCGTAGTTCAGGACTTGGTCTGTGTGTGTGGCTTTCCTGTATACCTTTGTGGTGAATTCTCCGTTAGGTGTTCTCTGTACCATCACGTCTAGGAATGGGAGTCGGTTGTCCTTTTCTTCCTCTCTAGTGAATCGGATTCCTGTGAATGTGGCGTTGATGATCCAGTGTGTGCTCTCTATTTCTGTGTTTTTAATGATTACAAAGGTGTCATCCGCATATCTGACCCAGAGTTTGGGTTGAATTTGCGGTAAGACTGTTTGTTCTAATCTTTGCATTACTGCTTCTGCTATGAGTCCAGAGATGGGTGAGCCCATGGGTCTGCCGTTGATTTGTTCATATATTTGGTTGTTGAATGTGAAGTGTGTGTTGTGAGACACAGGTCCGGTAGTTTGAGTATGCCATCTTTGTTGATAGGTTCCCCGTCTTGTTGTCTGTTCTGTATGTCCAGCAGGTTGGCTATTGTTTCTCTGGCTAGGGTTTTGTCGATAGAGGTGAACAGTGCCGTTACATCAAATGAGACCATGGTTACTTCCTTGTCTATGAGTATATGTGTATATTCCTGGGACAACTGGGACAAGACTACTATTATAGGACAAGCCAAACAGAGAACAGCCAGGGAATTCCTAGAGGCATGGCACTCATCCATAGATTCAATCAATAAGCACATCGACCTGGACCCAATATACCGACCACTGCAATGGATAGCTGGAACTGACAACCGGAGGCGGCAGGTTCAAACCACTAGAAATGCCGGAGGAAAGATCACAGCAGTGCTTCACAGTAGGCCCCCAAGCACTGAGGATGTCACCTAGACAGGGGACGAAACGTCTGCAACACAAATTCCCAGCTCGGTGAACAGAACCACAACAACGAGCACCCAAGCTACAAATCTTCTCACAGACTTTGAAACCTGTAAGATAATCAGAGGGTTAGATAGAGTGGGCATCCTTTTTTTCTTGAATGGTGATGGTTAACATAAGGGGACATAGCTTCAAATTGAGGAATGATAGATATAGGACAGATGTCTGGGTAGTTTATTTACTCAGAATGTAGTAGGGGGTATGGAACACATTGCCTGCAACAGTAGTAGACTTGCCAACTTTAAGGGCATTTAAATGTTCATTGGATAAACATGGATGAAAATGGAATTGTGAAGGTGAGATGAGTTTCAGATTGATTTTACATTTTGGCACATCGAGGACCAAAGGGCCTGTACTGAGCTGTAATGTTCCATGTTCTATGTTCTGTCCTATCCCCATTCCCTATCCCTGTATCCTCCTCCAGCCCCTTCACTGCAAACTGTGTCTGTAATATTCAGTTCACAAATAGGAGATTCATCACATGCACAAAGATTGCTCATCAACAGACACAGTCTGCCTTTGTTTAATGCACATGTCCCAAGATAGTCCACTCTGCCATTCAATCATAGCTCATGGGCATTTCAACTCCACTTACCCGCATTCTCCCTGTAGCCCTTAATTCCTTGTGACATCAAGAATTTATCGATCTCGGCCTCCACTGCACTCTGCGGCAATGAATTCCACAGGCCCACCACTCTCTGGCTGAAAAAATGTCTCCGCATTTCTGTTCTGAATTGACCCCCTCTAATTCTAAGGCTGTGTCCACGGGTCCTAGTCTCCTCGCCTAACGGAAACAATTTCCTACCGTCCACCCCCTCCAAGCCATGTATTATCTTGTAAGTTTCTATTAGATCTCCCTTTAATCTTCTAAACTCCAATGAATACAATCCCAGGATCCTCAGCCGTTCCTTGTATGTTAGACCTACCATTCCAGGGATCATCCGTGTGAATCTCCACTGGACATGCTCCAGTGCCAGTATGTCCCTCCTGAGGTGTGGGGACCAAAACTGGACACAGTACTCCAAATGGGGCCTAACCAGAACTTTCTCAAGTCTCAGTAGCACAACAACAGTGCTTTTATATTCTAACCCTCTTGAGATAAATGACAACATTGCATTCGCTTTCTTAATCACGGACTCAACCTGCATGTTTACCTTTAGAGAATCCTCAACTAGCACTCCCAGATCCCTTTGTACTTTGGCTTTATGAATTTTCTCACCGTTTAGAAAGTATTCCATGCTTCTATTCTTTTTTCCAAAGTGCAAGACCTCGCATTTGCTCACATTGAATTCTATCAGCCATTTCCTGGATCACTCTCCCAACCTGTCTAGATCCTTCTGCAAACTCCTCACTTCCTCAGTACTACCTGCCTCTCCACCTAACTTTGTATCATCGGCAAACTTCGCTAGAATGCCCCCAGTCCCTTCATCCAGGTCATTAATATATAATGCGAACAGCTGTGGACCCAACACTGAACCCTGCGGGACACCGCTTGTCACCGGCTGTCATTCCGAAAAAGAACCTTTTATCCCAACTCTCTGCCTTCTGTCAGACAGCCAATCCTCAATCCATGCCAGTAGCTCACCTCGAACACCATGGGCTGTCACCTTGCTCAGCAGCCTCCCGTGTGGCACCTTATCAAAGGCCACCTGAGCAAAGTCTAGGTGGCACAGTGGCAAGCACTGCTGCCTCACAACGCTAGAGACCCGGGTTCAATTCCCACCTCAGGCGACTGACTGTGTGGAGTTTGCACATTCTCCCCGTGTCTGCGTGGGTTTCCTCCGGGTGCTCCGGTTTCCTCCCACAATCCAAATTGCCCGTAGTGTTAGGTAAGGGGTAAATGTAGGGGTATGGTTGGGTTGCGCTTCGGCGGGTCGGTGTGGACTTGTTGGGACAAAGGGCCTGTTTCCACAGTGTAATGTAAATGTAAAAAATGTAATAAATGGACCACATCCACTGGGTTTCCCTGGTCTAACCTACTTGTCACCTCTTCAAAGAATTCCAACAGGTTTGTCAGGCACGACCTCCCCTTACTAAATCCATGTTGACTTGTTCTAATCCAACTCTGCTCATCCAAGAATTTAGAAACCTCATCCTTAATTCTTAATTATGGATTCTGGAGAAACCTCATCCTTAATGATGGATTTTTCAACAAGGAAAGGACATTTCCCTGTGTCTTCCCACTGAAGCTGGGCTGGAATGGAATTTCTGTCCAACAATGAATTGGCTGCTTGACTCCAGCTCCTTTTGCTGAAACAATATATTTTAAAACTGACAGTAACTGGCCATACACGAGTTAGTGATGAGAAACCAGGCAGAAGTCATTCAGAATCTGACGGCAACTGTGTACCCATAAACAATAACAATGTCATGACAGAGTACCTCCAGTTGTTATTTCTGTCACAATTTTCTTTCATTTTGAATGCTTTTGGACAACAGCTTTTGAAGATCCTGCCATTTACACCCTCAGCTGTTGTTTCTTCATTTATTTATTTCCCCTGCCAACCCCAGTCCTTGCACCATTTTGGTCATTCCGTCATTGAAGTCTCTCCTGCCCTCCACCCATAACAGACTTTCCCTTCTGCTTTCCTTCCCATCTTTCTCCTGAGATACAAGGAATAATGCAGGTGGTTCCTTCTCTCCCGCAGTTGGTACATTATCACTCACAGAGATACAGAGATACACAGAGATCATCAAACCACAGGCTCAAACAGAGACTGTGTTCAGTCCCACTCCGATCTCACAGTCCAGTGACATATTCATATTCTAACATTCAAACAGAGCAACAGAGAAATAAGTCATTTCCAATTCTCTGCATGCCAGTCTGAAGACAAGTCCTAGGAGAAAGTGAGGACTGCAGATGCTAGAGATCAGAGCTTAAGAATGTGTCGCTAAAAAAGCGCAGCAGGTCAGGCAGTATCAAAGGAGCAGGAGAATCGACTTTTTGGGCATAAGCCCTTCTTCAGGAAACATTCCTGAAGAAGGGCTTATGCCCAAAACATTGATCTCCTACTCCTTTGATGCTGCCTGACCTGCTGCACTTTTCCAACAACACATTTTTAATCTGTCGACAAATCCTAGCCTCCAAATCACAGCGACTATAAGATCAAAAAGGACTGCATTAATCTCTCAATAGTTACCCACATCAACCAACTGAATAATACTTTGTGAAGGTTTATAATTGGAAAAACTGTATTGTCCAGATGCTGTGAACATTAATTAAAAACAGAGACTGCTAGAAATACTCACTCATTTTCTCTGATGAAAGGTCATTGATCAGAAACATTCATGGTGTTTCTCTCTCCACAGATGCTGTTTGATCTGCTGAGTATTTGCAGCACTTTCTGTTTTACATCATTTAGGTTCACTCCATGTTCAGAATGCACACAAGTTATTTAATTAAAACAGATATTCCCATTGAGTTCAGGTTATTTATGATTCATATACGACAGATATATTTTTACTTTACAATATTAAAGATACAATTACAAACACAAATGTGGAGATAAACATTAAATATATGAACATGATCCATCAGACAGACAATGAATAACAGAGATCTGAGTGCTGAGTGGTCTCACTTCATGTACAATATCAAAGACTGGGAAACAAACTCAACACATCACATTTACAGGCTGGAGTGCCCAGAGATTGAATTATTCCCACTGTCAATTCAAAAATCTTTAAGTTTTGGATCAGGCTTATCCTTTTCCACAGCTATTTTAAAACTGATAGAATTGTGGTAAGTGTTTCCCCACTAATATCTCAGTGACTTGCCCTGCCTTATTCCCCAAGAGGACGTTAAATTTTGCCCCTTCTCTTGGAGGGCCGTCTACATATCGATTGAGAAGGTTTTCTTGAATAAATTTAACAAATTCCTCCCATCCATTACCAGTCTATGTTTGGAAAGTTAAGATCTCTTTCTATTATAACTTTATTATTCTTACAGCTATCAGCGACCTCCCTGCATATTTAGAACATAGACACATGGTGGGTGGCACGGTATCTCAGTGGTTAGCACTGCTGCCTCACAGTCCCAGAGACTCGGGTTCAATTCCTGCCTCAGGCGACTGTCTGTGTGGAGTTTGCACATTCTCCCCGTGTCTGTGTGTGTTTTCTCCAGGTGCTTTGGTTTCCTCCCACAGTCCAAAAATGTGCAGGTTAGGAGAATTGACCATGCTAAATTGTACGTAGTGTTAGGTGAAGGGGTAAAGGTAGGGGAATAGGTCTGAGTGGGTTGTGCTTTGGCCGGTCGGTGTGGACGTTTTGGGCCGAAGGGCCTGTTTCCACGCTGTAAGTAATCTCATCTAATCTAAAAAAAGGTGCATCACAGAACAGGCCCTTACACCACGATGTTGTGCCGAGATTTAATCCTAATGTAAAATACAGTAACTTAACCTACACATCCCTCAACTCACTGCTATCCATGTGCATGGCCAGCAGTCACTTAAATGTCCCCAATGACTTCGCCTCCACCACCTCAACTGGCAATGCTTTCCATGCATTCACAACTCTCTGCGTAAAGAACCAACCTCTGATGTCTCCTTTATACTTTCCTCCTAATATCTTCAAACTATGACTTCTCATACCAGTCAATCATCAATTTGCTCCTCAATTTCCCGCTAACTACTGGGGAATCTATGTTACGATCCCATCAAAGTGATCAAACCTTTCTTTTTTCTCAGATCCACACACGTTGCTTCACTGGGCGATCCCTCAAGAACATCCTCTCCAAGTCCTGTCATGATGTTTTCCCTCATCAAAATAGCCACTCTCCCTCTTCTCTGGCTCCCCCTTCCATTTTCTAATGAATAGATCTTTGAGCTCGATTTTGGAGTATCTGATCTTACTACTTCTGATGAAGAGTCACTGGACTTGAAATATTAACTGTTTTCTCTCCACAGATGCTGCCAGACCTGCTAAGTTTCTCCAGCAATTGTGCCTGCGGTTAACCCAGCTTCAGCAGCAAGTCATAGAACATAGAACATTGCAGGGCAGTACAGGCCCTTTGGCCCTGGATGTTGCGCTGACCTGTGGAACTAAGCTGAAGCCTATTTATCCTACGCTATTCCACTTTCATCCATATGTTTATCCAGTGACCATATAAATGCCCTTAAAGTTGGCGAGTCTACTACTGTTTCAGGCAGTGCATTCCAGGTCCCTCCTACTCTCTGACATCTGTCCTATATATATCACCCCTCAGTTTAAAGCTATGTCCCCTCGTGCTAGCCATCACCATCCAAGAAAAATAAATCTCACTGTTCACCCTATCTAATCCTCTGATTATGTTATATGGCTCAATTAAGTCACCTCTCAACCTTCTCTCTAATGAAAACAGCTTTTCCTCATAACACCTTCCCTCCATACCAGCCAACATCCTAGTAAATCTTCTGAACCCTTTCCAAAGCTTCCACATCCTGCCTGTAATGCGGTGACCAGAACTGTATGCAATACCCCAGTGCAGCCGCACCAGAGTTTTGTACAGCTGCAGCATTACCTCATGGCTCCGAAGCTCAATCCCTCTACCAATAAAAGCTCACACGCCATATGTCTTCCTAACAGCTCTATCAACCTGGGTGGCAACTTTCAGGGATTATATTCCAAGTTAGATCTTCATGCTCTTTCTTCCAGTATGACTGGGATGTTAGGAAATTCCTCGTATGAGCCATTTTTTGGTTTTAATGACATCACTGTCCTGTTTGAAGCCATCCCCAGATGCTATCTCCCTTCTCCTCTCTTCCAGGTTGTGGTTGAAGAAATATGTGCAGCTGTCTAGGTTGTTATTTCCAAATACCTTAGCTTAATGGTCATAGTAACAATGGGACACAGTTCCCCAACACAGTGTTTAAGTTCTGATCTTTCTCAATGCAGTTCTTTGATCTCAGGAAAATTTCTACTTCAATACCACGGAGGGTGGTGTGTGTATGGAATGAGCTGCCAGAAGAAGTGGTGGAGGCTGGTACATGTCTGAGACAAATCTGGATCATGCCTGAGACATCGTACCCCGTTCTTGTGAGACATGCCTGGATCATGCCTGAGACAAATCTTTCACATTGGTCTTCACCACATCAGATTTATATTTATGAATATGGAATAAATCACAAACACAGTGACACGATTCATTCTGATTAACGTAATAATACAAGAAGCAATGCATTGGATTATCATGGTTTGTGTATATGTATTAGTGTGCGAATGTGCATAGGCAACATTAATCATCTTGCACTTCTTTGACACCACTATCATTTTCATAGTTACCTTTTTGGTCTTAATCAACTGATAAACCATTTCTTTTCCTGTCGATTTTACCCATTTACAATTTCCCTGTGCTTTCTTGACCTTTCTAAGTTTTTTTTAGTTTTCAGTTCACCCATTTAGATTCTAGGCTAAGCTTCCCATCGTTTTTGAATTGTTTTGTCAGGATCAGTATCTTTCTTTTACTGTTTCATGTTACCCTGTATACTTGGGGACACCTATGGAGCACGAGATGTGGAAATATAATGATATCTGTTTTTGGTTCATGTTTACTCTGTTTCTTTAGAATCTCACTTTTGAGATCCTCCTACTGATTTGTCATTATTTTATCTTCAAATACCTGCATCCAGTCCAACTTCGTCAGATTATCTCTCAGATTAAGAACATAGAAACATACAGCACAGAACAGACCCTTTGGCCCAAGATGTTGTGCCGAGGATTAATCCTAATTTCAAATAAAAAAAACTAACCTATACACCCTTCAATTCACTGTTGTCCATGTACAAGTCCAGCAGTCACTTCAATGTCCGTAATGAATCTACTTCCACCACCACCGCTGGCAATGCATTCCATGCGCTCACAACTCTCTGCGTAAAGAACCTAATTCTGACGTCTCCTCTATACCTTCCTCCTAACACCTTAAAACTATGACCCCTCGTGGCAGACTCATGAGATTTGTTCCCCCTGACATCAATGTTTTAATCTTATTGTCTTTGTCTTGTTCCATATTTATGCTCAATGTAAATGTATTAAAGTCAGCAGCTCAAAAATAGTCCCTCTCTCTTAGTTCATCCAGAAGACCAGCTTCATTTCAGAAGATCAATTCCTGAATTGCTTTTCCTTTCACTGAGCTCTTATGTGCTAAAGAGGTCAGTTAAATATGATGCAATAATCTTTTTGCTCTCAGTGTCTTTCACACTGTTCATATTGAGAGATTTTTGAGAGATGAAATCCCCAAATACTCTAGTACTTCAAAATATTCAAACATGTCTGACATACTACTCTTCTGTTTTCCTCAGAGGATTTGGTCATCACCTGTAAACTGCTAGCAGTGTGGCTGCCACCTTTTTAAAACGATCTCAGCTGAACCCTTGTCACGTCTTTTGTAAATTCATTGAGTATATCAATGAAGGCCCTGTTAACCAGAGTGGAGGAGGAGAAACAGTTGAGGATAAAGGGATGCATAGAGTCATAGAGATGTCTAGTATGGAAACAGATCCTTAATTCCAATTCGTCCATGTTGACCAGATATCCTGAACACATCTAGTCCCATTTGCCAGCATTTGTCTCATATCCTTCTCAACTCTTCCTATTCATGGACCCATCCAGATGCCTTTTCCGTGTATTTACGCGAACACCGCTCCCACCTCCCCCCACCGACTTTCTCTGGCAACTCATTCCACGCAACAATCTGTGTGAAAAAGTTGCTCTTTAGGTCCCTTTTAAATCTTTTCCCTCTCGACTATGCCTTCCAGTTTTCGATTCCCCTACCCTGGGGAAAGGATCTTGGCTATTCACCATATCCACGCCTCTCATGATTTTATAAACCTTGATAAGTTCACCCCCCTCCCCCACTCCTCCCCCAGTCTCCAAGCTCCAGGCAAAATAGCCCCACTTGCAAGGAACTATAAATCATTCTTTTACTAATTATCTTAGCTGTGTTCTCTATTGATGATCTCACTGTCAGTCTAAAAAAAAGACTGAGGGAGGGAGAAGCTCATATTAGATACACACTGGTGGGAGGTGACATCGAGTCATAGGGTGGTACAACATGGTACAACTTGTCCATGCTGACCAGATGTCATAAATTAATCTAGTCCATTTGTCAGCATTAGCACCAAATCCCTCTCAACCCTTCCTAATCATATACACATTCAGATGGCATTTAAATGTTGCAATTGTACCAGCCTCCACCACCTCCGCTGGCAGTTCATTCCATACACACATCAATCTCTGCAAGAAATATTTGCCCCTTAGGTCCCTTTTAAATGTTTCCCCTCAAACCATAAATCTATACACTCCAGTTCTGGACTCTCCCACTCCAGGGCAAATACCTTGTCTATTTACCCTATCCCTGCCCCTCAGGATTTTATAAACCTCGATAAGGCCAGTCCAGGGTCCAGGGAAAAACAGCCCCATCCTATTCAGCCTCTCCCTTTCACTCCAACACACCAACCCTGGCAATATCCTTCTAAATAGTTTCTGAACCCTTTCAAGTTTCATAACATTCTTCCTATAGCAGAGACACCAGAATTGTATGTGGATTCAAAAATGGTCTAACCAATGTCCTGTACAGCCACACCATGACCTCCCAACTCCTACTCATTGCACTGACCAATATAGGAAAGCATACCAAATGTTTTCTTCACTGTCATGTCAACCTGCAACTCCATTTTCAAGGAACTATGAACCTGCACTCCAAGGTCTATTTGTTCAGGGACACACTCCAGCACTTTACCATTAAGTGTATAAGTCCTGCTCTGATTTGCCTTTCCAAAATGCAGCACCTCATATTTATCTAAACTCCATCTGCCAATCCTCAGCCTATTGGTCCATCTGATCAAGGTCCCACTTTACTCTGAGGTGACCTTGTTCACTATCCACTGCACCTACAAATTTGTTGTTATTGTAAACTGACTAATCACACCTCCTGTATTCACATCCAAATCATTTATATAAATGACAAAAGGTAGTGGACCCAACACCAATCCCTGTGGCACACTGCTCATCACAGGCCTCCAGTCTGAAAAACAACCCTCCACCACTACCTCTGTCTTCCACCTTCAAGACAGTTCTGTATCCAAATGGCTTCTTCCTCTATTCCATGTGAACTAACTGTGCTAACCAGGCTACTATGAGGAACCTTGTCAAACACCTTACTGAAGTTCATATAGAACATGTCCACTGCTCTGTACTGATCAATCCTCTTCGTTACTTCTTAAATAACTCAATTAAGTAGGTGAGACATGATTTTCCACACACACAGCCATATTGACTATCCCTAATCAGTCCTTGCCTTTCCAAACACATGTAAATCCTGTCCTTCAGAATTCCCTCCAGCAACTCGCTCACCTCCAACATCAGGCTTATTGGTCTATAGTTTCCCAGCTTTTCCTTACCACCTTTCTTAAATACTGACACCACATTAGTCAGTTTTCCGGCACCTCACCTGTAGCTATTGCTGATAAATTTATCTCAGAAAGGGGCCCAGCAATCACTTTGCTAGATTCTCACAGATGTCTAGGGTACACTTGACCAGGTCCTGGAGAGTTATCCACTTTTAAGGATTTTAAGCCAGTCAGCACCTCCTCATCTGTAATATGGACATGTTTCAAGATATCACTAGTTATTTTCCCATGTTCCATATCTTCCATGTTCCTTTCCACAGTAAACACTGATGCTAAACACTAATTTATTATCTCCCCCATTCTCTCGTGGTTCCACACATAGGCTGTCTTGCTGATCTTTGAGGGGCCCTATTGTCTCTCTGGTTACCTTCTTGTCCTTAATGCATTTGTAAAGCCCCTTTGGATTTTCCTTAACCCTATTTGCCAAAGCTATCTCATGTTCTCTTTTTGTCCTCCTGATTTTCCTCTTAAATATAATTCTATAGCCTTTATGCTCTTCTAAGGACTCACCCGATCTCTGCTGTCTATGTCTGACAACTGCTTCCTTCTTTTTCTTGACTAAAACCTCCATTTCTCGAGTCATCCATCATTTCCTCCACCTACCGCCTTGCCCTACACCCTCACTGGAACATACCTTCTCTGGAGTTCCATTATTTCATTTTTGAAGGCATCTTATTTTCCAGCCATCCCTTTACCTGCAAATATCTGCCTGACCCCAAACAACTTTTGAAAGTTCTTGCCTAATACCATCAAAATTGGCGTTCCTCCAATTTAGAACATTAATCTTTAGATCATGTCAGTGCTTTTCCATGACTATTTTAAAACTAATAGAATTATGCTCATTTGCCCCAAAGTGCTCCCCCACTGACACCACAGTCATTTCAGACTGCCTTATTTCCCAAAAAGACATTTCCCACAGTCATCTCAGACTGCCTTATTTCCCAAAACGACATTAGGTTTTACATCTTCTCTAGTCGGTATATCCACACACGGAATCAGAAAATTTTCTTGTACACACTTAAGAACTTCCTTTCCATCCAAGCCCATCCTGTTCAATTTATCAAATGTATATTATTCTAAGGCATTAGTTTTCACATTCAACACCCAGACTGCAATTTGCCTACTTATGATAGAACCCATTTGATTTGAGTTCCATTGAATTCAGAGAACACGTAGACATCTACTCTTCCATATAGACAATGAAACTTGTCCTGATCCCCAACTGATGGTAATACTGGACCAGAATCAAACCTGGCTTGATGGATCATAGGTTTAATTTTCTGTTGCTAAGTTAGTTAACGTGGTGGTTAGTCACTGAGGCAGATTTGGTCCGACTGGATTTATACATTCCTTTTTGGGAAGGACATACTATATGGTCACTGTTAGTGTCAGGGTCAATATTGTAGATGAATTGGAACAGCTTCACTTCAATACCTTAGGGCAGACTTGATAACATATGAAGATTATGCCATGATCTTGAGAACTGCTAACATTTTTAGAGGTGCAAGTGTCTTAATTGTAATTTAAAGGTAGTGAAGATTGTGTAGATGGTGATAATCCTGTGATCAAACAGTTTTGATCAGGTGCGAGTTGGTGACAGCCTGTTTGAGTGCTCATACTGTCCCTTGGTTAGTTGTTGGTTCAGAGCCATCATCAGTTGATGATCACCAGGTGATGGTCAGAATACCCGTGTGCAGCATGATGCACCGAATGGCCTCCTGCTGCATTATGCCAATCCTGTGATTCTGTTTTCCTCACTGTTTGGATGTGAACATTGATCAAGTGTTTCAACACAATATCAAAATTGAGATTGGGAATTTAGTAACAATCAATCACAATATCTGAACATGTTCCATTGTTTTAACTCACTGTGTTCTGTTGTATCGTGTAGTTTTCCCCCCATATCCTCTCAAGCTCACTTCACTCTCATTCACAAGACCCATCCTGGCTATCCAACTTGAACAAGAATGATTTGCATTGATAGAATATCTGTCACAATGAAAGGTCTTTTCAAAGTGCTTTATGGTCAATGAATCCTTCCAAAGTATAGTTGCAGTAGGAAATGTGACATTGAGTGTTCACAAACACAATGTGGTAATGACCAAATCACCAGTTTCTGCATTAATACCTGGGAGTAAATATTGAACAGAACTCTGGGCATAACATCCCCACTCTTCATCCCAGGCTGCAAAAGGAACAGGATGTGAACATAGGAGATGGCTCATTGTGAACTTCCAGTCTTCACTTGATTCAGGAAGGATGCTACAGAATCAGACATTTCCAATCCTTGCTCAAAAAGATGTGAGCTCAGTCCTCGTAATGGTAAGCCAGTCAGTTTATTGTCAGTGATGAGGCAGGTTTTATAAGTAATAATCTGGGCAAAAATTGATAAACGACTGGGATATTTCTAGTTAATCACAGAGCCAAGACACATTGTAAAAGGTGGATTTTGCTTCACTAATTTAATGGAATTTTTTGATGAAGTAACAGTGAAGGTTGATGAAGGGAATATGTTGGATGCTGTTTTGGAAAACATTTGACAAAAATGCCACATAAAAGGCTCCTGACAATGTTGAAGTTCATAAAGTAGGACAGTTGGTATTAGTTTGGATGAAATCATTGGCTACAGGACTGAACAGCAACATTATATCTTTCCTATTGTGCATTGACCATAACTATCTTCCGTACTCCAGCTGTAGCCTAACCTATTTGTAAAACCTCCAATGCTTCAGCTCATAAGAAAATGTATGATTTTGTGACCACTGTATAATCCTCCCACTCACCTTCAAGGATTTGTGGATATTCACTCCAAGGTCCTGTCTCATTATGTCGCTCTCTGTTCCCAGTTCAGTGTATTGTCACACTCTCTGTCTCCCTGTATTCACAGGTCAGTGTGTTATCTCTCCATCTTTCTTTCTTCCCAGTTGTGTGTTCTCTGCTTGTCTCTCACTTTTTCCAGTTGTGTGGTCTGTTTTTCTCTCTCTCTGTTCCCAGTTCAGTGTATTGTCTCTCTGTCTTTCTCTATTGCCAGTTCAGTGTATTATCACACTCTCTTCTCTATTCTCAGTTCAGTGTTTTATCTCTCTGTTTCTCTCTATTTTTAGTTGTATGCTCTCTGTTTCTCTCTTTCTCCATTCCCAGTTCAGTGTTTTGTCAGTTTATCTTACTCTATTCTCAGTTCAATGTGTTGTCTCTTTGTCTCTCTCCATTTCCAGTTCACTGTGGGTGTCTCTCAATCTCTATTCCCAGTTCAGGGTGTTCTCTATCTCTCTCTATTGCCAGTTCTGTCACTCCTGTTCCAGTATGTTGTCTCTCTGTCTCTCTCAATTCCAAGTTGTATGTTCTCAGTTTGTCTCTCACCTCCCCCAGTTCAATGCATTCTCTGTTCCTCTCTCCATTCCCAGTTCATTGTGATGTTAGTTTATCTTCTTCTATTGCCAGTTCAGTGTGTTATCATCTTTTGTCTATGTTGTCTATCTATCTCTCACTATTCCCAATTCAGTATCTTGTTTCCCTGTTTCCCTCTTTTCCCAGTTCAGAGTGTTCTATCTCTGTTGCTATTGCCAGTTGTGTGTTGTTACTCCATCTCTCTCTGCATTCCCAATTCAGTGAGTTGTCTCTCTGTCTCTCATTTTCAGGTTCATTGTGTTGCCACTCTGTCTCTCTCTAACCCCAAATCACTGTCTCTCATTAGCTGGTGGTCTAGTGCTTAGGATTCGGTGCTTTCACCGTCGTGGCCTGGGTTTGATTCCGAGCCAGGAAACGGGTGTGTTTAAATTTTTTTTGGGTGCCACGGTAGCTCAGTGGTTGGCACAGCTGCCTCGCAGCGTCAGAGACACGGGTTCAATTCCCGCCTCAGGCAACTGTCCCTGTGTCTGCGTGGGTTTCCTCCGGGTGCTCCGGTTTCCTCCCACAATGGGTGAATTGGCCATGCTAAATTGCCCGTAGTGTTAGGTGAAGGGGTAAATATAGGGGAATGGGTCTGGGTGGGTTGCTCTTCGGAGGGTCGGAGGGCCTGAGGGCCTGTTTTCACACTGTTAGTAATGTAATCTAATCATTATGTCTCTATTTCCAATTCAGTGTGTTGTCTCTCTCTGTCGCTAATCCTAGTTCACTGTCTCTCTCCATTCCCAGGGCAATGTCCTGTCACTGTCTCTCCCCATTCCCAGGGCAATGTCTTGTCACTGTCTCTCCCCATTCCCAGGCCAGTGTCTTGTCACTGTCACTCCCCATTCCCAGGGCAGTGTCTTGTCACTGTCTCTCCCCATTCCCAGGGCAGTGTCTTGTCACTGTCTTTCCCCATTCCCAGGGCAGTGTCTTGTCACTGTCTCTCCCCATTCCCAGGGCAATGTCTTGTCACTGTCTCTCCCCATTCCCAGGGCAGTGTCTTGTCACTGTCTCTCTCCATTCCCAGGGCAGTGTCTTGTCACTGTCTCTCCCCATTCCCAGGGCAGTGTCTTGTCACTGTCTTTCCCCATTCCCAGGGCAGTGTCTTGTCACTGTCTCTCCCCATTCCCAGGGCAATGTCTTGTCACTGTCTCTCCCCATTCCCAGGGCAATGTCTTGTCACTGTCTCTCTCCATTCCCAGGGCAGTGTCTTGTCACTGTCTCTCTCCATTCCCAGGGCAATGTCTTGTCACTGTCTCTCCCCATTCCCAGTGCAATGTCTTGTCACTGTCTCTCCCCATTCTCAGGGCAGTGTCTTGTCACTGTCTCTCTCCATTCCCAGGGCAGTGTCTTGTCACTGTCTCTCTGCATTCCCAGGGCAGTCTCTTGTCACTGTCTCTCTCCATTCCCAGGGCAGTGTCTTGTCACTGTCTTTCTCCATTCCCAGGGCAATGTCTTGTCACTGTCTCTCCCCATACCCAGGGCAATGTCTTGTCACTGTCTCTCCCCATTCCCAGGGCAATGCCTTGTCACTGTCTCTCTCCATTCCCAGGGCAATGTCTTGTCACTGTCTTTCTCCATTCCCAGGGCAGTGTCTTGTCACTGTCTCTCTCCATTCCCAGGGCAGTGTCTTGTCAATTTCTCTCCCCATTCCCAGGGCAGTGTCTTGTCACTGTTTTTTCCCCATTCCCAGGGCAATGTCTTGTCACTGTCTTTCCCCATTCCCAGGGCAATGTCTTGTCACTGTCTTTCTCCATTCCCAGGCAGTGTCTTGTCACTGTCTCTTTCCATTCCCAGGGCAGTGTCTTGTCACTGTCTCTCCCCATTCCCAGTGCAATGTCTTGTCACTGTCTCTCCCCATTCCCAGGGCAGTGTCTTGTCACTGTCTCTCTCCATTCCCAGGGCAGTGTCTTGTCACTGTCTCTCTCCATTCCCAGGGCAATGCCTTGTCACTGTCTCTCCCCATTCCCAGGGCAGTGTCTTGTCACTGTCTCTCCCCATTCCGAGGGCAGTGTCTTGTCACTGTCTCTCTCCATTTCCAGGGCAGTGTCTTGTCACTGTCTCTCTGCATTCCCAGGGCAGTCTCTTGTCACTGTCTCTCTCCATTCCCAGGGCAGTGTCTTGTCACTGTCTCTCTCCATTCCCAGGGCAATGTCTTGTCACTGTCTCTCCCCATACCCAGGGCAATGTCTTGTCACTGTCTCTCCCCATTCCCAGGGCAGTGTCTTGTCACTGTCTCTCTCCATTCCCAGGGCAGTGTCTTGTCAATTTCTCTCCCCATTCCCAGGGCAGTGTCTTGTCACTGTCTTTCCCCATTCCCAGGGCAATGTCTTGTCACTGTCTTTCCCCATTCCCAGGGCAATGTCTTGTCACTGTCTCTCCCCATTCCCAGGTCAATGCCTTGTCAATTTCCCTCCCCATTCCCAGGGCAGTGTCTTGTCACTGTCTTTCCCCATTCCCAGGGCAGTGTCTTGTCACTGTCTCTCTCCATTCCCAGGGCAATGTCTTGTCACTGTCTCTCCCCATACCCAGGGCAATGTCTTGTCACTGTCTCTCCCCATTCCCAAGGCAATGCCTTGTCACTGTCTCTCTCCATTCCCAGGGCAATGTCTTGTCACTGTCTTTCTCCATTCCCAGGGCAGTGTCTTGTCACTGTCTCTCTCCATTCCCAGGGCAGTGTCTTGTCAATTTCTCTCCCCATTCCCAGGGCAGTGTCTTGTCACTGTCTTTCCCCATTCCCAGGGCAATGTCTTGTCACTGTCTCTCCCCATTCCCAGGGCAATGTCTTGTCACTGTCTCTCCCCATTCCCAGGTCAATGCCTTGTCAATTTCTCTCCCCATTCCCAGGGCAGTGTCTTGTCACTGTCTTTCCCCATTCCCAGGGCAATGTCTTGTCACTGTCTCTCCCCATTCCCAGGTCACTGCCTTGTCTCTGTCTCTCCCCATTCCCAGGGCAATGTCTTGTCACTGTCTCTCCCCATTCTCAGGGCAATGTCTTGTCACTGTCTCTCCCCATTCCCAGGGCAGTGTCTTGTCACTGTCTCTCCCCATTCCCAGGTCACTGCCTTGTCTCTGTCTCTCCCCATTCCCAGGGCAATGTCTTGTCACTGTCTCTCCCCATTCTCAGGGCAATGTCTTGTCACTGTCTCTCCCCATTCCCAGGGCAATGCCTTGTCACTGTCTCTCCCCATTCCCAGGGCAATGTCTTGTCACTGTCTCTCCCCATTCCCAGGGCAGTGTCTTGTCACTGTCTCTCCCCATTCCCAGGGCAGTGTCTTGTCACTGTCTCTCCCCATTCCCAGGGCAATGTCTTGTCACTGTCTCTCCCCATTCCCAGGGCAATGTCTTGTCACTGTCTCTCCCCATTCCTAGATCAATGTCTTGTCACTGCCTCTCCCCATTCCCAGGCCACTGTCTTCTCACTGTCTCTCCCCATCTCCAGTTCACTGCCTTGTCACTGTCTCTCCCCATTCCCAGGGCAATGTCTTGTCACTGTCTCTCCCCATTCCCAGGGCAGTGTCTTGTCACTGTCTCTCCCCATTCCCAGTTTAGTATGCTCTCTCATGATCTATCTCTATTGCCTGTTCATTCTGATGTCCATCATTGTCCATCCTTAATTGTGCAAAGGGCAGTTAAGAGTCAATTTGCTGATGACATAAAGGTGTGTAGGAAAATGAGTTGTGAAGACAAACCATCTGGCAAATGAGTACAATGTGGCAAAGTGTGAAATGGTGTATTTTGGGGGAAAGAATAATAAGGCAACATATTACTGCAATACTATGGCTGAAGAGCTCAGTGATGGAGAGGAATGTGGATGTCTTCGTACACAAATCACAGAAAGGTAATCTATCGGTATAGCAAGTAATCAGGAAGGCTAATCGTGTCACATTTTATTGTGAGAGGAATTGAAAGCAAGAGTGTGAAGACTCTGCTTCACTTACCCAGGATGTGGGTAAGGTCACATGTGGAGTGCTGTGTACAGTACCAGTCACCGTACTTATGTTAATGTGTTGGAAGAAGAACAGATTTACTAGGCTAATACTCAGAAGGAGCGGATTGTTCCTTATATTTTTCTTGGGATTTACTCAATCCCTGCTGTTAATACCTGACATCTGCTTCCTTCTTTTTCTTGACCAGAAACATAATTACTCTAGTTATCAGCATTGCCTTCACCTACCAGCCTTGCCCTTCAACCGAGTAGGAACATACAGTATATTAGACTCCCACTATCACATTTTGAAAGTTTGACATTGCCCAGTCATGCCTTTACCTGTGAGTATTCACTCACAATCAACTTTCGAAAGTTCGTGACTAATACCATCAAAACATGCCTTCCTTCAATTTTAAATATTAACTTTTAGATCTGATCTATCCTTTTACATCACTATTTTACAACTAACAGAATGATGTTCGCTCCCCCATTGATACCTAATTCACTTGCCTTGCCTTATCCCAAAAAGGTCAAGTTTTGCACCTTCTCTAGTAGGTATATCTACATACTGAATCAGAAACATTTCTTGCACACACTTAACAAATTCCTCTCCATCCAAGCCCTTAGCAGTATAGTAGTCCCAGTCAATGCTTGGAAAGTTAAAATCCCCTACCATAACCACCCTATTATTCTTACAGATAACGGATATCTCCTTACAAATTTGTTTCTCAATTTCCTGCTGACTATTGGGGGTGTAAGGGCTCTATCGTACAATCCCAATAAGGTGATCATCCTTTTCTTATTTAGGTAGAACTGAGAAATAACTTTCCTGTGTGCATTCCTAGGAATATCCTCCCGAAGTACAGCAGTAATGTTATTCCTAATCAAAAACGCCACTCCCCCACCTCTCTTGCCCCTTTCTATCCTTCCTATAGCATTTATAAACTGGAATATGAAGCTGCCAGTCGTGTCCATCCCTGAGCCCCATCTCTATAATTGCTGTGATATCCCAATCCCTTTTTCCCAACCACGCCAAGTTCATCTGCCTTCCCTGTTTTGCCTCTTGCATTGAAACAAATGCAGCTTAATTTATCAGTCCTACCTCATTCTCTGCTTTGTTCCTGCCTCCCCTATTTTACTTGCTCCTTTCCCCAACTGTACCAGTCTCAGACTGATCTCTTTTCTCACTACCTCCCGAGGTCTTTCCCCTACACCCTCCTCACATCCCACCTCTGCACCCTTTCCCACCCTGCACTAGTTTAAATCCTCCTGAGCAGCTCGAGGAAATCTCCCTGCCAGTATATTGGGAGAGGTTGGAAATCTTACAACCTTTAAAAATATTTGAATGAGCACTTGAAATAACATAACATTCAGGACTATGTGACGAGTACAGGGATTTGGGATGACCCTGCCTTTGGTGATAGTTAATGTCAGTGAGGACTCAATAGGACAAAGGGCCTTTTCTGAACTGTCTATCTATGACTTTATTAAAGGGCCTACATAACATTTAAAACAAAGCACTCCAAATTTGCCAGAACATTTTTGATTTCAACTGATTAATAATGTCTTGGTGGTAAAAACTTCAAATCTTTAAAAAATCTTTTGAAAAACAAATCTATAAAGCCCCACAAAACATGTCACTTATCTAAAATATGCCGTTTATTTTAGAAATCTGATGGAGTACTTGGGTCATTTGGGCTCAGCGCTAACCTGGAGCATAACAGCCTTTACAAAACAACACACAAACTTTGATCTGAGGAGTAAAAGTAAATAGGAACACAAAAGCATATGATGTCATTTCATGTGGCACCATCTCATTACTTCAGGTTATCCCCAAGAGTCTTCACCATTAACTAATTCCTTTTGAACTGCAGTCATTACTATTATCTATGCAAAACATACCCATCAATTTGCACATACCAAATCCCATAAATTGTAAGAGGGAATCGCTTTTGATGATATTGATTAAAGGATGAATGCAACCTTGGTCTCTCAGGACTCCCAGCTCCTATTCAATGAATGACTGAAGTCTCCGTTGTGCCCTAATTTGATTGTTGTATGATCACAGGTTAAATTACAGCCTCAACTTCATCTTAGGACTTAACACACAAACTTTCCTTTAGAGGAAATATGATGATTAAGAATGTAGTTTAATTCACTGTTTCCTTTTATTTTCTTCAGAAGCTGAAGTTCCTGACTCATGTTCCACGGACCACACATGCCTTCTGGTACCTCACTGTTATTGAGCAGTATTCAATAATGGACGGAAATAAAGCAAAATCCTTTCTTCACTGAAATTCATAAACCCCAAGGCCGCAGGGAAGTCATTGCCTTGTGATTGGAAGAGGGAAGCCCAACAGATTTCCATTGTCATTCATTAAATATCACTGAAGTTGATCATTGTCGATAATCAGATTTCTCAGCATCAATCAAGGATGAAACCATCGATCTTCCTGCTCTGTAAGACTGAAAGAATGGACTGAAAGAAGTGAGCATGAATGTTATTAATAACTCCAGTGATATTAGGTAGATGAGAACACTCACAGCTGATCCAATAGAAACTAGGAACAAAAACCCTGGGATGTCACTTCATCCTCTGTACTGACTTCACAGGGAAATATCTTCAATGACAGAAGTGTGGACCTCTCCCAAAGCCATGCCATAATAGATGGTGTCACCAATCACTGTAACCCATGGCACTGAATTAGTGGTGAACCTGGCTGCCCACTTCCCTGTGTTGTTGGGGACTATGACTCTATCATTACTCCATCATCCGGTCCTCAGGTACTGAAGCCCAGCATCAGCTGTCTCTTCTGTAGACATGCCTAATGTTTGGGGGTGGGGTGGGGTTGAAACAGATAATAATACAAATTACCCAAATTTACTTTTTTTATTGAAAAGAATATATGAATGATTAACTTTGAAGTTTATTAAGCTCAGCTGCTCTGTTCAGTCTTCAAGCTTCAGCAGGGACTCATTCACTCCGTTCCATCTAACCCTCTGTACATCCTTCAGGTTTTCATTTTCTTCTCATGGACCTTAAATGGTGCTTACAATATTTCTCTCAACTCCATGTAGCATTGAACACCACATTCTGAAAGCTCTTTGGAGAAGACATTTCTCCCGAATTCTTTATTGGTCTTAATTGTGACCATCTTATATTGATGTCATCTGATTTTTATTCCTCATGTGCAGACACCACGTTTTTACACCCACATCATCAAATCCCCTCAATTTTAAACATACATTTAAGTCGTTTCCTCCTTCTCCTTCCTATGTGAATACACCACCTCTTAAAATTATTTTCCACTGTCTTGCCCATTCTGCTCACCTTTCTGGACTCTGCTATTTTACCACAACCTTCCTCAGTATTAGCCATAGTCGCCAATTTCCTGTCATCCACATAATTGTTATACCCCTGATCTCCAGGCACAATTACTTTCAGGACTAGTACCCTGTGGAACAACACATTCTGTCAGTCTGAACAACTAACTTTTAGCTTTAGTTTCTGTTTCTAACCCTATTGTTATCCATTCTGCTAGTTCTTCCCTGCATCCATGTTGTAACTCTCGTTTACTATTAACATATCTTTTAAAAGTCCAGTTATCAACACACCCTCCCCAATACCTTTACATATACTGTTATGTCATCAAACAATTCAATAAAGTTTGACACCAATGCTGACTGTTCTTTATTATATCCTCAGTTCTGTATATTTTACCATTATGGCTTTGAGTAAAAACTGCAATATTTTTCCTACAACCAACTTTAAACTAGCTGGTCTGCAGACCCATATTGCATTATTACTATGATTGTGATCCGGTAGCTGAAGATGAAGCAATAAAGCCAAATACTTTCATCAATTAATTAATTATCAAATTTATACAAAATCAGTTCGCTCAATGAGCTCCCCTTGAACTTAAGGTGTCCAAAAGTTAAAAAACAAGTTTTAAATATCTGCCAAAATGCTCACTGTTTTGATATGAATGCATTGTCTTTCATTTAGGGGGAGGCAATGGCCTAGCGGTTTCATCACCGGACCGTTTACCTAGAGACTTTAATACGCACTCAACTCTAATTTCACAAAGCAATATATCCTTTTTAACAAGGCATTTTTCAATGATCTTTGTCTTCTCAATGCTGTCATTCCTACCCGAATGACTGTTTTTATTGGGTCAAGGTATATATATATATATATATATATATATACACACACACAAACGTGATCTGGGACACTGTACCCAATTCGGCACTGCAGCATGGGGGAGGTGCAATACAGAATCAGCAGAATGATTCTGAGATTAAAAAAGTTTCAACGAGGCTAGGTTATATAATATACATTTGTATCAGCTTGATTAATATTTACGGTAAAGATAGGTAAAGAGAGATTATTTCCCTGGGAAAAGGTCAGGGGAGAACAGCCTAGAAATAAGAGAGAAGCGTGAAAATTCAAGAAATACCTTTCAGGGTGATAAATGGATGTGCTTTCTATACAACACCACAGAGGGCTTTAAGAAAATTCAATGCCAAGACAAATTGACTTTAATCAATAAGGGAATCAGGCATTATGGGAAAAGGCAGGCAAGTAGAGTTGAGGGTTACCAGATCAGCTATGATCTCATTAACTGGCAGCTTTTATCAGAATCAATAAAAAGTTACAATCTGAAATGTAAACTCTGTTTCTCTATCCACTGATGCCTCCTGATGTGCTAAATGTTTCCAGAATGTTCTGCTTTGATTCCTGGCATTCTAAGGCGATGTTAAACAATCTGTTGGTTTGTTTTGTTCGGTTCCTTTGACACTATACTTGACTCAATAGTCTTGGTGTTGAGAACAAGTATTCTCACATTTCCTCTAGCGTTAGTTTCTCAGTTTTCCCTCAGCCCATTGAGACTGTGATGAAACTGGGAGTCCAATAATTCCAACAGAAGGTAAACAAAGATTTACTGACCTGGTCACTGGAGAGTAGAAGCTGCTAGATGGTACTTGAGACAGAGGCATAGAATATACAGCATGACAACAAACCCTTCAGTCCAACTTGTTCATGCCAACCAAATATCCTAAATTCATCTAGTCCCAATTGCCAGCATTTGGACCATATTCCTCTAAACCCTTCTTATTGATTTACTCATCCAGATGCCTTTTAAATATTGTAATTGTACCAACCTCCACCACTTCTTCTGGCAACTCATTCTAATCACACACCACCCTCAGCATAAAAAAGTTGCCCCTTGGGTCCCTTTTAATATCGAAATGTCACCTCCAATAAACCACCTCATCTGTAAACCACAATCACTGTTTGGTCAGACATCCCATGGGATAATCAGTGCAATTATGTCCTGTGCTAAGGGGCAAAGAACTGAAAATGTGTTGCTGGAAAAGCGCAGCAGGTCAGGCAGCATCCAAGGAGCAGGAGAATCGACGTTTCGGGCATAAGCCTGAAGAAGGGCTTATGCCCGAAACATCGATTCTCGATTTTGTAGATGACGTTTGTTGTGCATGCTGTCTGGTTCATTAGCTACTGTTTAAAGTGTGTTGTGTGGTTTGTGGGCTACCATGCTGCCAACAGGTCTGAGTAGGCTGGCAGTCATTTCAGAGATGTCTCTGATGCAGGGTAAAGTGCCTAAGGCTTCTGGGCCTGTTTTGTCTGCTTGTTTGGGTTTGTTGCTGAGAAATCGATGGAATGTGTTTATTGGGTACCTGTTCTTCTTGAATATACTGTACAGGTGGTTTTCTTCTGCTCTTTGAAGTTCTACAGTACTGCAGTGTGTGGTGGCTCATTGATATACTGTCCTAATATAGCTTTGTTTTTGGGTGTTGGGATGATTGCTTCTGTAGTTCAGTATTTGGTCCATGTGTTGTTTTCCTGTGGATGCTCATTTGAAGGTCTCCATTGGCTGTCCGCTCTACTGTGACATCTAGAAATGGCAGGTTATTGTTGTTTTCCTCCTCCTTGATGAATTTTATGCCAGTAAGGATACTATTGATGATCTTGAAGGTTTCCTCTAAATTGTTTTGTTTAGTGATCACAAAGGTGCCATCCACGCAGCGGACCCAAAGTGTGGCTTGAATGGTTGGGAGAATTGTTTGTTTGAGTCTCTGCATTACTGTTTCTGCGAGGAACCCTGATATTGGTGATCCCATAGGTGTTCCATTGATTTGCTTGAGGGTCCTGCTATTGAAAGTGAAGTGGGTAGTGAGGCATAGTTCCACCAGCTTGATGATGTTGTCCTTGTTGATGAAGTTGGTGGTGTTTAGTATATGTGTCTTTGGTTTTTCTAATAGCATAGTCAGTGTTTCTTTGGCCAGGATAATGTTGATGGATGGGAACAGGGCTGTTATGTCAAAGGAGACCATTATTTCATCCACTTCTTTCTTGGTGTCTTTGATGAGGTTCAGGAGTTCTTAGGTGCAGTGGTAGGAGTACTCTCCTAAGTGCTTTAGACTTTTGTGGAGTTCCTTGGCTAGTCTGTATGTTGGTGTTCCTGGTAGTGAGACTGTGAGTCTGAGGAGGGCTCCTGGTTTGTGAACTTTGGGTAGTCCTTAGAAGCATGCTGTGTTGGATCTGTCTGGTTTCATTTTTTGGAAATCTGTTTTGTTTAATTCTCCTGATTTCTTAAGTTTTCTGAGTAACGCTATGATTCAGTTCTCCAGTTGAAACCCTCCAACCCTGGCAAACATCCGTGTAAATCTTTTCTGAACCCTTTCTGCACTCCAAGCAACACTCGCCAAGACCTTACCATTAAGTGTATAAGTCCTGCCCTGATTTACCTTTCCAAAATCCAGCACTTCACATTTATCTAAATTACATTCTTTCTGCCACTCCTTGACCTATTGGTCTATCTGATCAGGATCCCATTGTACTCTGAAGGTGCAGTGTACAGTAAAGAAGTTTACATCAAATGTTGGTGTCATCTGCAGCGTACTAATTATACCTCCTGTGTTCACATCCAAATCAATTATGTAAATGATGAAAAGCAGTGGACTCAGCTCCGATATTTGTGGCACACCACTGGTCCAGGCCTCCAGTCTGCAAAAGCAACCCTCCATCACCACCCTCTGTCTTCTGCCTTCGATCCAGGTCTGTATCCAAATGGCTGGTTGATATGTACTACTTGACAACTACTGCCGTATTATGATGTTTTGCAGGAGAATAAAAGGACTAGGTTAAATATAATATTTTTTATCGAGGTAATCTTTTTATGGGCGGCACAGTGGCACAGTGGTTAGCACTGCTGCCTCACAGCACCAGAGACCCGGGTTCAATTCCCACCTCAGGCGACTGACTGTGTGGAGTTTGCACATTCTCCCCGTGTCTGCGTGGATTTCCTCCGGGTGCTCCGGTTTCCTCCCACAGTCCAAAAGATGTGCAGGTCAGGTGAATTGGCCATGCTAAATTGCCTGTAGTGTTAAGTATAGGGGTAAATGTAGGGGTATGGGTGGGTTGCGCTTCGGCGGGTCGGTGTGGACTTGTTGGGCCGAAGGGCCTGTTTCCATACTGTAAGTAATCTAATCTAAAGAACTTAACTTGCTTAGTCTCTACATTGCTGGGTGGATGCCAGGGGTATAGAAACACTAGAATACATTGAATAAGAAGGAGGCAAAGCAATGGATCGGTCTTGAACACTGCAGCCAAGATA
Organism: Chiloscyllium plagiosum; assembly: GCF_037043375.1. NCBI lineage: Eukaryota > Metazoa > Chordata > Chondrichthyes > Orectolobiformes > Hemiscylliidae > Chiloscyllium > Chiloscyllium plagiosum. The sequence continues at coordinate 31,712,325 of NW_028270185.1, read as the reverse complement.
TTATCAGAACCTGTCGTCTTCAATTTATCAATGCTCCCAGCCACAACTTGCTATCAGTTGGTGTGAACTAAATTGATTACCACAGCAGGTTCATGTTTTGTATCTCTGTAACCCCTTGAACATGAACTGTTCACTCAGAATCTGAGAATCCCTACAGTGTGGGAAAAGGCCCTTCGGCCCAACAAGTCTACACTGATCCTCCAAACCCATATCCCATTACTCTACATTTACCATTGACTAATATAGCTGAAAATGTGTTGCTGGAAAAGCACAGCAGCAACACATTTTCAGCTCTGATCTCCAGCATCTGCAGACCTCACTTTCTCCTCATTGACTAATACACTTAAGCTACACATCCCTGAACACTATGGGCAATTTAACATGGCCAATTCACCTAACCTGCACATCTTTGGATTGTGGATAAAACGAGAGCACCCAGAGGGAACCCACGCAGACACAGGGAGGATGTGCAAACTCCACACAGTCACCAGAGGCTGGAATCGAACCCAGGTCCCTGGCACTGTGAGGCTGCAGTGCTAACCAGTTGTTGCTTTGGACTATGTTAACATCTTTAAAGGTGCAGCACCATACAGTTAAAACTGGCAGAGAATCATGTGAAAGCAATGTGCTATCCAACTCTAATCCATGCTATGCCTGATGGTTCAAATTCTAATTTAACATATTTAATATCTTTGGCCCAAAAGCACATTCGTCTCTGCTGCAGCTTCTTGCTGAGCTTCTCCACTGACTGTATCCCTGTTACCATTTGACTGACAGTTCCACAAACTTTCATATTATCTGGTCACACTTCTTAAAGTCTTCATTCTTGCAGCAGTGCATGGACTGATCCCCGAAATTTCACTGAACCCATGCTTCTCTTTGACAACCATATTCTGTTTCTTGAATTCTTCAAGGAGAATTTCTTAGCATCCTGTTCAAGTCTAATTGGCTTTTTATCCTTGGTTCCTTTATTGTTCCTAAACAGGTTGTTTCTCAAATTAATTGGTTTTGTACATGTTGATACTAATTGGCTTAGACTATTAGGATATTTTATTCATTTAATCCTTGGTCAGTTTCCATTCACAGATTAGAAACCCTTGTCTCTGATCACTGCCTTTTTGAGATTAGTATAGTTTTAGCAGTGAACCCTGATTAATATGAATTGGTTTTACAGTTTGACCATTACATCTGTTAATCCTTGCAGTAAGACACAGCAGAAGGTGGTCATGCCGTCCCTTAAGTCTGCTTTGCCATTTAATGAAATCATGACTGATTTGATATAATGCTTACTGATTCCCTGAAAGATTGCTCAGTATTGAATGTCCTTATACAGCCTATACAGTCTCTGTGATAAATAATTCCATAGATTCATTACACTCAGAAAAGAAATTCTACCTCATCTGTCTTAGATAGGTGAGAGACTATTCAGAGATTATGCCCTCTGCTCCTGCAAGAGGAACCAATCTTTCTGCATCGACCTCTGGGAATCTCGGATGTCTCAAGAAGGTTGCATCTCATGTGGAAAGGTCCTGACCTGTACCAAATTGTTTCTCTCCACAGATACTGTCTGATCACATGTGCTTTCCTGGCATTTTGTGTTTTTAATTTCAGATTTCCAGCATTGGCAACATTTTGCCTTTCTCTCGGGACATCAGGCTCAGCGGTTTGCACTGCTGCCTCACAGTGCCAGGGATCCAGGTTCAATTCCAGCCTTGGGTGACAGTCTGTGTGGAGTTTGTACAGTCTCCTGATGTTCTGCATGGGTTTCCGTTGTGTGTTCCAGTGTCCTCCCACAGTCCAAAGATGTCACGTTAGGTGGATTAAACATAGTAAATGTGTTATTACAGTGTAGGGTAGGGAGCAGGGTCTGAGGAGAAAGCTCTTGGGAGGGTCAGCACATACTCAATGGGCCAAATGGTCTTTCTCCACATTGTAGGGATTCTATGATCAGGAGTTTTTCCAGGTGGCATCCTCATCTTGTCCATTTTCAGCTGTTCCTTCAACAATCTTCCATTTATCATATAAAGTCACAGCGATGTTCATTAGCAATTTTACATCATTCAGCTCCATTCCCAATTCCTTCCAGAATAAGGCAGCTCACAAGGCTCCTGCAGCACAACCTGGACAACATCGTGTGGCAGGTAGTACTTACTAATGAAGAAATCACCATTTCCAGCAAGAAAATATTAAACTGCCTGATTATTACAAATATGGATTTGAGAATGTGGCATAGACTAGATACTGAGTGACTGTCAAATTCTATCCACCATTTATAAATTAGAAGGTAGATGCAAGTGATGGAAATTTCCTTCCACAAACAGACATCAATATCTGATCAATTGTTTACTCACAAGCGAAAACTAAGATTTCTGTTAAGCAAAAGTACTGGGAGTTAGAGTACTTCTGTCCCTCAGTACTCCAGACACAGGAAGATCCGAAGACAAGAACCTACAGCTGCCTGGTTTTGAGATAAGAAGTGTTATTTTGTAAATCTTAATTGGGAGTTTATTGGACTAGTATTATAGAAGGGAAGGTAGAATGTAGGTTAGAGAAAGAAATTGTAAATAGTGGTTAGTTAATTATTCTCTATTATATTTTAAGAAATAAAGTTACTAATTTTACTTTAAATAGTACTTGGCCATTCAAATCTTTACAGATTACTGCACAGGGTCAATCTTTTCTGTGTTGGTAGTTTTAAATTAAGCAGGAGGGTTTACCCCGTGTCGTAACAAGGGATACTGTAGAAATCGCCCTAGAAACATGTGGCTGCTCTCTCCTAGAGAGAGAGAGGGAGACAACTGGTGGTAAGTTTAACCTAAGAATCACCTCAGCTCTTTACATCTCACATCAGCTGTCCAGCCAAAGGTGCTAACTAATCCCCTGCGGCAATGGTGGCTGGACAGCTGGTTCATGATATAGAGTGACACCGACAGCACAGGTTCAATCCCCACACACCAGCTGAGATTACCATGAAGGTCCTACTTTCTCAACCTCACCCCTCCCCTGGGGCATGGTGACACTCAGGTTAAACTCACGATCAGTCATGTCTCGCTAATGAGAGAACAGCCTGTGGTTCACTATGACTATGGGGATATGGAAGGAATATATATCCAAGGCACGATACTGAGTGGCTTGGAAGGGAACATGTAGGTAGTGGTTTCTCATGTATCAACTGCCTTTGTCTTTCGGAAGGTATGGTCGTATATTTGGAAGATGCAGTCTAAGGAGCATTAGTGAGTTACTGGAGCATATCTAGTTGTTGATACATAAGGCTGCTACAGAGGATTGGTGTTGGATTCACTGCATGTTTGTAGAGATGGTGCCAATCAAACTGGCTACTTTGTCCTAAAAAAGCAATTGCTGAAGAAATTCAGCAGGTCTGGTAGTATATGTTAAGAGAGAAAGAGAATTAATGTTTCTAGTCCTACATGACTCCTCCTCAGTACTGTTCTGACGAGGAGTTATATTGGAATCAAAAGGTTAATTCTGTATTTCTCTCCACCGATGCTGTCAGGCTTGTTGACTTTCTCCAGCACTTTCCGGTTTCATTTCAGGCTTCAAGTGTCTACAGCATTGTGTGTTTATCATGGTGGTGTCCAATTTCTTGACTGTTGTTGGAGATACATTTCATCCAGTCAAATGGGGTGTATTCCATCATATTCCTGATGTGTGCCTTGTAGATAGCAGAGAGGCGTTTGGTGCCATGAACTGCGTCACTCACGGCAGTATTTTTGCTCTCTGACCTGTCATTCTATCCACAGTGAGCAGGACTTATCTCATGAGTCCAGTTCATTTTCAGCTCAATGGTAACTACAATACTGTTGATCGTAGAGGATTCAACAATAGCAAACCCTTAAGTGTCTAGAAACATTATTTAGGTGATCTGTTATTAAAGGTGATAATTGCTTCCCATTTGTATAGCGTGAATGTTAATTGCCAATTGTCAGCCCAGGCTGGAATTTTCAGGGATCTTGTGACAGAGCGACATGGAGTGTTCAGTATCTGAGGATGTAAGAATGCTTTGAACATTGTGAAAGTTTAGCGAACCCTCTGATTTATGGCATTCTGATTGAGAGAAGGTCAAGTATACAGTCGCTAAAGATAGTTAGGGCTAGGACACAATCTTGAGGACTTCCTGCTGTGAGGTCTTGGAGCTTAGATGGCTGACCTCCATAAACCACACCAACTTCTGTGGGTCTGGAGTCACATGTAGCCCAGACCAGGTAAGGACACTAGTTATCTTTCCTTAAAGGATATTAATGAACCAGGTGCATTTTCTTTGACAACTGACATTAGTTTCATGGTTGACATTAGAGTTTATAATCCACATACTTATGAAATTGAAGTTTTGTCATGCTGGGATTTGACCCAATTCCATGATAGTAGCTCTGAAGTATCTGAATATGAGCTAATTCAATGGCTGGCTTCCTGGCTGATTTGGAACCCAACTTGATTTTTTTTTAGATTAGATTACTTACAGTGTAGAAACAGCCCCTTCGGCCCAACAAGTCCACACCGACCCACCCAGACCCATTCCCTTACAATTACCCCTTCACCTAACACTATGGGCAATTTAGCATGGCCAATTCACCTAACCTGCACATTTTTGGACTGTGGGAGAAAACCGGAGCACCCGGAAGAAACCCACGCAGACATGGGGAGAATGTGCAAACTCCACACAGTCGCCTGAGGCGGGAATTGAACCCAAGTCTCTGGTGCTGCCATGCAGCAGTGCTAACCACTGTTCCAATTACCCAATAAAGTTTTAAGGTTTGTATTTTACCATTTAGTGATAAGTTAATTTGTTTCTATTTGATCCCAAAAAATGGAAATACGACAGACAGTGATAGTGGTCAATTACATGAATTTGTCTTGACTATGACCAATTGTGAGATCATCCAGTTTGTATCAGGGCAAGATAGCTTTGTGTATTTGCTCAGTGGGAGTTATAATGGAACGATGGATGATTAGAGGGAATTATTTTCCCAAACAGAGGGAGGTATTGAGTAGAAAGGTAAAAGAATAATTTATATGTGTGAGAGGTAAATGTGGTGTGTGTATGTGCACACATGCGTACATGTCTTTCTGTGTCTCTGTGTGTAAAATACCTAAGAAATTCTTCTGCATGAATAAGAACTCTTTCTTCCCCTTTGTCTTAAAGGACTTTGGAATGTGCTTATCTGAAAATTTGGAATTTGAAACCCATGGTTCTAAGAACACATGTTGCCCCCACCTCAGTAAGGATGGGAACAGCACTGGGAAGGAAACATGCAAAATGCAAAACAACAATCTCACTCTCAGTGTCTCTTGAGCAGATTTATATATGATGAGAACAGTTATTGAAGACTGGGGAGCTTCAAAGTACACAAATCCTGAGGTCTGGAGGAATTGTAACCAAGGAGACAAGGGAAGAAATTACAGGGACTCCGACCCTGTTTAATTCCTCTCCGGCCAGGGGGGAAGTGTCAATGAACTGGAGGACAGCTGAAGTGTTTTCACTTTTTGAGAAATGTGGTAGAGGTAGACCAGGAATAACAGACCAGTGAGTGTCTATCAATGTTAGAGAAATTATTGGAGAAAATTCCAAAAGAAAGAATTCATATCCAATTAAAGAAACAAGGTTTGATCATGGATAGTCAGCACGGCTTTGTCAGATGGAGGTCATGCCTAACAAATCTGGTGGAGTTTTTGAGGAGGTGACCATGTCTGTGGATGTGGCTAGGACAATTGAAGTAGTTTACAGGGTTTTAGCAAAGTCTTTGACAAGGTTCCACATGGGGGATTCAGAATGAAGGTAAAAACATATGGCAGCTGGAGTAACTTGGCAAGTTGGCTGGAAAATTGGCTCAGTCAGAGGAGGCAGCGGATATTGATAGAAGGTTGTTTGTGTAATTAAAGGCTCATGTACAGTGTGTATCACAGAGATCAGTGCTGAATCCCTTATTGTTTGTCATATTCATAAATAATATAAACCAGTCAGACGGACAGATCAGTGGCAGATGCAATTTAACTCTGACAAATGTGAGATGATGCACTTTAGTAGAAGTCACAACATAAGGCACTGAGTGGTGGGACACCAGGAAGCTCAGAGAAACAGAAGGACCTTGAGGTGCTTGTTAACAGATCCCCAAAGGCAGCAAGACAGGGTAATAGGATAGTTAAGGCATACAAGATATGTGTCTTTACCAGTCCAGGAATAGATAAAGTCATAGAGATTCTCAGCATGGCCCAAATTGCTCGTGCCACCCAGTTTTCACAATTAAACTAGTCCCATTTGCCTGGATTTGGTACATATCACTCCATACCTATCCCATCCATGTACCTTTTTAAATGCTTCTTAGGCTGGCACGGCGGCTCAGTGGTTAGCATTGCTGCCTCAGAACGCCAGGGACCCGGTTTCAATTCCCGCCTCGGGCAACTGTCTGTGTGGAGTTTGCACATTCTCCCTGTGTCTGTGTGGGTTTCCTCCGGGTGCTCCGGTTTCCTCCCACAGTCCAAAGATGCGCAGGTTAGGTGAATTGGCCACGCTAAATTGTCCATAGTGTTAGGAAAGGGGAATGGGTCTTGGTGGGCAACAAGTGTGAACTTGTTGGGCCGAAAGGCCTGTTTCCACATTGTAGGGATTCTAATCTAATCAAATCACAAAATTGTACTTGCTTCTGGCAGCCTGTTACAAGCACTCACCACTGTCTGTCTGAACAAAGTGTCCCTCTGAATCCTTTTGTATCTCTCCACTCTCACCTTAACTTATGCCCTCTAATTTTTGACTCTCCTATACTGGTGAAAGTCTGTTGGCTATCTATCTTATATGTATCTCACAAGATTTAATAAACCTCAATAAGGTTGCCTCTCAGTCTCCTACGTTCCCGGGGAAAAAAAGTCCCAATCTATTCAACCCTGTCTTATAGCTCAAAACTTCCACTCCAGGTAGCATCCTAGTAAGTGAAGGGCCAACACTGAGGTGTAGCTGAAAGGCAGGAGGTTTAGAGGGAACATGACATCCAGAATATGGAAGGGGCCTACAGTGCATTGCCCAGGAGGGTAACTGAGGAGGAAATCCTCAAAACCTTTAAAAAGTACTTGAATGAGCACTTGAAATGTCATAACATTCAAGACTGTGGACTAAGTGCTGGGGAGTGGGACTTGTGCAGCTTTTCATGTAATCTTTGGAGGGACAATCTTTATGGATCGATGGGTCACCTCTGTCCTATATGGTGCTATCATTCTATAATTTTGAAGTTAAGGTTCTGATTTCTTTTTGTCTGTGTTTTGAGAAATTATTACCAAGTGTAAGTTCCAGTAATTGTTGGGGTCAGTATTAGTTTCAGCTTCGGTATTTGAGTGTTCAATCAGACAGACTTTCCCAAACGAGTTGTGGAACTGAATTAACAAGGAAAATAGTGGTATAACAGTGTGCAGTAGAACAGCTGTCAAGGTACAACATGAGGTATTGAATGTTTGAATATCCTCAGTAAAATAAAAGTCATCACAGAAAAGAATATCAAAAGATATTCAGATGTTGATGGGACTATCAGTGTGTGAAACACTGCAAGCATTCTTGTTTGATGACAGGGTGCAAGAAGTGGTTGTGACCAAATAAAATTAGATTCATCCAGTCTTTGGGGTATTCAAATGTAGACTTAAATTTCAATGACATTACATCATCAAAATAAACCTGTTGTCGTAATCTCTTTGTTTAAAATGATATTAAAAAGGTGAATGTGTAATCATATTTTCCCAGGAGGGATACAACAAAATATAAAATGAATCACAAAATATAAAACGATGTCTCTGGATATGTCTCATCTCTAATTTTGAGAGAATTCTCCAATTCGGACAGATGCCAGCAGCAGGAAGGGAGAGGTTGTTTCACAAACAACAAAATGTATTTTCCAAATATAATGATCTCAAAAATATACGACACCATCCTTGTCATTGTTGGTGTACCCGGTAAGTCTTGGAACAACTTAAGTTACATAAGTCTATATTTCCGATCTGCATTTACTGATGATTTAATTTCCATTTAGCAAGGCAAATCCCAATGTCAGATGAAAGTGCTCTCACTTACAGAGTTTAAAGTGAATTGTTTGTCGATTCGGAAGTTTCTCAGTAACGTGTAGCGGTGTCTGTTTCTCTGTACTGTGCAGAATGGGTTGACACTGAGGCCTCAATGAAGAAGTTTGGCTGAGCACCGGCCCCAGGTTGTCTAGAAAGGGTTTATCAAGACCATTCTCTCTCCATGGTCACTTAAAGCCTGCTCTCAGTCAGGTGGATTAGATTAGGTTCCCTGTGACATGGTGGCTCAGTGGTTAGCATTGCTGCCTCACAGCACCAGTGACCTGGGTTCAATTCCTGCCTCTGGTGATTGTCTGCATGGAGTTTGCATGTTCTCCCTGTGTCTGTGTGGATTTCCATCCACAATCTAAACATGTGTAGGGTCAGGTGAATTGATCATGGGCAGTGTTAGGTCCATTAATTAGTGTCAGTGTGGACCTTTTGGGCCAAATGTTTCCACCCTGTAGAAAATCTAATCATGATAGGGGTGGATCAGCCAAGATGGCTTTGACCACCTTGAGTTTTTGTCAGTCAGTGGATGCCTGGGGTTATGATATTTGTGAGGACAGATCACTGGGAGGTTATGGAACATAAGGTTCCAACTACAATGTAGATTGTTGAAATTATGTGAATGCTATGTGAGGTGTGCCATTTGTAAAATGATGTACAGTGCTGTGGTGCAGAGCCCAATCGGATAAGCGTTGAGGTCTGGAGTTTTAGGTGCCTCAGAGGATCAAATTGTCCAACAGGATGTTTTCTATCTTGCGTTTTCTTGCTTTATCCTTTGATGTTCCCCAAATGATAATGTGAAGGTCCTCCAATTTGCGTTCATTTGGGATTATTATTTAGACTTTGGCTGTCAGTTTAAATATGTAATTGCTATCATTATTATTCACATTATTGTTATAACATTATTATTATGACTATTTTGTCAGGACTGATGTTTTAAGAGACTAAAACCCCTGGATATATTTTTAGACGGATTCACCTTGAGGCTGGAGTGTTACACCATGTACTGTGGTACTCCATCAACTTTGTGAAACCTCTGTCATTGTACCTGGCTCAGAACGGTGGAGATTGGGTGGGACAACATAACGTTTTGTAGATGAAAGACATTTTGGTTTGGGGTGACTGATATGCAATTTCGGATATTTGATATAGTTGTGCTGCTCCGAGACTCCAATCAGGATCAAGAACATCCGGCCATATGGAGCGAAAATCAACCCTGCTACTGTGACACCAACTGATCTGATGTTCAGTATTGAGGAACTTGCTGCATTAGATACTGTATCAGGATCACCAATTGAGTCATAGTCCATCAACAGCATACGGATGAACGGATATTAAAATAATCTATTAGAGATGATTCTTAGGGATAGGGTTTACGTGCAGACAGAGGTCATTCAGCCCATTGGGTCAGCACCAACCCTCCGAAAACCATCCCACACCACCACCCTACTGGCGTAATTCTGCATTTACCATGGATAAACTACCGATCCTGCACAGCTTTGGACTGTGAGATGAAACCATTGAAACCAAAACCACACATACAGGTAAACTCCATGTAGATGATCCTTCAAGGCTAGAACCTAAACTTGGGCACCTGGTGCTGTGAGACAGCATTGATTACCACTGTGCTGCCAGGTATGCTGGGTATCTGGGCTTGGGCTGAAAAATGGCAGATAAGATTCACGCCATAAAGGCAATGACTATCTGTGATAACAGATGACCTTCCCTCCACACCTTGACATTCGATGGTGTTAACATCAGTGAATTCCCCATTATCAATATTGGCCAGAAATTCAACTGGCCTCACCCCATCAATACAGTGGCTGAGATAGCAGGTCAGAGGCTCAGAATACTGTAGCAAACAAATCACCTCCTGACTCCCCAAACTCTGTCCACCACCTGCAAGGCACAAGGTGATGGAATACTCCCCAATTGCTTGGATGAGTGAAACTTCAACAAAACTGATGGATCTTGACACCATCCTAAACAAAGCAGTGCATTTGATTAGCACTACATCCACAAACAGCCACTATCTTCACCACTGACAGCAGTGTGTTCAGTCTACAGGATACGTGCAGAAATTCACTAAAAGTCCTTAAACAGCACTGTCCAAAACTATGATTAGTACCATCTAGAAGAACAAGGACAGTGGATACTTGGAAACACTACCACCTGAAAGTTCCTCTCCAAGTCACTCTCCATCTTGACTTGGAAATATATCACGATGCCTTCAGTGTCAGACTGGGTCAAAATCCTGGAATCCATTCCCTTATGGCATTTTGGAGGCACTCTACAGCACATGGACTGCAGCAGTTCAAGAACGCAGCTCACATCACCTCTCAAGGGCAACTGAGGTTGACTAATAAATATTAGCCAGCCAACAATTCTGTCAGTAAACAAAAAATTGGTCATGAGAAATTTGTGACCCAGTGTTCTCGCTTTCCTGTGGGTATCTGTAAAAGCAGCATTGTATTCAATGTGGACCATGAATAGTAAAATACCGTCAATCGCTAATATCTTTCACTGTAGAATTGTTTTGTATGTGGGTCAATAGCCTGAAGGGAACATCTAATTCCAGTGGCATTGTGATTCAGTTAGCATCTTGCAATTAGAATTGCACTGAGTGTGGGTTCCTAGCTAAAGGGAAACAACTTACCCCAGTGTTCAGGTGTCACTGGGAGCATCTCTCAAAGTAAAATTATACTGAGTGTGGGGAGGGGAACAACTTAGCCAGTAGGAGTATCCCTGACTATCGCTGACATGCCTTTCCCATTACAAAGTGTTCGAATGCTGAATGAATATTCTAACAAAACAAACTCTAGTTGTCATCACCCTTATTCATGGAAATTCCATCTCTGCATCTTGCATCGCTAAATCTTTTTAAAGTTTCGTACCCCAACTTTAGCTGTAGTCGTCTTTCAAGAAACAGAGACATACTTCTTTTTGGATGTGGTACTGTAGGGAGTATTCCAGTACATTCCTGACTTGCGCCTTCTAGCTGGTGGACAGACTTTGAGGAGTCAAAAGTGAAGATGTAGTGCATTTGGATTTCAAACGTTTTTTTTTAAGTGCTGCATGGAAGGTTAATGCTCAAGACAGGAGCTCATAGTGTTGAGTGTAATGTATTAGCATGGATTGAGACTGGATTGACACACAGAAGATGGAGTGTTGGGATTAACAGACATTTTGTAATTTGTGAAGTGCCATCAGAACCTGTCCCAGCATCTCAATTCCTTGCTATCTATGTTAATGACTTGAAGAAGGAAATAGAGTATAATGTATTCAAATTTACTGATGATATATAAATAGCTGTGGTATATTCTAGTAAGAACATAAGGAATCTGCAAGGGAATGTAGATACATGGAGTGAATGGGCAAAAAACTTGGAAGCTGGAGCTTTAATGCTGGAAAGTATAAGGTCAAACACTTTGCTAGGAAGAATCAAAAAGCAAACAATTATAAATGGAGGAAGATTTCAAAAAGGTCAGAAAAGTGAGATTTGTGTGTAAAACAAAAGGTTAGCATGTTCATCAAGTTATTAAGGATACAAGTGGAATTTGGGCTTTGTTACCATGGGTTTGAAGTGTAAATATAGGGAAGTCTTATTACAACTGTACAGATTGTTGAGACTCCACCTTTAGTACTTATTTCCAAAGTAGAGAGGTTTGTTCATGCTTGCACAATATTCTGCACCATTTACATCTCCTTAGATAATGAAAAGATCTGTGTCATTATAATTCAGAGAGGCCAGTGTTGGACTGGGGTGTACAAAGTTAAAAATCACACAACACCAGGTTATAGTCCAACAGGTTTAATTGGAAGCACACTAGCTTTCAGAGCTTTCATGAAAGAAGTGAAACTATCACTGTATTCTAACAGATGAAAGGCTTAACAGACAATCAATTCTTCAATGTATAATTTCAGTTACATCACACTGCAAATTTTTGCTATAAGTTCTGTGTTACGATCGAGCCCTCCACAATCACCTGATGAAGGAGCGTCGCTCTGAAAGCTAGTGTGTTTCCAATTAAACCTGTTGGACTATAACCTGGTATTGTGTGATTTTTAACTGTGTCATTATACAGTGAGATAACATCTAACTTGGTCTGGTAATTGACAAGTAACATTCGTATCCCACAAGCACAAGGGAATAGCCAACGCCAAGAAGTGAGAATCTACCAATATGCCATTGGCTTACAGTGACATTACTGTCACTGAATGCATGGCTAACAACAACCTGGCCCAACCATTGACAAGAAAATGATCTGGTCCAGCCATGCAAGTGCTGTGGACACAGGAGTATGTCAGATATTGATTAATGCAGCAATAAGCTCCCTGTCTGTCTCTCCAATCCATGTCTATCATCCAGAAAGTATAGCTTGGGTGGGATGGAATGCTTTCCAAGTGTCTCTCTGAAAGCATCTCCAACAACATTTACAAAGCACCACATTGTGCAGTACAAACAGCTGATTGATCAGATTGCCAATTACCACATTCCATACTCACTCTCTTCACTAATAACATGAATGACCCACAATGAATACCATCCACAGATGCAAAACATTACACTCCAAGTGTTTTTTGACAGTACCTCACAGAACCATGACCTTTAATAGCTAGAAGAACAAGAGCAGGAGTTGCATAGAAACACCAACACATGCTACTTCCCTTTCAGTATAGATTTCATTCTAACTTGGGCAGCACGGTAGCACAGTGGTTAGCACTGCTGCCTTACAGCGCCAGAGACCCAGGTTCAGTTCCCGCCTCAGGCGCCTGACTGTGTGGAGTTTGCACGTTCTCCCCATGTCTGCGTGGGTTTCCTCCGGGTGCTCCAGTTTCCTCCCACAGTCCAAAAATGTGCAGGTCAGGTGAATTGGCCATGCTAAATTGCCCGTAGTGTTAGGTAAGGGGCAACTGTATGGGTGGGTTGCGCTTCGGCAGGTCAGTGTGGACTTGTTGGGCCGAAGGGCCTGTTTCCACGCTGTAAAGTAATCTAATCTACTCTACATCATTGTTCCATTACTACTGCTGTCTAAACATTATGGAACTCTGCTCCAAAATATACAGGGTTTTCCTATCCACCAGATAATGTAGGTGTTCAAAAATGCTGCTCTCCAGTACGATCTCAAAAGCAATTAGAATTAGGCAAGATTTATTGGTCCAGACAACAAAACTCACATTTTGTGAGTAAATTTAAAATTAACAAATATTCCCACATCTGAAAGAAGACAGCTCGGAACCTGAGCTGTGGTTATTGTCCAAAAGAATGTCCCACATGGGAGACAGCAAGAGAAATAACCAACAGGAAAGTAGGGAAGCTTGGTGCTGATATCTTGCTGGATTCAGGATGTCAGCTATTCCAGTGCATGATCCATGTCAAAGCTTATTTTGTCTTGTCCAATGAATTTCCCAACTACTATTGGTCTAGAAGCCAGAAGACAGATACATTTCCCTGTCGTCTGTGGGTTGATGCGTTGGTGTTCCTTACTTTAGAAAATTACACAATCAAATTCAAGATCTTTTATCTTCAAAACTGGGTCAATTTTGGGAGTTGCACGCTCGTGAAAATGAACATCACATAAGGATATCCTATCACAAGAAGTGGTCTAAAAAAAGAGAGCAATCATTTTAGAGTCACCATGAGCCCATCATCTCCCCTAACCTTTAATATTGGCCTGAATTCAGAGAGAGCCTCTGAAGCCAGGCAATGGAACAATGTTTGGGTCTCCCACAACAAGCTTTAGAACCATTCTCGTGATTTCCAAGGTGTGTGTTGGGTAACCTATGGACATTCTTAGCCCCAGCATGTGCCCTGAATCTGGGAGGAGGATCTCTGTTCACAAGGAGAGGAGCTTGTGTGAGAGAGCCTGGACATCAGACAGGAAACTTTACTTCATCCCAGATAAAAAGTGTGAATTCTAAACTAGAAAGTTGCAATAACCAATGCTGCATGGATTTGGATGGGAGCAGTGGAGTACAGTCTCAGACAGGTCAGGGACTCCGTGCCAAATATTGAAATTCTTATAATTGTGGTAGGCACCTAACTTGGGTATGATGCCTGGATTCACTGCTGAATACTTCCATGGATAAAATTGTTGGTATGTTCAATCCTGTACACGTGGGAAGGACTCAAAATTTTATCATTTTTTAAAATTTCATATTGTGGAGTGCATCCACTCCCGGTCACTGTGAAGTGATTTAATATCCCATATTATAGTTCATACAGTGTGGACCTAAAATTCTAGACACAATCTGAGCTGTGGAAACTCCAAAACTGATTGCAAGAATTTTGCAATCAATGTTTGTGCTAAATGTACAACATTGTTGATTTACTCTTGCAAGGTGCCTTTGTGTAGATGTTGTGGTCCTATAGGAAAATCCAACCAGTAAGAGTAACCTATAAAACAGCTCAAAGCAACCACTGCCAATCCAAACAAAATATTGAATATGTGACCATGTTGCTATGAATAAACTGTCGCTCATGTTCTTACCTCTGTCTTTTAAATGTGCAAATGATTCATTTAGAGAGTTTGCTACTGAGATTCAGATTCGAGACTTCATGTGGTTTATAACAACGACCTTCTTGCCATTACTTACTCTCTGTGCCTGAGCCCAGATTGTAACTTCAAGTCTCTTTTTCTCCTTTCTCTCTCTTACAATGAGTCTAGTGGTGATTGTACTCTTGGCTCGAGGCAAGTGTGGTCTTTCTACATGCACCATTCGCTACCTGGTGGCCATGGCAACATCTGATCTACTGTTCATCGTTTTTGATATCGTACTTGATAGATTTGTGTCTTATTATTATCCACGTTGTTTCCTGAACATCACTCCTGTTTGCAGTGTTATCTATGTCCTGACCTGCTCAGCCATTGATTGTTCTGTCTGGTTCACTGCTGCTTTTTCTTTTGATCGATTTGTTGCCATCAGTTTTCATCAGATGAAAACTAAGTATTGCACAGAGAAAACTGCAATGAGGGTTCTAGCAACAATTTATATTTTCTTTTCCTTAAAGAACATTCCTAACTACTTCCGATTTAAACCTGGAAGGATCATCAACAATGTTCCATGGTACTGTTTTACCAAAGGCAGTTATTATAATAGCCGTCGGTGGGCAAGTTTCAAATATTTTGAACAATTTTTAACAACAATGTTCCCATTCACTTTTATTCTATTTGTCAATGTCCTGACTGTCAGACAAATCTTTGAGGCAATTAAGGTGCGTGTGGAACTGAAAGGTCAGAGAAAAATAGAGAATGACCCAGAGCTGGAGAGCAGAAAGAAATCTGCTATTTTACTCTTTGCCATATGTGCAAGCTTCATACTTCTCTGGTTGGGGTACATTTTATATATGTTTAGTGCTGCTAATTCTTTGAATTACACTGCTTTTCGTACATTTAAAAGAATCGCTTTCATGCTGCAGAACCTGAGTTGCTGCACAAATGCTTTTATTTATGTGGTGACGCAGAGAGCATTCAGAGACCAGTTAACATATGCAGTGAAATATCCAGTTATAAAAATAATTCAATTGAGGAATAAATCCAAGTAACTGAGAGCCAGATAGATGCAGCAGATAATGGAACGAGGAGTCCACATGAGGAATGGAATGAAAGGAGAAAGAGGTGGAGCAACATGATCACACTACTTCATTCCCTTGCAATTTACCGGTCAGCAGAACAGGCCCACAGTGGACACAATTCCCGAGACCTACATTTGTCCCTGGAACATCTAGATAATAAGGATACCTACATCAGGCTCCTACTAATCAACTGCAGCTCCACCTTCAACATTATAATACCAATTGAACTAATCTTAAAACTCCAAGACCTAGGGCATGGCTCTAACTTCTGCAACTGTATTCTCAGTTTCCTGATGCACAGACCGCATTCAGTGAAGGTAGCTAACTGCACCTCTTCTACAATAATTCTCAACACTGTCCCATAAGGATGCATCCTCAGCTCCCAAACACTCCCTGTACACATGACTGATTGGCCACATTTCATACTAACATCTACATGTTTGCTGATGACATCATGGTTGTAGGCTGCATATCGAATAATGATGAGTCACAATATAGGAAGTCGATAGCGTGCTTGGTTTCATAGTGCAATGATAACAATTTTTGTCTCAATGTCTGCAAAACAGAAGAACTGATCATTGACTTCAGGAAGCAAGATGGAGGGCAGACCCCTATCTACATCAATGGAGAGGGACGAAGGCATCAGGTTCCAATGAATAACGGTAACCAACAATGTGCCCTGGATCTCCTGGATCACAGTCAATAATTTGTTAACAATGTATAATTTTTGTGCCCTGAATAATACTAAATATAGTTTTCAAGAAAATTGTTATGCTGTTGCATGTATTGCTATTCAAATTTTACCTGTCTGTGTTGTTCAGTTACCTGACCATTGCTGGATACATTGGTCAGTTGTATAGTATGCTGTCCTGCTCAAGCCTGTTACAATAAGCATTAAAGGAAACTCTCACCTTTCACTGTCCTCACCATTCCAAATTGTTTGTGAACACCCAGTCCAGATCGATTGGTCACTTCCAACATTTATAAATAACGTTTATGATCATAAAACCTCAAAGTTATGACTTTTTGACAATTCTTGACAAAACTGGAGATATTTTGACATAACGTGATCTGATAATAATTGCGAGATATAGCTGGGTTTGATCATTGTGAATCTGTGCAGGACTTCTACTTTTGTGATTCAGGACATTGTACAATCAAAGCTGCAATTCAGCAAGTGGTACTGAGAGTGTATCAGAACGCATTCCAGATAATTTGTTGAAAGATAGTGTAAAAAGTTGCATGCTCATTAATGAGGAGCTTTTGCACTATTGGAGGATCACTACAAAAGGAAAGGTTGCATTGCCTCAGTAATTTAAATGAAGTGCTCCATCTCTTCTCTCAGACCATTCTCACTATTGCAAAAGATACCAGAAATGTTGTGGTTCTGTTCGCTGAGCTGGGAATTTGTGTTGCAAACAGAACCACAACAACGAGCACCCAAACTACAAATCTTCTCCCAAACTTTGAAGATACCAGAAATAGCCCGTGTGTCTTCTGGCCAATAATTCTTCCTCGCAACAGAGCACTCAAGAAACAAAAGAGGATCTGGTTCCAATGATATTACTGTTTGCCGAAGCTTGGTGCGTGTAAAGTAGCTGCCGTTTCCCTACGTTACAACAGGGACTGCCACTTCAGCTGGCTTAATAAACTTTATCTTTGTAAATCCCTTTGGGATGTACTAAACTGAGAAAATCCTTCTTTCTGAAGGAATGTGGACTGAAGGACGGACAGAAACCATGGGATTACTAAGGAGGAATTTCTGGGACGTTTTGATCAAATAACATTAACGGAATGCGGTATAGTTTAAATTCAAACTAGTGCGATCGAGTCTATTGATGGGTTCTTCAGTGTCTGTGGAATTTGCCCTTTTCAGTGACAGTGGTCTTTTTATTTTTGGAAGGTTACATCCTCGGTGCTTTGGTTTGGAGCCTGAAGCAGTAAAAATCTCAGAGCCAAATTAAAACTGAGACTAAAAGTTCATATCCAGCCTGAACCCTGTTAGGACGGATCCAGGAGCAAGCAGTGGGGGGAAAAAGAGAGAAAGACAAACAGAAAGACGGAGAGAGGGGATTTGGTCTGTTACCCAAAACACCAAGCAGATTAGGACTGGTGATAGACTTGAGGAGACAGGGAGAAATCACAATGTGGGGACCTATTACAGATCAGGGTAGCACAGTGGTGAAGTGGTTAGCACCACTGCTTCATGGTGCTAGGAACTTGAATTTGATTCCACCCTCAGGTAACTGTCCTACTGGAGTTTATACATTCTCTCCATGCCTCCAAGTGCTCTATTTTCTCCCACAAAGATGTGCAGGCTAGATAGATTGACCATGAGAACAATGTGGTGATGGAGTGGGTCTGCTTGGGATGCTTTTCGGAGGATGCATGTGGACTTGATGGTCTGAATGGCCTGCTTCACACTTAATTAAAGATTAAATATGAACTGGAGTTTGGGTCTGGGAGAAGATTTGGAACACACAGTAATTTGTGCATCGATGCTCTGGGTTCAGAGCATTAAAGCTGAATCAATTGAAGCTCGAGATGATCCAGCTCATGAGGCACATCAATAAACTTGGATGGTGAAACAGAACACAAAATTGTGGAAAAGAGGAAGACACAGGTGAGCTTCAATGTTTCTTATTTTACAGAAAGAAGGTAAAAACATTCCATGGTTGATCCTGGGTCTGACTGAATGGCAATCAGAGCAGGATACATCGAGTGCACGGTGTCAGCATTTGACTGGTGAAAATGAATGAAGTCGTCAGATGTCAGTCGTTATGGTGACCACTGAAAGGTCAGGGCCTCACAGAATGTCACAGGAATGGCAGCAGGCTGGGTATTCATTCCAGCAGAGAGTGAACATCATGAGATTAAAAAAAAGTGTCTGAATCAATCCCACAAACACACATTCTCGTTCATCCTGGATATTACCACATTCAGCAATTCGTGGTAACAAATCTACACTGAATAAAGGGGGAGGAGTTTTCCTCAATCTGGAAAGACATCATTCTCCATGTAAATGCAGCTGTAATCTCCCCTTTCATGACTGTGAACTGTGTCTGCAGGAAGAAGATAAAAATCACAACACCAGATTATAGTCCAATAGATTGATTTGGAAGCAACAGCTTTCTAAGTGCTGCTCCTTTATCACACCTGATAAAGGGCACCTTCAAGTCATGTCTGCAGGATGAGTTACAAGAGAGCGTGCGGATTTTCAAATCCACGGTCAACTCCATCCAAGTAAATAACAAATCTCAAGATTGAGAGGAAAGATATTTTTTGAAAGCTAATGAGGAATATTGAGTACTATGGCCCCATGCTGAGAATGGTTAGCATCTCCACAAGTTCTTGAGATTGGCACCCTTGGTAATGTTGGTGGAATTGAGGGCAATGATGATGTGAAGCAGGGCATTATCTCTTCACAATACCCTCCCCTCTAATCTTCACCATCAGATTCCTCTCCCACCCTAATCTCTCACAGGGAGCTCCACTTCAATCAATCTCTCTCCAACTCAGTTTCTGACCCGTCTTCCTCCAAGTGACATGCATTGTCTCTGGGTTCTCCTCAAATTGTTGGCAGACCAGTTCTCTGCTGAACGATTTTTACCACCCTTTTCAAAAGGACAAACATAGGTATTGGCCATGGTCTGAGGAAAAGAGTAACATTTAAGACAGTTTCTGTCCCTCATTAAGAATCAGTTCTGTGTATCTCACTGGTTTCAATCAGCCCCAATCTTTCTCAGAATAAATCTCTAGAGCACTATTCCCCAATAGGGTTTTTACAAATACATTAAAGACAAATGGGCCCCTGAAATAACTGCAAGGCAGCCTTTGTGTGGAACCACAGGAAAAGGGGGAGATACTAAATTAATATTTTGCATCAGTATGTACTGTGGAAAAGGATATGGAAGATATAGACTATAGGGAAATAGATGATGACATTTTGCAAAACGTCCAGATTACAGAGGAGGAACTGCTTGATTCTTGAAATGGTTAAAAGGTGGATAAATCCCCAGGACCTGATCAGGTGTACCCGAAAACTTTGTGGGAAGCTTGAGAAGTGATTGCTGGTCTCTTGCTGAGATATTTGTATCATCGATAGTCACAGGTGAGGTGCCAGAAAGAAGGGCGATAAGGACAAGCCAGGGAACTATAGACCAGTGGACCTGACCTCAGTGGTGGGCAAGTTGTTGGAGGGAATCTTGAGGGACAGGATGGACATGTATTTGGAAAGGCAAGGACTGATTAGGGATAGTCAACATGGCTTTGTGCTTGGGAAATCATGTCTCACAAACTTGATTGAGATTTTTGAAGAAGTAACAAAGAAGATTGATGAGGGCAGAGCAATAGATGTGATCTATATGGACTTCAGTAAGGCGTTCGACAAGGTTTCCCATGGGAGACTGATTAGCAAGGTTAGATCTCATGGAATACAGGGAGAACTAACCACTTGGATACAGAACTGGCTCAAAGGTAGATGACAGAGGGTGATGGTAGAGGCCTGCGACCAGTGGAGTGCCACAAGGATCGATGCTGCCCCCTCTACTTTTTGTCATTTACATAAATGATTTAGATGCGAGCATAAGAGGTACAGTTAGTAAGTTTGCAGATGACACCAAAATTGGAGGTGTAGTGGACAGCGAAGAGGGTTACCTCAGATTACAGCACGATCTGGACCAGATGGGCCAATGGGCTGAGAAGTGACAGATGGAGTTTAATTTAGATAAATGCGAGGTGCTGCATTTTGGGAAAGCAAATGCTGGCAAGACTTATACACTTAATGGTAAGGTCCTAGGGAGTGTTGCTGATCAAAGAGACCTTGAAGCGCAGGTTCATATCTCCTTGAAAGTGGAGTTGCAGGCAGATAGGAAAGTGAAGAAGGCGTTTGGTATGCTTTCCTTTGTTGGTCAGAGTACTGAGTACAGGGGTTGGGAGGTCATGTTACGGCTGTACAGGATATTGGTTAGGCCACTGTTGGAATATTGTGAGCAATTCTGATCTCCTTCCTATCGGAAAGATGTTGTGAAACTTGAAAGGATTCAGAAAAGATTTACAAGAATGTTGCCAGGGTTGGAGGATCTGAGCTATAGGGAGAGGCTGAACAGGCTGAGGTTGTTTTCCCTGGCGCGTCGGAGGCTGAGGGGTGACCTTATAGAGGTTTACAAAATTATGAGGGGCATGGATAGGATTAATAGACAAAGTCTTTTCCCCGGGATCGGGGAGTCCAGAACTAGAGGGCATCGGTTTAGGGTGAGAGGGGAAAGATATAAAAGAGACTTAAGGAGCAACTTTTTGACGCAGAGTGTGGTACGTGTATGGAATGAGCTGCCAGAGGATGTGGTGGTGGCTGGTACAAATGCAACATTTAAGAGGCATGTGGATAAACAGGAAGGGTTTGGAGGGATATGAGCCGGGTGCTGGCATGGGGGAACTAGATTGGGTTGGGATATCTGGTCGGTGTGGACAGGTTGGACTGAAGGGTCTGTTTCCATGCTGTACATCTCTATAACTCTATAATTACCTCCAAATCCTCAGTCAGTGCAAGAGGAAGAATTTTACAGTAACCTTTCAAACCTCCCCAGCTTCTGCCTGATCCAAATGCTGATGGTGTTTTCAAAGCTTTGTTTTCTCTTTGTAAAGTCCAGCTGTTTTGATGATCTCTCTGATCATATTCACTCCCAGACAGATCAGCCCGAGACACGGTCAGTGCATAGTCCTAGCCTTCCCTGTGTTTCCTGACAGCCTCATGTCTCCGTTGAAGCCAGTTTACAAACCCGCGGTGATGTCAGAACTCTCTCTGTGATGTACACAGTGAGGTCACACTTGTTCTGCGAGGTCACACTTGTTCTGCGAGGTCACACTTGTTCTGCGAGGTCACACTTGTTCTGCGAGGTCACACTTTGACCTGTCCAGTTCAAGTGGCCTCACTGCGATCAAACAGGGAGTAAGCCGGGGAGGACCGAAACCCTCACCTTTCTCAAGTTACAATGTCGTCATATTCCAGAATATACAAAGCAGTTGTAGACATAGACATTAGGGTGTACGGGTGATGCTCAATGACACGGAGTCAGAGACACACAGATAGAGATTGAGACTGCCCTGGAGATGTTTCAGAGCTGACTCTGAGACACACACGATCTGTACAGCAGCAAATGGGGGTGAATCTCATTCTTTGTTCCCTGCAGTGGACTGGGCATGCTCAGTCTAGAAACCCAAAACAGCTGACTGTTGATGGAGCAGTTTGAAGGGGGATGGAGGGGTGAGGCCAGGGAGGGTATGGGTCTGGGCCCACTATACAGAGAGGTGTGGGTTTCACTCCTTGTCTGTCATAAACTCTTGCTTCACTCTGCAGCCTTGTCCACTGTGGCATTTCAAAATATCATCCATATAATTCCAAATTGTCTTCAGGGTTCACACCTCTACCACTCATTTAGGCTGCGCTTTCCAGCTCTTTCTCTTATCCTCCAGCCATTTAGTTGTTGACACGCTACTCCTCTTCAACTAAAGGGTTCCGTTTCCTTCACTTAAATCTATGCCCCGGTCCTTAATCATCCATGGGAAATGTTCTCTTCCTGTATACCCCACACCCATCATACTTTTATGCATCTCAGTCATGTCTCCTCTCCATCGCCTCTGCTTTAATGAAAACAATCCCAGTCTGTCCAAACTCTCTTCAGAACTAAAACTCTCCAAGCCCAAGGAACGTCCTGGTCAATCTCCTCTGCACCCTCTCCAATGCACTCACATCCCTTCTAGAATGTACAGACCTCTGTTGGCCAATATTTCAAGTGAGTTTGAGAACGGTCATGTCGAACCTTAGACATCGCTGGTAGCATCATGGACAGTTCTAGAGTGTTCTGTTCTGGATGGAATTCGATGGGTCAGAATGTTGAGCTTCACACAAAACACACTTAATTCTTACACCACAATTAAAATGCAAACAATGAAAAAAAACACAACTTGAACCTGTTGGAATACAGAACAAAATAATATATTATTTATTTCTACCAATCAACTGTTCCAATTCTGCCACATCCTATAAACAGACCCATAGTAAAGGCAAATTCAGCAAAACAGATTTCCCTCACTTACTGTCTCCTCCAATCCAAAAGATGGGAACACCAAAACAAACAATCTCACAGCAGAGATAGAGTTCAAGCATTTTTCCTACAGCAGAGAGAGGTGACAGCTGTGACTAACAGCTTCAACACCAAATAACGCAACTTCAGGAACTGAAAACAGCACTGAGCCCCTGGATCAGTGAGAGCCAGACTCCACTTCCTCATGCTGCATTGGTCGTAATTTAAGAAAATCCAAAGTTATTTACTCTGCTTTCCATGGAACATACGTCTTGGTACCAGGTTGATAACATCCCTCATCAAGAGAAACAGAACACATCCTCCGTAAAGGGATAAGGTATCAGTCTGCTCTCCTTGGAGTCAGTGATACTGACACAGTGGGGTCAGTGACACAGTAACTATTAGATGAGAAATGCACAGCCCCATCCCAGCAGTTTCTGCAGAATGAACCCTGTCTTAGATTAGATTCCCCGACAGTGCGGAAACAGGCCCTTTTGCCCAACCAGTCCACACCGACCCTCCGAAAAGTAACCCACCCATTTCTCTCTGACTAATGCACCAAATATTATGGGCACTTTAGCATGCTCAATCTACCTGACCCACTCATCTTTCGAAGGAAACTGGAGCACCCGGTGGAAACCCACGCAGATACAGAGAGAATGTGCAAACTTCACACAGTCACCCAAGGCTGGAATCGAACCTGGGGCCCTGATGCTGTGAGGCAGCAGTGCTAACCCCTGAGCCACTGTGCTGCCCCAGGGCACGAGATTGTCCATCCTTATTCATTTATCACCTCCCAATTTTACTGAAGAGCTCTGGTAAATTTGTAATCAAGTTTCACAGGAAAAGGAGGAGGAGGCCATTCAGCCCCTAGATCCTGTTCCAATCCCTCAATAAAATCGGGGTTGATCTATGGCCTCACTCCATTTGTCTGCCTTGACCCCATACACCGATTAATAAAAATCATTGTTTATGTCAAATATAAGTTTAACAATTGAATTGGTATAGACTGCAGTTTGAGGTACAGAGTCCCAAACCCTACCAACTCTTCCCAACTCCAAGTTCTCTTTCTTTCCTCAGTCCCCGGGCATCCTCCTGCATCTGGAGCGTGTCCCAGCGGCAAAATAAAACGGTGTGGTCCTCGCTGTCGCGGTGGTCAGCCATCCCTCTTCCTTCACCAGCACAAGCTCCCCACCATCACACAATATCCTCCAATGTACATAAAAACCCTTGGAGCCAAGTGAGGGGGAGAGGAGGTGGAATATAAAATAAAATTGGTAACGGTCCCCGGCCCCGCTAACCGGCAAGATGTCTCACTGTGGGGAGGGGACCAGGCTCGATCCTCTCCCCCTCAGCCCCCAATGTCCACCATCATTACCTTCAGGAACAGGACTTTACTGACACAGTCCACTCTCCCTCCATCCCCCAATAACCACCATCGTTACCTTGGGAAGAGGGACTTTATTGACACAGTCCGCTCGCCCTCTGACCCTCTTCCTTTCTGGGTGGGACCGCCGCCATTTTAGCTCCAGGCCCCGCCCCCTCCCCCGCCGCGCGCGAGCTGGCGGTTAACGGCCGCCTCGTGCCCCGAGTGACCGTTAGCAGCTGCTTCAGAAGATAAACTCTTTAAAGAGAAACAACCCTTTCAGGAGAGAAAACACAAACACAAAAGGGCCGACTTCGGTGTCGCCAAACAAAATAATACGTTTTAGAATGAAAAATACTCCTTCCCACAGGCAGGGAGGTGAAAGTGATGAAGAAATTGTGTGTCGCCGCATCAAGTCCCAAAGCGCGATCTTCCGAATGACGGCCGTCCCCGGACCCCAAACGTTGTCTCAGCTTTATCTCTCTCTGGGCAGATACTGCCAGACCTGAAGCACAAAGGGACTTGTTAGTCCGTGGTCAGGATTCTCTTCATGTTAAAATGTAGCTTCAGTTAGCAGTTAGGAAAGTAAATGCAATGTTTGGGCTTGTTTGAGAAGGTTAGAATAGGGACGTGTTGCTCAGGCAGTATAAGGTATTTGGAATATTGTGAGCAGTTTTGGGTCTCGTATCTAAGGAAGGATTCTTTTTATTTCAAAATTACACTTTATTCATGAAAAATATATAGATATCCATAGTTACTAAAGAAGTTTGATTCTTTACAATAGCAAGTAAAGAAAACAAGACATTGAAGTTGGACTCTATCCAATAAACAAACAAAAGGCATCTCTTACTTGTATAAGATTATTTCTATTTTTGAGATACCCAAAGGGTCCAATAACTTAATGGACCTCCACTTGCCTTCAGCAGAAAGACCTCAAACAGTAGTCCTTCCCCAATGTGTCTTGATAGCAGCTGCCCCAAGCTTTAGTGCATCCCTCAGCATGTAGTCCTGGACCTTGGAACTTGCTAGTCTGCAACACTCGATTGGGGTCACCTCCTTATTTTGGAAGACCAACAAGTTTTGGGCAGAACAAAGAGCATCTTTGGCCATGTTGATGGTCCTCCAAGCACAGTCAATGTTTGTCTCAGTGTGTATCACAGAATCCTAGAACGTAGAGTTCTGCTTCACGGAGCTGCTTGAGATGAACCTCAACAAAAACCACTGCATCTTTCTGCAGACTTCCTTTGCAAAGTTACATTCCAGAAGAGGATGTGACACAGTCTCTACTCAGTCTGCAGCAGCTTCAAGGGCAGAGTGTGGTGGCACACACAGTCTAGGAAGACAAGAGGGTCTCGCAGGTAGTGCCCTTCCCACCGCCAGCCAAGCAATGCCTTGGTGTTTGTTGGAAAGTTCTGGTGATGAGACATTTTGCCAAGTTACTTTTGACAGTCTGCTCCGGGAACCATGTCACAGGATCTACCCTCTCCTTTTGAGAAAGTCTGTAGCCTTAAAACTTGTCCATAAACATTTCGACGAAAATGTAATGTTGAATTATAGAATACATTTGCTGCACACGAGAAAATAGACAGACAGGGAAGGTAAGGCAATTAAGAATATTTATCTTGGCATCAGTGAATCTGTGTAAACAGGACACAGAGTGATAACATTCATGGCTGTTCCCTTGTGAAATTAGGAACAGTGAAGAGAAAATGAGGTCTGCAGATGCTGGAGATCAGAGATGGAAATGTGTTGCTGGAGAAGTGCAGCAGGTCAGGCAGCATCTAGGGAACAGGAGAATCGACGTTTCGGGCATTAGCCCTTCTTCATTCCTGAAGAAGGGCTAATGCCCGAAACATCGATTCTCCTGTTCCCTAGATGCTGCCTGACCTGCTACGCTTCTCCAGCAACACATTTTCCATCAAATTAGGAACAGTGTTTGATTCTGACCTCTAAATGAAACTCGGTATCAATTAACTTCTCTCCTGAATTATTGTCCTTCACTGTTATCTTTTTAGTTAAGAACATGCAGTGTTTTTGTAAACTTGATTTGAATAAAGTAAGCCTGTTTGTGACAGTACAGCAGCGTAGCCTGCTGGGCTGTAGGGGAGCTGATATCTGACTCTCCTTAGTTATGAGAACCTAGTTAGCCTGGCTTAAAGATATCAGTGTTACATTGTAACAGTGATGCTATTGGTCATTAAAGGGATGACTAAAATTAAACTAAACTGTCTGAAAGAGCTTTTTTTAATTCCAGACTTCCAAAAAGTATTATCTCTGGGACGAAACAAGAGAGGCTTACAGGTTGAGTCCACAAGGGGTTTCCTGGGCCATCTCAAATCTGTGCTTTATCAATTTGGAGCTGCGAGCAGGGTTCCAACAAGGGACACGTTTGAGTGAAACTGGAAAAGAGGAGCTTTACCTAAGGGTCGGGCTCACAAGCTAAGATTATATCTTGATTGTTCTTTGCCACGTCATGCCACGGTCTATGCCATCCCGGGACGGTCGGGACCTCCACAGTTTGTTCTTCTGGTTTCTTAGTCTTTTTCCAAAACATTGTTCTGAATCAAAATCTCTCCTCAATTGCGATTGATCCTGCCGACTACGCCAAAATGTTTTAAAAAATTCTCAAGGTCAAGGATCAGGTTCGCAGGAGAGTAGTCTGACACAGAACAAACGACCAAGAGGCGAGTCTGCTAGAATATGAGCATTTTATTCCCCGCAGCGTCGCCACAACCAGGTCTTGTACTTACAACGGGTCTGGTTTATACTCACTCTACATGTGACTGGAACTGGGAGCCATCAGTTCTCGTAGAGCGGTTGCCAACAACCCACGCTCGGCGGTTAAACGTAACCCGGAGCAGACTCTACCGAATTGGAGACTTTTCCAGCTGATATACTCTTTCGAGATCTAAACATTCTTGTGAACAACAGAACAAGGCTAAACAACACATTCCATTCTGGTTACATACAGATAAGAAGATTCACATGGGAAGGTGTGTAATAAGATTCACACGGGACTAAGCAACACCTTCCATTCCGGTTAGATTCACACATGTATTGGGACATAATTTTAACCCTTTCACCACACCCACCTCTCCCAAAGACCCATTACAAAAAAATCCTGATCCATTTGCAAATGAGTGATGGGACTCAGATTCAGAGGAGGAAATATTTTACGCCTCCCGTCCAGATTTCCTCTGATTGCCCACCGGGGACCTCCTCAAACCTCACCCACAGTACGGTCAAGGTGAACACTCTTCATAAAAAAATGTTCCCTGAACCCCACACCCCACCCCCCACTCTGAGGACCAACATGCCAAGGCCCATGCCCTTCCCCCAATGAATCATTGTCCCTGTGTGTTTTAGGAGTGTTACAACTGCACTGATAAGTGAACTTAAGGCCACTGATTCTGATCAAATCTAACTGCTGCTTTTAAAACCAGTTCATACTCTTTAACCAGAAAGAAAACAATGTACTGCTGAAAGAACCAAAACTTTGCTAGTTTTTCAAAAAAAAGTATTTTAGTTTGACTTTAAAACAACCAGAAGTGCAAATTAGATACAAACTAATGCAATTTAAAATTCTGATCAGAAGGATTAGGCCATCGTACAGGTTGGCAATTACAACTCTGCCTCCTAATTAGTATTTACAGACAGCCTGTGGCATTCTACTGGGACCACATTTAATTCATTCAAGATGAAGGTACATGTGGCTGCTACACGATTATTTTAAAACTCCACCCAAATTCTCCCCGCCATTCATACTATGGTAGCGGCTGCCCCTAATATAACTTCACATCAAAATGTAGAAGTCTGTACATCCCATTCTGTGGTATCCTTGCTTACCTCTAAACTTACTCAACACCTCACTGTGGCTCAACTCTGTTGCTATGAGATTTCTATACTTCAGAATCCACTTCTTTCCTTTAGAGACTGCTAAAAAATTTACCCCGGTACATTCCTGCAGGAAGAGCCTCTTGAACTGCCTAATCCTCCCCATGATTGTGTTCTCATAAATGAACTTGTTATTAAACCATGTCCTGACGTTACGGATCAGGCTCTTGTTAACCTTGACCTTACACTTTATGTCGATAGTTCTTCTTCTACTTCTCCAAAGGACGAACGCATGTCAGGATATGCAATCATCATTTTGTCCTAAACAATCAAAGCTTATTCTGTCGACCCACCCTGTTCCGCCTAACAAGCTGAACTCTTTGCTTTCACCCATGCCTGTACACTTACTAAAGGAAAGTCAGCTAATATCTAGACTGATTCCCACTATGCTTTGGATGTGCCCATGATTTTGGTCAACTCTAGCAGCAGCGCAGCTTCCTTGCCTCATCAGGAACTCCTATCCTCAATGTTGTCTGTTTTGCTAATCCCCTCAGTGCTATTCAACTTCCCTCTCAGCAATTATCAAATGTTTTATTCACTCATAAAGTAATAGAGATGTGCAGGAAGGAAACAGACCCTTTGGTCCAACTCGTCCATGCCAAACAGACATCCCAACCTACTCCAGTCTCACTTGTTGCACCCGGTCCATATCCCTCTAAACCCTTCCTATTCATATACTCATCCAGGTGCCTTTTAAGTGTTGCAATTGTACCAGCCTCCACCACATCCTCTGGCAGCTCATTCCACACACGTACCACCCTCTGCATGAATAGGTTGCCCCTTAGGTCTCTTTTATATCTTTCCCCTCTCACTATAAACCTCTGTCTTCTACTTCTGCACTCCCCAACCCCAAGGAAAGACCTTTGTCTATTTATCCTATCCATGCCCTTCATAATTTTATACACCTCCATAAGGTCACCCCTCAGCCTCCGACGGTCCAGGGAAAATAGCCCCAGCCTATTCAGCCTCTCCCTACAGCTCAAATTTTCCAGCCCTGGCAACATCCTTGTAAATCTTTTCTGAACCCTTTCTACATCCTTCCAGTAGGAAGGAGACCAGAATTGCACGCAATATTCCAAAAATGGCCTAACCAATGTCCTGTACAGCCACAATATGATCTCCCAACTCCTGTACTCAATACTCTGACCAATAAAGGAAAGCATACCAAAAGCCTTCTTCACCACTCCTCTGGTGCTTCCGATGTCACCCAAAGCAACAACTCTGCTAAGCAGCTAAGAAAGCAGCTTTTGAGCAAAAAGACATGGTTACTCAAATGGCAAATACTCTTCTGACACCCTGACCATGCCAGACCTAGAGCAAATATGGACCCATCAGGGGGACACCTCTGATGAGGAGAAACAAAGATGGATAGACCATGGTTGTTATGTTACAATAAGCTTTGGGTTATGCCGGTAGGACAGACATGTCTGCCCAAGATGACTTTGCCTATTCTGGTTGATTATGTTCATACACGCATGCATATAGGTAAGGAAGGAATGGTGGACAGAATTCTCCAAATTTGGTGGAATCCCCACCTGCAAGAAAAAGCAAAACAAGCAGCTGCAAATTGCCTAATTTGTTGAAAGCATAATCTGGGGAAAGGAGTAAAGTGTCCACCAGATGAAACTCCCTTGCCAAGTGCACCTTTTGATACTATCCAGTAATATTTTGTAGAGTTACCGAGATGTCATTGTTATAAATATTGCTCAGTGATAATCAATGTATTTAGTAAATGGATTGAAGCTTATCCCTGTACTGACTGCACAGCAACAACTACTTGTAAAATCCTACTAAGGGAAATCATACCCAGATTTGGAATACCAGTAACAGTCTCTTCCAACAATGGTCCCCACTTCTGTGCGGAGCTAGCCAAGGCACAGTGTAAGAGTTTGAATATGAATAAAAAGTTCCATTGTGCCAACCACCCCCAAGCAGCGGGAATTGTAGAAAGAGCCAGTGGTACCTTAAAAGGTCAGGTAAGAAAATTGGTCGAAGAAAGCTGATTGGAGGCAGATGTTCGCATGTTAAGGGACGGATGGAAATGGGAAGCCTTCAGAAATGAGATAACAAGAATCCAGCGAAAGTATATTCCTGTCAGGGTGGAAGGGAAGGCTGGTAAGTATAGGAAATGCTGGATGACTAAAGAAATTGAGGGTTTGGTTAAGAAAAAAGAAGGAGGCATATGTCAGGTATAGACAGAATAGATCGAGTGAATCCTTAGAATAGTACAAAGAAAGTAGGAGTACACTTGAGTGGCAAATCTAGAGAGCAAAATGGGGACATTAGATGGCTTTGACAAATAGATGTAAGGAGAATTCAAAGGGTTTTTACAAATATATTAAGGACAAAAGGGTAACTAGGGAGAGAATAGGGCCCCTCAAAGATCAGCAAGGCGCCTCTGTGTGGAGCCACTGAAAATGGGGGAGACACTAAATGAATATTTTGCATCAGTATTTACTGGGGAAGAGGATATGGAAGATATCGACTGTAGGGAAATAGATGGTGACATCTTACAAAATGCCCAGATTACAGAGGAGGAAGTGCTGGATGTCTTAAATGGTTAAAAGTGGATAAATCCCCAGGACCTGATCAGGTATCCGAGAACTCTGGGAAGCTGGACCTCTTGCTGAGATATTTGTATCATCGATAGTCATAGGTGAGGGGGCCGAAGACTGGATGTTGGCAAACGTGGTGCCACTGTTTAAGAAGGGTGGTAAAGACAAGCAAGGGAACTATAGACTGGTGAGCCTGACCTCGGTGGTGGGCAACTTGTTGGAGGGAATCTTGAAGGACAGGATTTACATGTATTTGGAAAGGCAAGAACTGATTCGGGATAGTCAACATGGCTTTGTGCATGGGAAATCATGTCTCACAAACTTGATTGAGATTTTTGAAGAAGTAACAAAGAAGATTGATGGGGGCAGAGCAGTAGATGTGCTCTATATGGACTTCAGTAAGGCGTTCGACAAGGTTCCCCATGGGAGACTGATCAGCAAGGTTAGATCTCATGGAATACAGGGAGAACTAGCCACTTGGATACAGAACTCACTCAAAGGTAGAAGACAGAGGGTGGTGGTGGAGGGTTGTTTTTCAGACTGGAGGCCTGCAACCAGTGGAGTGCCACAAGGATCGGTGCTGGGTCCTCTACTTTTTGTCATTTACATAAATGATTTGGATGCGAGCATAAGAGGTACAGTTAGTAAGTTTGCAGATGACACCAAAATTGGAGGTGTAGTGGACAGCGAAGAGGGTTAGCTCAGATTACAACAGGATCTGGACCAGATGGGCCAATGGGCTGAGAAGTGGCAGATGGAGTTTAATTCAGATAAATGCGAGGTGCTGCATTTTGGGAAAGCAAATCTTAGCAGGACTTATACACTTAATGGTAAGATCCTAGGGAGTGTTGCTGAACAAAGAGACCTCGGAGTGCAGGTTCATAGCTTCTTGAAAGTGGAGTCACAGGTAGATAGGATAATGAAGAAGGCATTTGGTATGCTTTCCTTTATTGGTCAGAGTATTGAGTACAAGGGTTGGGAGGTCATGTTGTGGCTGTGCAGGACATTGGATAGGCCACTGTTGGAATATTGTGTGCAATTCTGGTCTTCTTCCAATCAGAAAGATGTTGTGAAACTTGAAAGGGTTCAGAAAAAATTTACAAGGATATTGCCAGGGTTGGAGGATCTGAGCTACAGGGAGAGGCTGAACAGGCTGCGGCTGTTTTCCCTGGAGTGTCGGAAGCTGAGGGGTGACCTTATAGAGGTTTACAAAATTATGAGGGGCATGCTTAGGATAAATAGACAAAGCCTTTCCCTGAGGCCATGGAGTTCGGAACTAGAGAGCATAGGTTTAGGGTGAGCGGGGAAAGATACAAAAGAGACGTAAGGGGCAATGTTTTCATGTAGAGGGTGGTACGTGAATGGAATGAGCTGCCAGAGCATGTGGTGGAGGCTGGTGCAATTGCAACATTTACGAGGCATTTGGATGGGTATATGAATAGGAAGTGTTTGAAGGGATATGGGCTGGGTGCTGGCAGGTGGGATAGATTGGGTTGGCATATCTGTTCGGCATGGATGAGTTGGACCGAATGGTCTGTTTCCATGCTTGACATCTCTATGACTCTAAACCGGTCTTAATTAGCTGCAAGTACTCCCATTTACCCTTTTAAATATGCCAACCATTATGCCGAAAAAGACGGGATTCTTAGCGGCTGAACTAATATATGGAAAACCTTTGAGGACTTGTTGGTCTGCACTATTAACTGCCCAACACCCTATTGATGTGCATGCCATGACAGAAGAGATGCACAAGTACCTGATTAAGCTAACCAAAGCATTGCAGTCTTATCATCAACAGGTCAAAGAAGCCTATCAGGCACCAGGGAAGGAAGAAGAAAAAGCCCCAACGTTTAAAGACATTAACCCTTGTGACTACCTATTACTGAAAGACTTCAATCATGAAAAATTTGGCCTCTACTGGAAAGATCCTTATGAAATTCTTCTGACAACTGAAACTACAGTAAAGGTAGAAGGACGTTCAATATGGGCGACAAAGGACGTTGCAAGCTTGTATCTTCCTCACAGTCCTAGTGTTAGTACTGATATAGGCATCTGATGAAAACCCAACCCAAGTACATGCGCCCAGCTGTAACCAATCCATCTGTGATATCTCAGACCGGCTAAACTCCAGTGTGACTGCACAAGTGAAACCTGTACTAAAACCATGGGAAGTTATGAATGCAGCCACCCAGCTGAAACTCATTTAAACTACTCACATTGTGTAGGTAAATATCACTCTCGACCTTATTGTCATCCTCACAACAGTTCTATGCCAATCATCATGAGATGGCATAATTCCATAACCTCATCCGCTCTGTCAACCAAAAACTGTTACTTGAAATGTTTGTCTATTCCCCTCAAACTGAACTGTACAGATTGCAATATTGAGCACACAATACCAAAATGAGCCTGACCGTCTACACCTTCTTAATGGAATCCTCTCCTATCCAACCTAACGCCACCGACAGCAATACCTTTACATGTTTCCTGTATTCAGTAGCTACAGTAATTGACAAGACAAGTTGGAAAGATGAACCAAGACCAAAAATACTATGCACTCCCAATCCTCCTCTTGTTACTAATGGTTTCTTTATTTAAGCTAAACCTCCTGATCCGTGTGTTATCTACTCACTCTTCTATCATTCTGTTGTACAATGTGTAAATAGGACTCATCCACTTATGCAGTCCCTCATTTGTGATGGAAACACCCATTCGGTAGAAGAAGCGCGTCACTGTATAAAGTGTGCAAACCTAAAGGATTCAATATTAACATTGGTCTGCTGTTAAAATGGTGCACTGAAAGACCTTCTGGTACCCTCAATATGGGGCAAGTGAAACAAAAACTATGTAAAAATATTATCAAAGACACTGATCATACCCCTGTTCTCCATCCGTTAATACCCTTGGACAACTGAACATAACATTTGGTAGCACTCACTGTTTATAAGATTCAGCTCTCGCTCTGAGTGGACTCCTCATTCACTCACAGAAGCACACCCTTGGAACTCCTTTTAGCCTTCATTGACTATGTGAACACAAAGCCAACTCATATTTACCCAATGACTGGTACGGAAGTTGTGCCATAGTACACACGTTACCATATTTTACCCCCACCATGAAATGTCTGAAATAGATGATGAATGGAACACCCACCAACATGTGAATCAGTACGGGATAAAAAGTAAAGGACAAACAAAACTTACACAAATTCTTCCATCAACAAGCCTGGTAGTCCAGGTTGCTGGGAGGTCTTATTCCTGGCTGGTGTGTTGAGGTGGCCCGAGATCAGATAAGTGACCTGGCAATGACATAGAAAAACTTGCCAACTCGACTGCTCATGCTCTGAAGCTGTTGAACAAAGAGTTACAGGAGATCCGGATGATGATGCTTCAAAATCAGCTCGTGCTAGATTTCCTCCTTGCTAAAGGAGGTGCTTGTTCAGTCATTGGCCCGCAATGTGGCATCTACTTCGATGATTTCTCAAAAACATTTGGACAACACAGATATTATCAATAAATCGGGTCAAGACACAGGGAAGGTACCTGCCCCACTGTTATCCGATTCATGTGGATGGAGTGTTAGTTGCTGGCTATGGTCGCTATATGGGTGGATCATATGGGACGTATTGATAGTCCTTTGTCTCATCTTAGGAATGTACATTGTCATCCACCTATGCATGAAGCGGACCTTATATTGTTTTTTTGCCTAAGCCAAAAAGGAATCTGGTTAATCAACCCTTGCCTACCCCAGTACCTCCATGCCCAAACTTCCATGCTGAAATTTAGTATCTATCAGATGCTGCTCCTCTGGATGATGACTCACCAGAGGAGGCACTTGACTTACTAAGAATACAAATTGATTGAATGGACTAATTATACTTGTATAAGCTATACAGTTGTCATGAAGTGACCAAAGGAGGAAAGGTAACTTTAATCAGCATGTTTAATGAGTTTGAGATTATACAAATTATGCTAAATACATTCTACAATTTAACATAAAGCAATTATACAAATGGACAAAATGTTTTTAAAAATAAACAGAAATGTATGATGAATTGAACATACATGCATTAAACAAAGGTACTTCATTCCTAGGAATTTGTAACTGAATGTTACAAGGCTGTTCCATTTTTCGTCAATAGTTCATCTACAGTCAATGTTGGGAAATAGTTGCTTGACACAAATTGTGTTAAAGATGTTGACACTCAGGTCAGTGTCAATTACAGAACGTACACCACCAACAGCAATCTCCCTCTGCTAGATTCTGAATATCCAGCCCTCTCACACAGACAAACACATGATTCCTCCTCTACTGGTGGCTGTACATGTTTTCCATAAGAGATAGGTGATATAGATTTAGTTGTGACTTCTATAGACAAAATATAGTTACATGCATGATTTTGAGCAGAAAACATACCAATCAATAGCCTTATTCTAATTTAGTGTTTGGGACTGACTGCTTGAGGAGAAAATGAGGACTGCCGATGTTGGAGATCAGAGCTGAAAATGTGTTGCTGAAAAGCACAGCACGTCAGGCAGCATCCAAGGAACAGGAGAATCGAAATTTCGGGCATAAGGGCTTATGCCCGAAACATCGATTCTCCAGTTCCTTGGATGCTGCCTGACCTGCTGTGCTTTTCCAGCAACACATTTTCAACACTAATTGCTAGAGTTCAGACATCCTTGAGGAAGATACAACTTTATTACAGTTAAACAGGATAAACCATCCGAGTTGAATAAATGCTCCCTGAAGACAATAAAAGGTTAACATATTTAACTTAATCAAATTATATTGTACTGCTAACTGCATAATTAACTAATTTCTAATTAACTGTTAATAGGTGACACGTGATGTTCTAATTGGTCAGATGGTGCAAACCCAAGCCCTGACATCAGGACTTTGAACCGAGGATTAAAGTCATCTGAGGATCTGTCAGCTGATTTAAACGGATTTCAAGTTATTTCTTCGAACCTATGTTCAAGCTCTCCCACATTATCCATTGAATTAAAAATCACACAACATCAGGTTATAGTCTAACAGGTTCATTTAAAAGTACTAGCTTTCAGAGAGCTGCTCCTTCATCAGGTAGCTTGTGGGGTAGGATTTTTAACTGTGTCCACCCAGTCCATCACTGACACCTCCATATTATGTGATCCATTAGGAGTCATAAATACCATGTTGTATTGTGGCCTTTGTCTATCTGTTCTCTCCGAGACACCAACTTAAACCTTGGAGTCTCCTACCTTTACATCAAATATTGATTCATTTTCAACTGAAAACAAGCCCCAGCTGTTTCTCAATGGGGGAGACAATTCTTGATTGCAATAATCGTATACAGTACAGGTATCGACTGATAAAACACAATCTCACAGATTTTTGTCCTTAGATCAAAATTTGTGTTTTACAATGCAAATTCAACAAAGCGTCTGACAGTAGTTTCACTCCTAAATATTTCAGCATAAAATTGAAAAGCATATTTGTAAGGAGATTACAGTTATCTGTAACAATAATGGGATGGTAAGAGTAGAGGATTTTAACTTTCAAAAGTAGACTACGACTGCCATAGACAATAGATAATAGACAATAGGTGCAGAAGTAGACCATTCTGCCCTTCAAGCCAGCACCACCATTCACTATAATCGTGGCTGATCATCCTCAATCAGTATCCTGATCCTGCCTTATCCCCATAACCCTTGATTTCACTATCCTTAAGAGCTCTATCCAACTCTTTCTTGAAAGTATCCAGAGACTTGGCCTCCACAGCTTTCTGGGGCAGAGCATTCCACACATTCACCATTCTCTGGGTGAAGTAGTTTCTCTTTAACTCTGTTCTAAATGGCCTACCCATTAATTTTAAACTGTGTCCTCTGATGCAGGACTCACGCATCAGTGGAAACATGCTTCCTGCCTCCAGAGTGTCCAATTCTTTAATAATGTTATACTTCTCAATCAGATCCCCTCTCAGCCTTCTAAATTCAAGCGTATACAAGTCCAGTTGCTCCAATCTTTCAGCATAAGATAGTCCTGCCATTCCGGGAATTGACCTCATGAACCTATGCTGCATTCCCTTAATAGCCAGAATGTCTTTCCTCAAATTTGGAGAACACAACTGCGCACAATATTCCAGGTGCGGTCTCACCAGGGCCTTGTACAGCTGCAGAAGGACCTCTTTGCTTCTATACTCAATTCCTCTTGTTTTGAAGGCCAGCATGCTATTAGCTTTCTTCACTGCCTGCCGTACCTGCATGCTTGCTTTCATTGACTGATGTACAAGAACACCTAGATCTCATTGTACTGCCCCTTTACCGAACTTGACTCCATTTAGGTAGTAATCTGCCTTCTTGTTCTTGCCACCAAAGTGGATGACCACACATTTATCCACATTAAACTGCATTTGCCATGCATCCGTCCATTCACCAGCCTGTCCAGGTCACCCTGTATTCTCCTAACATCCTCCTCACATTTCACCCTGCCACCCAGAAAATTTGCTAATAATACTTTTAATAGTATCAAGGGCTTGGGTGAAGATTCTGTGCATGAAAATTCTCATAATCAGTCTGTGGATGTAGCAACTAGAGAAGGAGCAAAACTTGGTCTACTCTTGGGAAATAATGATATGGAGGTGCCAGTGTTGGACTAGAGTATACAAAGTTAAAAGTTCAGATTATGGTCCAACAGGTATTTGGAAGTACGTGTTATCGGAGCGCTGCTCCTTCACCAGGTAGCCTTTTTGGCCTTGAGAAATAAAGCAGGGCGAGTGACTGAGGAGTCAATGGGACAGCACTTTGGGGCCAGTGATTATAATTCTCTTTGCTATGTGGGAGGCTTTTAAAGAGAGGTTGATTAGACAGCCGGACAGATATGTCTATGTGAAAATGAAGGATAGAAATGGCAAGATGAGGCAATCATGGATGACAGGTGAAATTGTGGGACTAGCAAAGAGGAAAAAGGCAGCATACATAAGATCGACATAAGCGTACATAAGGAAGGTACATAAGCTTTGGAAGAATATCTGGAGGGTAGGACCAATCTGAAAGGAGGAATTAAGAGGGCTAAAAGGGCTCATGAGATATCTTTAGCAAACAAGTTTAAGGAAAATCCTGAAGGCCTTCTATTCATATATAAGAAGCAAGAGGGCAACTAGAGAAAGGATTGGCCCACTCAAGGACAAAGAAGGGAAGTTATACATGGTGTCAGTGAAAATGGGTGAGAATCTTAATGGGTACTTTGCGTCAGTATTCACCGAGTAGAGGGACATGACAGATGTTGAGGTTAGGAATAGATGCTTGATTACTCTAGGTCAAGTTGGCAAAAGGAGGGAGCACATGTTGGGTATTCTAAAAGGAATTAAGGTGGACAAGTCCCTAGGTCTGGATGGGATCTAACCCAGGTTACTGAGGGACGTGAAAGAGGAAATAACTGGGGCCTTAACAAATATCTTTGCAGCATCCTTGAACATTGGTGAGGTCCCAGAGAACTGGAGAATTGCAAATACTGTCCCCTTGTTTAAGAAAGGTAGCAGGGATTACCCACACAATTATAGACCAAAGAGCCTGCCATACTGAGGGAAAAGATATATACCCATTTGGAAGAAAATGGGCTTATCAGTGATAGGCAACATGTCTTTTTGCAGGGGAAGTCATGCCTTACCAACTTAATAGCATTCCTTGAGGAAGTCACAAAGTTGATTGATGAGGAAAGGACTGTAGATGTCATATACATGGACTTCAGTCAGACATTTGGTAAGATTCCCAAAGGTAGGTCGCATGTGGTCCAGGGTGTATAAGCTAGATGGATAGAGAATTGGCTGGGCAGCAGGAGATAGAGTATTATTGGAAGGAAGTTTCTCAAAATGGAGAACCGTGATCAGTGTGTTCCACATATATGATCTGGAGAAAGGTATGGATTGTCTGATTAGCAAGTTTGCAGATGACACTAAAATTGGTGGAGTAGCAGGTAGTGAAGGGGACTGTCAGAGAATGCAGCAGAATATGGATAGATTGGAGATTTGGGCAGAGAAATGGCAGATGGAGTTCATTCCGGGAAAATGCGAGGTGATGCATTTTAGAAAATCCAATTACAGAGCGAACTATACAGTGAATGGAAAAGCCCTGGGGAAAATTGATGTGCAGAGAGATCAGGGTGTTCATTAGATTACTTATAGTGTGGAAACAGGCCCTTTGGCCCAATAAGTGCACACCG
Organism: Chiloscyllium plagiosum; assembly: GCF_037043375.1. Taxonomy (NCBI): domain Eukaryota; kingdom Metazoa; phylum Chordata; class Chondrichthyes; order Orectolobiformes; family Hemiscylliidae; genus Chiloscyllium; species Chiloscyllium plagiosum. The sequence goes on along the minus strand of NW_028270185.1, from coordinate 31,673,586 downwards.
ATCCTCCGAAGAGCAACCCACCCAGACCCATTCCCCTACATTTACTTCTTCACCTAACACTACTGGCAATTTAGCATTGTCAATTCACCTAACCTGCACATTTTTGGATTGTGGAAGGAAACCAGAGCAACCAGAGGAAACCCACGCAGACGCAGGGAGAATGTGCAAACTCCACACAGACAGTTGCCTGAGGCGGGAATTGAACCCGAGTCTCCGGCACTGTGAGGCAGCAGTGCTAACCACCGTGCCACCCACATTGTATCCTGAAGGTGGCAATGCAGGTCTGTACAGTGGTCAAGAAGGCATATGGCATGCTTTCCTACATTGGATGGGGTATTGAGGACAAGAGTTGGCAAGTCATGTTACAGTTATGTAAGACTTTGGTTCAGCCACATTTGGAATGCTGCGTACAATTCTGGTTGCCACATTACCAAAAGCATGTGGATGGTTTGGAGAGTGTGCAAAGGAAGTTCACCAGGATGTTGCCTGGTATGGAGGGTACTTGCGATTAAGGAAGGTTGAGTAGATTAGGATTATTTTCATTAGAAAGATGCAGGTTGAAGGGGGGGATCAGATTGAGGTCTACAAAATCATGAGAGGTATAGATAGGATGGATAGCAAGAAGTTTTTTCCCAGAGAGAGGGTCTCATTTACTAGGGATAACGAGTTAAAAGTGAGAGGGGAAATGTTTAAGGGAGATATGCGTGGAAAGGTATTTATGTAGAGGATGGTTGATGCCTGGAAAGAGTTGCCAGCGAAGGTGTAGAGGTGGGCACAGTAGGATCATTTAAGATGTATCTAGACAGATACATGAATGGGCAGGGAGCAGAGGGATACAGATCCTTAGAAAATAGGCAACAGGTTTAGACAGAGGACCTGGATCGGCGCAGGCTTGGAGGGCCGAAGGGCCTGTTCCTGTGCTGTAATATTCTTTGTCTTTGTTCTTTGTAGTTTTAAAGTAGTGGTGGAAAAGGATCAAGCTGATCTCAAAGTTAAGGAAGGCAAATTTTGACAGTATTAGGCAAGATAGAATTTCCCAAATGAGTTTGAATAAACAAGGAAAGCTGGGGATGAAAGCGTGCAGCAGAACAGCTCTCAAGGAGCTCTCCAACATGAGGTATTGAATGTCTGAATAGCCTCAGCAGAATGAAGGTCATCACTGAAAAGGATATCAAAAGGTATTGAGATGTGGATGTGTCTAATAGTGCTTGAAATAATTTAAGTATTGTTGTTTGAAGACAAGTTGGAATTAACGGTTGAGACCTGGATCAGATTAATGCAGTCTATGGGATATTCAATTACAGATTAAATCTCAATGACATCACATCATTAAAATAAAGCTATTGTTTAAAATTATAAGAAACCTGAAGGAGTAATCACAGTTTCCCAGCGGAGATGCAACACAATATAAAATAAAGTCTCTGGAACTGTCTCATCTCCAATTCTGAGGATTCTCCAATTTGGACAGATTGCCAGCAGCAGGAAGGGGGAGGTTTAAACTCAGTCAGTGAGGACACTACTGTCTGACATCAGAATTTCCCTTGCTAAATGGAAATTGTGTCCTCACTGACTGAGTTAAAATGAATAGATTGTCATTTCGGAGGCTCCTCAGTAATGTGTATCATTGTGTGTTTCCCTATACAGTGCAGAATGGGTTTACACTGAGGCCACATTGATGGGGTTTGGCTGAGCACCGGCCTTGGCTGGTCTAGAAAGGGTTTCGGAAGACCACCCTCTCTCTGTGGTAGTTCACAGCCTGCTATCGGTCAGATGGGTTTTGTAACAACCCACCTCTCAGTGACACCTGGTTTTTCCCATTCCTTGATGGAAAGGAATTGTGTTGGTGGGTCTTGTTCAGGCAGCTTGCTCCAAATGGGAGCCCAGATAAAACAGGGTAATCAATGGGTACAGCAGGTTATTATGGAGTAAAAGGTGAGGGTCAGCAGAGATGGCTTTGACCATCTTGTGGGTTTTTATCAGTCATTAGATTTGTGGGGTCATGACATTGGTGAGGACAGATCACTGGGTTAATGCAAGTTTCCACTGTATGAGATCAATGTCTGCAGTTAACATTTCCAAACTTACTCTGTGGTGTAATTCCTCAGCTGAGGAAAGAAACTCTATCTGTCGCTCACAGATACTCTGCATTATCCAGAGATTGATTGGAATGTTGTGTACTGTTGATCCAGATCTCCAGGAATCACTCTGAGTGAAGGTATTCCTGATCATGGAATTGTACTGAATGGGGACCACAAACCTCAGGCTGAACCCTCATATTGCTGGGAGGATGTGTCATTGTAGAATTGTACAGAATGTGGGTAACTGCTCAGATATGAACTTCTGAGCCAGTATTCTTGTTTTTCTGTGGGTATCTGTAAATACAGTATTGGAGTAAATGTGGAGCACTAACAGCAGAGTACCCGTGACCACTGAGGAGTAACTCAGACTATAAACTTTAATTGGTTGTGGGGAACTGAATGCAATGGAATATCTGACTGCAGTGGGAAATAGAATGATGCTTTATTTGAAACCATGTGATGCTTTATTTGTATTATATTTCTCATTTCTGATCTGTTCACAAATGGAGCTATGAATGTAGCTTGGAAATGTGATGGATTGCATGTGGGAAAATATTCTCAGTTGGGGGGATATGTTTGGTCCAAAATTTCCAAAGTTAAATGATCCGTTGGAGATAAACAAATATAAGTCAATAGATGTGGAGCTGGAGAAGCACAGCAGGTCAGTCTGCATTGGAAGAGCAGGGAAGTCGATGATGTTTTTGCTAGGATCCTTCATCAGGACTGGGGAGGGAAGGGGAGGGGAGGGGAGCTTAGAAATAAATGGGGGGTATGGATGGGGGAAGGGCAGGCGAGATGGTGATAGGTGGATGCAGGTGGGGGTAATTGTGATTGGTTCATGGAAGGGGGTGGAGTGGACAGGTGAATAGGAGGATGGAGCTACAGGAATAAAAAATATTAATAGGAAAAAAATACCTGTTTCAACAAATAACTGACTTTAGTATCTGCAATATTTTGACTATGATTAATAATTGAGTTTGAGAGCATGTCAGAGAATTAACAGTACAAAATGCAGAATGTGGGCCATTAAATAGAGAAAATCTTGAATGAGACATTTGACTTAAGACATTACGACTCGATTTTGCCCAGCATATTTAATGTCACTAACAGAGCTCACAAATCCAATTTCTCGAGTTGCGGGCATTTCCCTTCGTTTCGTATGATAATGACAAATATTCTGACTTTGTCGGTTGTCCAGATTCTGTCACACATTTCCCATTTTTTATTCCCAGCCGCTTCCAAAGAAGCAAGTGTTAACTCTAAAGTGTGACAAACTCAGGACTATTTGTATTGCATTTATAGAATATCTGTTCCTTAATCAGATCTTAATCAGATCATACGACACCAAGTTATAGTTCAACAGCCAAAAGAGAAAATGCTGGAAAATCTCAGCAGGTCTGGCAGCATCTGTAAGGAGAGAAAAGAGCTGACATTTCAAGTCTAATGGCCCTTTGTCAAAGCTTTGATGCTGCTAGACCTGCTGAGATTTTCCAGTATTTTCTCTTTTGGTTTCAGATTCCAGTATCTGCAGTAATTTGCTTTTACTGTTCAACAGGTTTATTTAGAAGTACAGGTAGTCAATCCTTTATTCAAAATCCTGAAATCCGAAAAGCTCCCAAATCCAAAATTCCTTTTGTGAAGTTTTTTCTCATTCACAAAGTTGTTTGGCATGCAAACAGTTAACCCAACTCCATACCCACTCAACCCACATCGCTCAGATGTGACATGGGGGCATGACCCAGCACTGGCAGGTGTCAATTCTGTCTCAGGGCCTGTAATACCCACCAATGAGACTGCTGTTCAGTACAATTTTTAAAAATTTAACGATTAAACAGTCACTTATTTTGAAATGCAAAAACTTCCGAATTCCAAAAACCAACTAGTCCTGAGGGTTCAGATAAAGGATTGTGTACCTGTAGTAGCTTTCGGAACACCTCTCCTTCATTAGGTAGCTCATGGGGCAGGTTCATAAGACACAGAATTGAGAGCACAAGATCATAGTGTCATGCAACTGACGAAATCTAGATTGCTGTTAAGTCTTTCTTTTAGAATGGGTTGCGGGTTTTAATTCATTAATATATAAATCCCAGAATTTCTTTCAGGTCATATTCCCAAGATAACTTAAGGTTTTACAAAAAAAAGTAACGTCGCTGATCAGTGTGTGAGGTTAGAGACTGTATCTATTCCATCCTTGAGTCAGACTGGTTCTAGTCCCAACGTAGGAACTTATAAAATGTTACATGGATTAACTGCCTGCATTCACTGCCTGCAGGTTGTGTGCTTTTTGAGCAAAATAGATTGTATCTACAAATACAATTCTGCAAATGCAAATTCAGCCCATTGGCTTAAATGTTTGTGTGTGTGCATGTGAGGGAGAGAGGAGCATGTGTGTATGTGTATGCATGTGTATGCATGTGTGTGTGTAAGGGAGAGAGTGTGTGTGTGTGCGAGCGTGTGTGCATGCTTGATAGACTGTGAATGTGACGGAGTATAAGCCTGTGAGAGGAAGTGCAAGTGGGGATTGTATGTGTGTGGGGCTGAGAGAGAGAATATGTATGTGAAAGGGTCAATGTGAGTGTATGTGCATATAAGAATGTATGTGTATGTGTGAGTATATGTGTGTATATAGTGTAGTGGAGTCAACTGTGGTGTAACATGAACCCCAGATCCCATTGAGGCCATCCTCATGTGTATCAAATGTGGCTATTGACCACTCCATCTCTACACACTCCACTCAACATGCACACACTCACACTCTGTCCCTCTCCCCCAACCCCCAACACACTCTCTCTCTCTCTCTCTCTCTCTCTCTCACTCACACACACACACACACATAAGTCAATGAGGTGAATTTGCATTTGCAGAATTGTATTTGCAGATACATTCTATTCTATATTATTGACCTGAGACAAAGTAATTTGTATTTTAACTCATCCATAAACACATTCTTGGCGAAAGCAAATTCAGCAAAACAGTATGATTCTCATTGCGGTCTTCTCATTCTCACGTGGCAGAATGAAATACTGAAAGAACCCTTTCAACAACTGAGAGAGCCTTCAAGATTTTTTTGTAGCAGCAGAGAGAGAGCTGTATTGACCAGTTTCAACTCCAAAACACGAAGTTCAACAACAGAAAGCAGAAACTAAAACCCTGGGAGTTTGTGAGCCTAACTCCATCCACTCAGGATGTTGTTGTGGAAATTTAAAAAACATCAAAGCTATTTACTCTGCTTTCCAGGGAGCAGACACCTCACCATTAGTTGACAATAGCTCTCTTCAAGAGAAACAGGACAAAATAAATCCCTCTTAATGGCATATTTCCTACACACTGTAGTCCCATGTAGCCCAGTCCATGTTAAAATAAAAGCTTTCCTTCTCTGAAAGACATTTGTGAAGGAGATGAGATTCTTTTTTTCCTGACAACTGACAACAGTTTAGTGGTCACCATTAGACTGTTAAGTCTAGATTTGAATTGAATTCACCGTCTGCCATTGTGTATATCGAACCCAGCTCCCCTTGATCTCTGAACTCATTGTCTCACAAGACCAAAACGCCATCATCTCCCCTAATCTTTGACATTGGACTGGATCCACAGCAGCAGTCCCTGATACCAAGCTCCAAGCAGGCAGCGGAATAGGATGTTGCAGCCAGAATACATCCGCGCCACTTGTTCTTCTTTCTCTTTTCCTGCTCCTTTCCTTCCTGGCCACTGGTGAGCAATGATTCATTGCCTGCAAAGATGATTTGCGCCCTTTGGTCACGACTCCTGGACTGGCACAGCAGCCTTCTCTCACGGTCTCCTGGTCTGGCACAACAGCTTCCTGGCATCTTGTGGGCAGCCTTAATGTTCCCATAGCACCATTCTAGTGAGGCGTGGCATCCTCCTGGCCTGTTGCAAGGGCCTCCCAGCCTAGCGCAGCAGCCTTTCAGCGTGGCATGCCATCCTCCCATCCTGGCGCAGTAGCCTCTTAGTGTGGCATCCTCCTGACCTGGTACAGTGACCTTACAGCACAGTGACCTCCTCGCCTGGTGCAGCAGCCTCCCGGGGTGACATGGCAACGTCCTAGTCTGGCGTAGCAGCCTCCTTGCATAGCAGCTTCCCGGCATTGTGTGTCACTGGTGCGAACTGAAAACTAGCTGCCAGCGTGGTCTGCTGTCCTGAACTTTTACTTTTGTATCTCAGTCGGTACTGTAATTGGTGAGGTATAAACTCCTCACTGTACTCACCGAGTATATGTGACAATAAAGGCTAGTCTATGTTTGCTCTCCTAGAATAAAATTGTGGTGCAATTCTGGTGATCTCCACAGAGAATGCTGGTTAAACCGTGAAGACTTTTAGCCCTAGTGTGTGCTCCAACTCTGGGAGGGGGGTTTCCATTCACAGGGAGAGGGACTAGGAGAGGAGTTTGGGTGCATGAACCTGGACATCAGGCAAGAAGCTTTGCTTAATCCCAGATAAAGTGTCTGATTTCTAAACTGGAAAGATGCAATGAACTATGTTACATGGAGTCAGATTTTATTTGTGTGAGGACTATGGTTTACAGGCTTGAACATGTGGCGGAATTCCATCACAAATATTGGAAGTTGGGTGGCATGGTGGCTCAGTGGTTAGCACTGCTGTCTTGCAGCACCAGGAAGACAGGTTCAATCCCAGCTTCTGGTGACTATGTGTTGATGACACATTCTCCCTAGGTCTGTATCAGTTTCATTTGGGTGCTCTGGTCTCCTTACACAGTCCAAAAATGTGCAGGGTCAGTGGATTGGCCATGGGAAACACAGCATTACTGGGATTGGGAGGCAGGTGCTTGAGTGGGACGCTCTTCAGAGAGTTGGTGTGGACTTGTTGGGCTGAAGGATTTGTTTCCACACTGTACAGATTTTTTTAAAAAAGCACTTCTTTTAATTTTGCTGCAATCTAACCTGGGACATGGTGGTTGGATTCACTGCTGAATACCTTCAAAGTTCTGATTGTCAGTATGTTCAGTCCTGTATATGAGAGAGTGACTCAATGTCTATTCATTCACCTGTCCATAATGTGACGGGCATCCATTTCTGGTTACTGTGCCGTGATTCTATATCTTGTACTGTCCTTCATAAAGTGTGGATATAAAATTCTGGAGACAATCTGAGCTGTGGAGATTCCGAAACTGAATGCAAACATTTTGCAGTTAATGTCCATGTCAGGTGTCTCCCATTCTCTACTTTATTGATCCCAGGTGTCTTCTTGTGGATGTTGTGGTCTTATGGGAAGCTCCTGCCAGTCACAGTAACCTATGAAAGAGAAGAAACAACTTCTGATTCCACCAAAAAATATTGAGTATATTAACTTGTTTCTAGGGTGATTTGCTGCTGATGCATTTCCCTATGTGTCTCTAAAAGGGCAATTGTTTGATTTGAGAGGTGTTACCACAATGGTTCAGATGATAAGACACAGAGCAACAATTATCTTTGTGCTAAAATCCATCATGCATAGAGAATATTTGATCAGTAACTTTGTCTCTTTTTTTCCTTTCACTCTCTTACAGTTAGTCAAGCAGCAATTCTAATCTTATCTGAGGGCAAGTGTGGTCTTTCAACATGCACCGCTCGCTATCTGGTAACCATGGCAGTGTCTGATCTACTGTACTTTACTTTTGATATCATGCTTTCTAAGTTTACTTACTATTATTATCCATGGTGCCTTCTGGACATGACTCTTGTTTGTAGAGCCATCTATGCCCTGAGCTGCTTGACCATTGATTGTTCTGTCTGGTTCACTGTCGCTTTTTCTTTTGATTGATTTGTTGCCATTTATATTCATCAGATGACATCTCAGTATTGCACAGAGTAAACTGCAATGAGGGTTCTAGCAATAATCTGAATTTTCCTTTCTTTATAGAATATTCCCAACTATTTTCGATTTGAAGCCGAAATGATCATTAAAAATGTTCCATGGTACTATTACACCACCTACAGATATTATAATGATGCTCATTGGCTGAGATATCGATTTATTGAAAATTTTTTAACACCACTTCTCTTTCTGAACATCCTGAATACATGAGTGAGAACTTAAAATTAAGAATTTGGAGATAGTATGTCTGTGTTGGTTCTTGCAATCACAGGTTGATCAGGGACTATTGGAATTTGCTGGGATATACAAAGCAGGAGGGAGGAAGACATTTGGGCAAAGTAAAGGTATGGAATTTATAATCTGGTCTCCAGCCGATATGGTGCTTGTTACAAAGGTACAGGTATAACAACCGCAAAATGACTGTTTCACCAAATATGAACTGAGGCAGGGGTTTAGGAGCTATTTTGCAGATGGAAGCAACTCTTCATAATGATGTAAATATCATTTTGAATTTATCACACCCCTCAATTCGAAGCCACAAGCAAACAGGGTTCATCCAGAGTCAGTTCACAGTGAGCTCTATGGAGACAGTGAGAGCCACAAAACATTTTTATGGAAGTACGAGACACATTTTTCAGGCAGTTAAGACACATAAGGGACTGAGGAGTCAAAGAAAAATAGAGAATGACCCCGAGATAGAGAGCAGAAATAAATCTGTGACTTTACTCTTTGCTGTAGCTGTCAGCTTCATACTTCTCTGGTTGGTGTATTTTATATTTCTTCAATGTTGGTTATTATTTGGATAATTTTTATCTCTTTGAACTAATCACATTTATGCTGCGAGACTTAAGTTGCTGCATAAATGCATTTATTTATGTGGTGATGCAGAATAGTCTCAGACCAGTTAAAGTATGCAGTGAAATATCCACTTATAAAAATAATTCAATTGATGAATAAATGCATGTAGCTGAGAGTCAACATTAGGTGCAGCAGAGAACGGAACGAGGAGTCCACGTGAGGAATGGACCCAAAGGAGAAGGAGGAGCAGCAACATGATAACACTCCTTTCCTAATGGGCAAGGAATGACTCCATCTGAGGGGCAAAGTGAATGAGATTGGAGGTGTAAAGCCAGTGTAAAGTGCTGTCAGCAATGAGCAACAATTAGTAAAAAGTGGAACAATAAAAGCAAAACCGAAAAAGGAATTAAATATGCACAAAAGAAAATTCATCCGAAGCAAAAGAGGGCAGTCATCTGAAGCAATCCATTCTCAGTGTGTGAACCGGACACTGATAAAAAACATGACCTGAGGGAATTATCAGGCCAGAGTGGAAAATCCAATGACTGGCTCCTGCCCATTCTTCCACACTGAAGTATCTGATATATACATCTGGAAAAAGTGAAAAACAAAAGTTCCTGTTATAAAGACTAAATAATGTGATGTGTAAACAGCAAAAAAACCTGCCTTTTCATTACAAACATATTTTCATCAATAATTTATTTTGCCCATTCACACTGTCTGCCTTGCCCTGAGACTGATATCACTCCATTTCATTATTCATTCCTTTACACAATCTTTGGGAAAGTCGTTGGGAAACTCCAAGGCCCAATTAGAGGGCTTGGTGGCAGATGTGATCCAAAGCTTAGGAATGGGGTCGGATATGGAAAATGAGGCGACATCTCGTACTTCCATGGAAGTGTTTTGTGGCCCTCACTGTCTCCATGGAACTCACTGTGAACTGACTCTGGATGAACCCTGTTCGCTTGTGGCTTCATATTGAAGGGTGTGATAAATTCAAAATAATATTTACATCACCATGAAGAATTGTTTCCACTGCAAAACAGCTCCTAAATCCCTGCCTCAGTTCATATTCAGTGAAACAGTCATTTTTTCGGACCTTTGTAACAAGCACTATATCGGCTGGAGACCAGATTAAAAACTCCATACCTTTACATTGTCCAAATGTCTTCCTCCCTCCTGCTTTGTGTATCCCAGCCAATCCCAATATTCCCTGATCATCCTGTGATTGCAAGAACCAACACAGGCATATTGCCCTCCAAATTCTCGATTTTAAGTTCTCATTCGTATTCAAAATGTTCCATGTTCTTCCACTGATTTCATTTTTTTTTCGGATTGTGTGAGTCTTGTTGCATAAACTCAATATGAAAGTGTTCGATGTTCTGCTATGCTGCAAATGTTACCAGCTGGTATGATGGTTTGAAAAAAAAGTTATAGGTTTTGTTGCAGAAAGTGAAATGAAATGGCGGATAGCAATCCCAGAAACAATAGTAAGTCTGATGATTGGGAGCAATTTAGGATCCAACAGCACATGACCAAGAAACTGATCGGGGAGGGACAGAATATGAATGCAGCCTTCCCTTGAAGCCAAGATGCCACTTACATTCCCAAGCCATTTCTCATCTCGACTATCACCTCCCCATCAGCACTCACAAACCTATTTGGGGGGATTGTATGGATGTTCATTCCAGTCCTACCAAGATGTAAACTGTCCATCTTATTGAGTTCTAGCCTGCTCCAGAACTGGTCCTAATGCCTGGAAACATGCTGCCTGACCTTCTGAACCCGTTTTCCAGACACATGTTCAACCATCCAATTATTCTGCTCGGATTCTAATCAACACATGGGACTGGCAGTGATTCTGAGAATACTGTTTCCACATCCTGCTTTTCAATCTCATTCCTTGCTGCCTCAAATCTGTTTCATGGACCACATCTCTGCATTCACACCGAGGACTTTGTCACCAACATGGAGCAAAATCTCTGTCGTTTGATCTTCCTGCAGCAGAATTTCCTGCAGCTGTTCTGTGATTTCCTTGACCCTGGTAGCAGGGAAGTTATCATTGCATGCTGAAGGTATGTTTATAACTGTAGAAACTCCACTCTGTTCCCCTAACTAACGAACCCATTATCAGTACTATGTACCCATTCTTCCTACCACCCTGTCCAGCTGACGTGACTCTGTCTGCGTTCCTCCGATGAATTCTTTCCATCACAAGCTTCCAAAGCAGGAAACTGATGTGTGATTTCGATCATCTCAAGGGACTGCTGAGATACCTGGCTGTCATGTTTTCCTTATTTACCCATACACACTAACTGTGATGTACCCACCTCCGGAAATGTGTTATCCCCCTCATCCTCAGCCCAATGGATGGCCTACAGTTACTCCCATTCTCGAAAAAAGAACTCTAGTTTATGCACACTGTCACATTTCCAGGAGATATGTTTATCTCTGACACTTCAAACCTCCCAGAATCCCACATTCCACAGGCTGACCATTTCCTTGCTCAGAGACAAAAAAAACTGCAGATGTTGAATTCCAAGGGAGACAAGCAGGAGGCTGGAAGAACACAACAAGCCAGGCAGCATCAGGAGGCGGAGAAGGCAATATTTTGGGGGTAACTCTTCTTCAGGAGTGGGGGTGGGTTTGTGGGGAGTTGCAGAAAGAGGGGGTGGCAGGGGCAGGGTGTTGGTGGGGATAGGTGAAGACAGGTAGAGGATATGACCTGGTTGGTCACTGGGAGGAGTGAATCCGGTTGGTGGCTGGGAGGAAGGGTCGATGAGAGGAATGGAAGGGAGCAGGCAGGAGCTGGGATGGGATAGGGGGCTATTTGAAATTGTCTCATCTGTAAGGACTGTTTGGGGCACTGGATGGAGGTGAAGGGGGTGGAATAAAAGGACAGGGCAGATAAATCAATGGTTGACGAGGTGCTGCAATGTGCAGGGAGTCACTTTCTTGGAGCATTGGGATATCTTCTGGGACAGAAAAGACCTGTTTAAAAGGATGGGTTTCACCTGAACTAGACCAATATCCTGGTGGGGAGATTTGCTCGTTCTATTTCAGGAGATTGTAAGATTTGAGAGGGGTGGGGCGGGGCTTTCTGAACAATAGTGAAAATAGAAAGAAAGATGACAATGGTTCTGAATCAGAAAACAGCACGTTGTTTAGAAAAGGACAGTCAAGAACAAGTCAGAGAACAAAGGAACACTGAACACTTAAACTGCATTTATTTCAATGCAAGAGGTCTCAGGGATAAGGCTGATGAACTCAGGGCCTGTAAGGGAACATGGGCCTGGGATGTCATCGTTATCACAGAAACATGGCTGAGGAATGGAAAAGACTGGCAGCTCAGTGTTCTGGGTTTTAGATGGTACAGGAAGGACAGAAAGAGGCAAGGTGGGAGAAGGGCTGGCATTTTTGAGTAAGGAAAATATTACTCCTGAGGTATTTCTGAGGGATCATTTAGTGAAAATATATGGGTTCAAATTAGAAATAAGAAAGGGATGATCATCTTGATGGGATTTTACTATCAACGCCCCAATAGTCAGAGGGCTATTGAGAAGCAAATATTTCAAGAGACTTCAAATATAGCTAAGATAATAAGGTTGTAATAAAAGGGGATTTTAATTTTCCAAACATTATCTCAGACTGCCATAGTATTAAAGGATTTGATGGCGAAGAATTTGTTCAGTTACAAGAAAATAAATATATCCCTCTGAGACAGGCAAGAAGTGGTAAGATAAAGGAACCTTGGATGATGAGAACGGTGGAGCTTCTCGTTAAAAGGAAAAAGGTAGCTTACATAAGATGGAGGAAGCTAAGGTCAACCGCAGCTCTACAGGATTACAGACAGGCCCTCGCTTAAAAAGGAGCTTAAAAATGGTCTGAGGAGAGCCAGGAGGGGGTTCGAGAAAGGCTTGACAGAACGGATTAGGGAGAACACAAGTGCATTTTACACTTATGTGAGGAATAAGAGAATGGTCAAAGAAAGAGTAGGGCCGATCAGGGATAGCATAGGGAATTTGTGTGTGGAGTCTGAGGAGGTAGGGGAAGCCCTAAATGAGTGTTTTGCTTCTGTCTTTATGAAAGAAACGAACTTTGTAGTGAATGAAACCTTTGAAGAGCAGGTGTGCATGCTGAAATGGAGAGAGAGAGAGGAAACTGATGTGCTGAAAATTTTGTCAAACATTAAGATTGACAAGTCACCAGGCCTGGACCAGGTTTGTCCCTGGCTGCTTTGGGAAACGAGAAATGCAATTGCTTCGCCACTTGCGAAGATCTTTTCATCCTCGCTCTCCATTGGAGTCATACCTGAGGACTAGAGAGAGGCAAATGTAATTTCTCTCTTCAAGAAAGGAAATAGGGAAATCCCTGGCAATTACAGACCAGTAAGTCTCACGTCTGTCATCTGCAAGGTGTTAGAAAGGATTCTGAGGGATAGGATTTATGACCATCTGGAAGAGCATGGTTTGATTAAATGCAGTCAACACAGCTTTGTGAGGGGCAGGTCACGCCTCACAAACTTTATCGAGTTCTTTGAGGATGTGACTGGAAAAGTTGATGAGGGTCGAGTTGTGAATGTGGTGTATATGGACTTCAGCAAGGCATTTGATAAGGTTCCCAATGGTAGGCTCATTCAGAAGGTCAGGAGGAATGGGATTCAGGGGAACATAGCTGTCTGGATACAGAATTGGCTGGCCAACAGAAGACAGTGAGTGGTAGTAGAAGAAAAATATTCTGCCTGGAAGTCTGTGGTGAGTGGTGTTCCACAGGACTCTGTCCTTGGGCCGCTATTGTTATAATTTTTATTAATGACTTGGATGAGGGGATTGAAGGATGGGTCAGCAAGTTTTCAGATGACACAAAGGTTGGAGATGTCGTTGACAGTTTCGAGGGCTGTTGTAGGCTGCAGCAGGACATTGACAGGATGCAGAGATGGGCTGAGAGGTGACAGATAAATGCGAGGTGATGCCTTTTGGAAGGTCGAATTTGAAAGCTGAGTAGAGGATTAAGATTGGATTCTTGGCAGTGTGGAGGAACAGAGGGATCTTGGGGTGCAGGTACATAGATCCCCTAAAATGGCTACCCAAGTGGGCAGGATTGTTAAGAAAGCATATGGCATCTTAGCTTTCATTAACAGGGGGATTAAGTTTAAGAGTCGTGAGATCTTGTTGCAGCTCTATAAAACTTTGGTTAGATCGCACTTGGAATACTGCGTCCAGTTCTGTCGCCCTATTATAAGAAAGATGTGGATGCTTTGGAGAGGGTTCAGAGGAGGTTTACCAGGATGCTGCCTGGACTGGAGGGCTTATCTTATGAAGATAGGTTGACTGAGCTCGGACTTTTTTCATTGGAGAAAAGGAGGAGGAGAGGGGACCGAATTGAGGTATACAAGATAATGAGAGGCATAGATAGAGTCAATAGTCAGAGACTATTTCCCAGGGCAGAAATATATAACATGAGGAGTCATAGTTTTAAGCTGGTTGGAGGAAAGTATAGAGGGGATGTCATAGGCGGGTTTTTTTACACAGAGAGTTGTGAGAGCATGGAATGCGTTGCCAGCAGCAGTTGTGGAAGTAAAAAATTGGGGACATTTAAGAGACTCCTGGACATGCATATAGTCACAGAAATTTGAGGGTGTGTACATGAGGATCTGTGGTCGGCACAATATCGTGGGCTGAAGGGCCTGTTCTGTGCTGAACTGCTCTATCTTCTATAAATGTTCCAACTAGAGACGGATCAAAACTTGAACTTCTCTTGAGAAATAAGGCAGGCTAAGTGACTGATGTGCTAGGGAAGATTAGAGTGGTGCCGGAAAAGCACAGCAGATCAGGCAGCATCCGAGGAGCAGGAAAATTAATGCTTCGGGCAAAAGCCGTTCATCAGGAATTTCGGGCAAAAGCCCTTCTGATGAAGAGTTTTTGCCCAAAATTTCTAATGAAGGATTTTTGTCCGAAGCATTGATTTTCCTGCTCCTCGGATGCTGCTTGACCTGCTGTGCTTTTCCAGCACCACTTTAATCTTAACTCTAATCTCCAGCATCGATAATACCCACTTCCACGTGTTAGTCAGGGAACACTTTTGGACCTGAGATCTCAATACAAATAATTTTAAAATAGTTATGGAAAAGGATAAGTCTTCTATAAAAGTTAAAGTTCTGAATTGGTATAGGCATATTTTCAGGATATGAAACAAGATCTTTCAAAAGTTGATTGGAGGTAGACTAATCGCAGGGAAAAGGAGGACTGACAAGGGAGGCCTTCCAAAGTGTGACAACCAGAGTTCAGAAACATTCTGTTCCTGTTAGAGTGAAAGGCAAGGCTAGTAAGGTTAGGGAACAATGGATGAATGAAGATGTTGAAATTCAAGTCAAGAATAAAAAATGATCATCTATTAGAGAGACAATTAGGATCAGCTGAATGTCTTGAAGAGTATAAAGAGTGTAGGGACATCCTTCAGAAGGAAATGAGGAAGGCAACGAGGGGACAGGAGATTGTCTTGGCAGGTAAGGTAAAGATAATCCAAAGATTCTATGAATATATTAAGAGTGAGGGAGCAACTGGAGAGAGAATAAGATCCCTTAAAGACCAACAATGTTGTCTTTGTGTTGAATCTCAAGAGATGGGAGTGATATAAATGAGTATTTCGAATCAGTTTTTACTGTTGAGAAAGAAATGGAGGCTGGAGAAATCAGGGATATAAATATTGATGTTTTGAGAACAGTTCACAGAAAACAGAAGAGGAAGTGCTGGAGATCCTAAAAAACAAAGATAAATAAACCTCCAGGACCTGATCAAGTATGTCCCAGGACTTTGTGGGAAGTTAGAGAGAGGATTGCAGGGCCTGACCAGAAATATTTGTATAATCTAAAAACACATATGAAGAACTGGAGGACTGGGGTGTGGTTAATATGTTTAAGAAGGGATGTGAGGAGAAGTCTGAGAAGTCTCCTCACATCCCTTCTTAAACATATTGACCTGCGAGCCTGACTTCGGTGGTGGGTACGTTTTTAGAGATGATCCTGAAAGGTAAGATTGACACAGGGTGGAGAGGAAAGGATTGATTAGAGATAGTCAGTATAGTTTAGTGTGAGGAAAGTCATGTCTCACACACTTGATTGGGTTTGTTTTTAGAAGTAACCAAAATGATTGATGAGGACAGAGTGGTAGATGTTGTTTGGTTGCCCTTTAATAATGCCTTTGACAAGGCTCTGCATGGGAGACAGATTAGTAAAGTTAGATCACATGGGATTCAAGGTGGGCTTGCCAATTGGATGTAATTGGCTTGATGGTAGAAGACAGCAGGTGATGGTGGATCATTGTTTTTCAGATGGAGGCCTGTGACCAGCGGTGTCCCACAGGGAGCGGTACTGGCTCCACTTCTGTTAGTCATTTATACAAAAGATTTGGGTGGGAATGTAGGAGGCAATGGTTAGTAAGTTTGTGGATGATACCAAAATGGTAAAATAGACAGTGAAGAAGGTGACCCAAGATTACAAAGAGATCTTGATCAATTAGGTCATTGGGCTGAGGAGTAGCAGATGGAGTTTAATTTGGATAAACATGAGGTATTGCATTGTGGTAATACAAACAAGATCATGACTTAATGGTCGGGCCCTGGGTAGTGTGGAAGAGCAGAGAGACCTCAGGGTCAGGGACATACTTCGTTGAAATTTGCATAACAGTTAGACAGGGTAGTTAAGAAGGTGTTTAGCATGCTTGCCTTCATCGCTCAGACCTTTGAGTATAGGAGTTCTGACATCATATTGAACTTGTACAGGACAGTGATGAGGCCTCTTCTGGATTAATGTGTGCAATTCTCATCGCTCTGTTATAGGAAGGATATTATTAAACTGGAGAGGGTTCAGTAAAGATTTACCAAGATGTTGCCAGGATTGGAGGGTTAGATTCCCTCTATTAGACTTCCTACAGTATGGAAACAGGCCCTTCGGCCCAGCAAGTCTGTACTGACCCTCTGAAGAGTAACACATCCAGACCCATTTCTGACTAATGTACCTAACACTGTGGGCAATTTAGCATGGCAATTCCCCAGACCTGCACATCAGTTTGAGATATAACAATGGGCTGTTGCATTGGAGGGTGAGGGGTAAACTTATTGATGTTTATAAAATTACGAGGGGCATAGATAAGGTGAAAGACAGGGGTCTTTTCCCTCAGCTGGGGAGTTCAAACCTGAGGGGTATATTTTTAAGGTGAGAGGAGAAAGATTGAAAAAGGAGATGAGGGGCAACATTTTTAGTAGTTCATGTGTGGAATGCACTACCAGAGGAAGTGGTGGATGCAGGTACAGTTACAGTGTTTAAAATACATTTGGACATGATCATGAATAGGAAAGGTTTAGAGGGATATGGGCCACGTGCAAGCAGTTGGGAATAGTTTAGTTTTGGAACATGGTCGGTGTGGCCGGGTTGGTCCAAAGGATCTGTCTCCGTGCTGCATGACTCTATGATTCCATGACATTATGGTACGCAGTCAAAAGACACGTTACTCTCTTCACATGCTCACTTTGTCCTCCAAACGAGGACCTGGAACACAGCAAGGGGAAGGGTATTGTTGATGGATGGAGATACCAAGGGGCTTTTATATGCAGTGGGTGTGAAACAGAGAAACTACAGAGGGGCAGTTCAGGGGAGATGAAGCAGCATAGGGAAAGGCAAATGGACAGGGGTCATGGAGGGGGACGGGCTAAATGTGCTTTTGGAGGGGAAGGGTGTCCAAAATTGAAGGGAATGGTGCTGTTTCAGTATTGAAAGACAGAAATAGGGAAGAAAAGGAA
Organism: Chiloscyllium plagiosum; assembly: GCF_037043375.1. Lineage (NCBI taxonomy): Eukaryota > Metazoa > Chordata > Chondrichthyes > Orectolobiformes > Hemiscylliidae > Chiloscyllium > Chiloscyllium plagiosum. The sequence continues at coordinate 31,656,082 of NW_028270185.1, read as the reverse complement.
GAGAAGGAAAGATAGAGGGAAAATGAGAGAAGAAGAAAGAGCAAAAGAGTGAGAAAGAACATAGATAAAGGTAGAAAGAAGAGGCAGGAGAGAAAAATACAAAGGAAGAAGCTGTCAGTAAGAGAGAGAGAGAGAAAGAAAGATAGTGTGAGAGAGAAAGGTTGAGAAGGAGAGGGAGATGTAGAGTGATACAGACAGAGAGTGAGAGATAGAGACAAAATGAAAGACTGAGAGAGAAGAAAGAGGAAAAATCAGAGAGATAAAACAGGTGATAAGGAAAGATATGGCCACATTAAAGAGGTGATATTCACCATATCAGTTGGCCCGAGCTCTCTCCCTCTCTCCATTTGGAACAGACTCTGCTCCAGGGGTTTGCTTTAGGAGGGATTGGTTCAGGGAGGGGGTGAGGTTAAAGGATCAAAACTGGGACTGAGGTTCAACACTCCCCACACTCACAGTCACTCAGAAACAGACTGAAACACACCGGTACTCACCCCCTGCTCAGTGCATACAGTGAAAGAGACAATGGCTGCCAGAACCTGTTTGAAACATCCCCAAGTCTCTCACTCAAAGCCCCCTCACTGCCCAATTCTCAGCTCATTCAGTCAGCTCCCAGCTCTCTCCACCTGGGGCATACCTCCCCCAGGGATGGAGCACAGCCAGAGTCATCTCAGTGGGATCACAGTGGGGAGGAAGGGAGGGAGGAGGTGTGAGCGAATGCAGCAGGTAAACAGTTTCATCCAGTCTGCCTTTGTCTACTCCTACTTTGCACTGTATTGTCTTGGAATGAAAGCCAAATGTATTTTCAAACTGATCAAATTCCCTTTGTTTTTATGGTTTCCTACTGATCAATGTAAATAATAATTTGTGATTGCCAGTAATCGAAGCAAGGAACTGATTGGAAACAGTCAATTATTGTTGAAAATAAATGTGCAATCAAAAGACACAGAATCCTTACAGTATGTTCTTTCCTCTTTCTGACAGGAAACCTCTCGTTTCCTCTGGGTGCTCCAGTTTCCTCCCACAGTCCAAAGATGAGCGGGTCAGGTAGATTGGCCAGGCTAAAGTGCCCATAATATTAGGTGTATTAGTCAGAGCGAAATGGGTCTGGGTGGGTTACTTTTCGGAGGGTTGGTGTGGACTAGTTGGGCAAAAAGGCCTGTTTCCGCACTGTAGGGGAATCTAATCTAAGACAGGGTTCACTCTGCTGAAACTGCTGGGATGGGACTGTGCATTTCTCATCTAATAGTTACTGTGTCACTGACCCCACTGTGTCAGTATCATTGACTCCAAGGAGAGCAGACTGATACCTTGTCCCTTTAAGGAGGATGTGTTCTGTTTTTCTTGGTGAGGGATGTTATCAACCTGGTGCCAGGGTCTATGTTCCATGGAAAGCAGAGTAAATAGCTTTGGGTTTTCTTAAATTATGACCAAAGCAGCATGAGGAAGTGGAGTCTGGCTCTCACTGATCCAGGGGCTCAGTGCTGCTTTCAGATACTGAAGTTGCATTATTTGGTATTGAAGCTATTAGTCACAGCTGTCACCTCTCTCTGCTGTAGGAAACAAGCTTGAACTCTCTCTCTTGTGAGATTGCTTGTTTGTTTTGGTGTTCCTGTCTTTTGGATTGGAGGATTGAGGGAAATCTGTTTTGCTGAATTTGCCTTTACTATGGGTCTGTTTATAGGGTGTTGCAGAATTGGAACAGTTGATTGGTAGAATTAAATAATATATTATTTTGTTCTGTATTCCAACAGGTTCTAGTTGTGTTTTTTTTCATTGTTTGCATTTTAATTGTGGTGTAAGAATTAAGTGTGTTTTGTGTAAAGCTCAACATTCTGACCAATCGAGTTCCATCCATAACAGAACACTCTAGAACTGTCCATGATACTACCAGCGATGTCTAAGGTTCGACATGACCATTCTCAAACTCACTTGAAATATTGGCCAACAGAGTTCTGTACATTGTAGAAGGGATGTGAGTGCATTGGAGAGGGTGCAGAGGAGATTGACTAGGATGTTCCCTGGGCTTGGAGAGTTTTAGTTCTGAAGAGAGTTTGGACAGACTGGGATTGTTTTCATTAAAGCAGAGGCGATGGAGAGGAGACATGACTGAGATTTATAAAACTATGATGGGCGTAGGGTATACAGGAAGAGAACATTTCCTATGGATGGAGGGATTAAGGACCGGGACATAGATTTACGTGAAGGAAATTGAACCCTTTAGTTGAAGGAGGAGTAGCGTGTCAACCACTAAATGGCTGGAGGATAAGAGAAAGAGCTGGAAAGCGCAGCCTAAATGAGTGGTAGAGGTGTGAACCCTGAAGACAATTCAGAATTATATGAATGATATTTTGAAATGCCACAGTGGACAAGGCTGCAGACTGATGTAGACAGTGAAGCAAGAGGATATGACAGACAAGGAGTGAAACCCACACCTCTCTGTATAGTGGGCCCAGACCCATACCCTCCCTGGCCTCACCCCTCCATCCCCCTTCAAACTGCTCCATCATCAGTCAGCTGTTTTGGGTTTCTAGACTGAGCATGCCCAGTACACTGCAGGGAACAAAGAATGAGATTCACCCCCATTTACTGCCGTACAGATCGTGTGTGTCTCAGAGTCAGCTCTGAGACATCTCCTGGGCAGTCTCAATCTCTATCTGTGTGTCTCTGACTCCGCGTCATTGAGCATCACCCGTACACCCTGATGTCTATGTCTAGAACTGCTTTGTATATTCTGGAATATGAACACATCGTAACCTGAGAAAGGTGAGGGTTTCGATCCTCCCAGGCTTACTCCCTGTTTGATCGCAGTGAGGCCACTTGAACTGGACAGGTCAAAGTGTGACCTCACAGAACAAGTGTGACCTCACCGTGTACATCAGAGAGAGTTCAGACATCACAATGGGTTTGTAAACTGGCTTCAACTGAGACACGAGGCTGTGTCAGGAAACACAGGGAAGGCTCGGACATTGCACTGACCGTGTCTCGGGCTGATCTGTCTGGGAGTGAATGTGATCAGAGAGATCATCAAAACATCTGGACTTTACAAAGAGAAAACAAAGCTTTGAAAACCCCATCAGCAATCTGATCAGGCAGAAGCTGGGGAGGTTTGAAAGGTTACTGTAAAATACTTCGTCTTGCACTGTCTGAGGATTTGGGAGTAATTATAGAGTCATAGAGTTATAGAGATGTACAGCATGGAAACGGACCCTTCAGTCCAACTTGTCCACACCAACCAGATATCCCAACCCAATCTAGTTCCCCCATGTCAACACCCGGCCCATTGCCCTCCAAACCCTTCCTATTCATACACCCATCTAAATGCCTCTTAAATGTTGCAATTGTACCAGCCATCACCACATCCTCTGGTAGCTCATTCCAAACATGTACCACCCTCTGCGTGAAAAACTTGCCCCTTAAGTCTCTTTTATATCTTTCCCCTCTCACCCTAAACCTATGCTCTCTAGTTCTGGACTCCCTGATCCCAGGGAAAAGGCGTTGTCTATTTATCCTATCCTTGCCCCTCATAATTTTGTAAACCTCTATAAGGTCACCCCTCAGCTTCCGATGCTCCAGGGAAAACAGCCCCAGCCTGTTCAGCCTCTCCCTGTAGCTCAGATCCTCCAACCCTGGCAACATTCTTGTAAATCTTTTCTGAACCCTTTCAAGTTTCATAACATCTTTCCGATGGGAAGGAGATCAGAAATGCACACAACATTCTAACAGTGGCCTATCCAATGTCCTGTACAGCCACAACATGACCTCCCAACTCCTGTACTCAATATTCTGACCAATAAAGGAAAGCATACCAAATGCCTTCTTCACTATCTTATCTACTTGTGACTCCACTTTCAAGGAGCTATGTACCTGCACTCCAAGGTCTCTCTGTTCAGCAACACTCCTAGGATCTTACCATTAAGTGTATAAGTCCTGCTAAGATTTGCTTTCCCAAAATGTAGCACCTCGCATTTATCTGAATTAAACTCCATCTGCCACTTCTCAGCCCATTGACCCATCTGGTCCAGAACCTGTTGTAATCTAAGGTAACCCTCTTCGCTGTCTACTACACCTCCAATTTTGGTGTCATCTGCAAACTTACTAACTGTACCTCTTATGCTCGCATCCAAATCATTTATGTAAATGACAAAAAGTAGAGGGCCCAGCACAGATCCTTGTGCACACCACTGGTTGCAGGCCTCCAGTCTGAAAAACAACTCTCCACCACCACCCTCTATTGTCTACCTTTGAGCGGGTTCTGTAACCAAGTGGCTAGTTCTCCCTGTATTCCATGAGATATAACCTTGCTAATCAGTCTCCCATGGGGAACCTTGTCGAACACTTTACTGAAGTCCATATAGATTATGTCTACTGCTCTGCCCTCATCAATCTTCTTTGTTACTTCTTCAAAAATCTCAATCAAGTTTGTGAGACATGATTTCCCATGCACAAAGCCATGTTGACTATCCCTAATCAGTCCTTGCCTTTCCAAATACATATACATCCTGTCCCTCAAGATTCACTCCAACGACTTTCCCACCACTGAGGTCAGGTCCATTGGTCTATCGTTCCCTGGCTTGTCTTTACCGCCCTTCTTTCCGGCACCGCACCTGTGACTATTGATGATACAAATATCTCAGCAAGAGCCCAGTAATCACTTCTCTAGCTTCCCACAAAGTCCTCGGGTACACCTGATCAAGTCCTGGGGATTTATCCTCTTTTAACCATTTCAAGACATCCAGCATTTCCTCCTCTGTAATCTGGGCATTTTGCAAGATGTCATCATCTATTTCCTTATAGTCTACATCTTCAATATCCTTTTCCACAGTACATACTGATGCAAAATATTAATTTAGTATCTCCACCATTTCCTGTGGTTCCACACAAAGGCAACCTTGTGGTTATTTCAGGGGCCCTATTCTCTCCCTAGTAACCCTTTTGTCCTTAATGTATTTGTAAAAACCCTATTGGGGAATAATGCTCTGGAGATTTATTCTGAGAAAGATTGCGGCTTACTGAAACCGGTGAGATACACAGAACTGATTCTTAATGAGAGACAGAAACTGTCTCAAATGTCACTCTTTTCCTTGACCCTTGGCCAATACCTATGTTTGTCCTTTTGAAAAGGGTGGTAACAATTGTTCAGTAGAGAACTGGTCTGCCAACAATTTTGAGGAGAACCCAGAGACAATGCATGTCACTTGGAGGAAGACGGGTCAGAAACTGAGTTGGAGAGGGATTGAATGAAGTGGACCTCCCTGTGAGAGATTAGTATGGGAGAGGAGTCTGATGGTGAAGATTAGAGGGGAGGGCATTGGGGAGTGATAATGCCCTGCTTCACATCATCATTGCCCTCAATTCCACCAACATTACCAAGGGTGCCAATCTCAAGAACTTGTGGAGATGCTAACCATTCTCAGCATGGGGCCATAGTACTCAATATTCCTCATTAGCTTTCAAAAAATATCTTTCCTCTCAATCTTGAGATTTGTTATTTACTTGGATGGTTGTAACCATGGATTTGAAATCCGCATGCTCTCTTGTACCTCATCCTGCAGACATGATTTGGAGGTCCCCGTGTTGGACTGGAGTGGATAAAATTAAAAACCACACAACACCAGTTTATATCCAACAGGTTTATTTGGAAGCACTAGCTTTCGAAGCACTGCTCCTTCATCAAGTGGTTGTGATAAAGGAGCAGCATTTCGAAAGCTGGTGCTTCCAAATAAAAATCTGTTGGACTATAACCTGGTGTTGTGATTTTTATCTTCTTCCTGCAGACACAGTTCAGTCATGAAAGGGGAGATTTACATGGAGAATGATGTCTTTCCAGTTTGAGGAAAACTCCTCCACCTTTATTCAGTGTAGATTTGCTACCACGAATTGCTGAATGTGGTAATATCCAGGATGAATGAGAATGTGTGTTTGTGGGATTGATTCAGACACTTTTTTTTTAATCTCATGATGTTCACTCTCTGCTGGAATGAACACCCAGCCCGCTGCCATTCCTGTGACATTCTGTGAGGCCCTGACCTTTCAGTGGTCACCATAACGACTGACATCTGACGACTTCATTCATTTTCACCAGTCAAATGCTGACACCGTGCACTCGATGTATCCTGCTCTGATTGCCATTCAGTCAGACCCAGGATCAACCATGGAATGTTTTTACCTTCTTTCTGTAAAATAAGAAACATTGAAGCTCACCTGTGTCTTCCTTTTTTCCACAATTTTGTGTTCTGTTTCACCATCCAAGTTTATTGATGTGCTTCATGAGCTGGATCATCTCGAGCTTCAATTGATTCAGCTTTGATGCTCTGAACCCAGAGCATCGATGCACAAATTACTATGTGTTCCGAATCTTCTCCCAGACCCAAACTCCAGTTCATATTTAATCTTTAATTAAGTGTGAAGCAGGCCATTCAGACCATCAAGTCCACATGCATCCTCCGAAAAGCATCCCAAGCAGACCCACTTCATCACCATATTGTTCTCATGGTCAATCTATCTAGCCTGCATATCTTTGTGGGCAGGTCGGACAAGTCCGGACAAGTCGAGTTGCTGGAGGTTAGCTTCAGGGCTGAGGAAATGACCTGGGAGTTGCAGTGAGAGAGAGAGACTCCCTGAGATTTTTGTAGAGAGAGGAGGAAAACGTCTTCAAGGCAGGCATCCTTGCAAGAGGATTCGCAGTAGGGTTAAAATCAACGAGGTAAAAACAATGACTGCAGATGCTGGAAACCAGATTCTGGATCAGTGGTGCTGGAAGAGCACAGCAATTCAGGCAGCATCCGAGGACAGGCAAAATCGACGTTTCGGGCAAAAGCCCTTCATCAGGAATAAAGGCAGAGAGCCTGAAGCATGGAGAGATAAGCTAGAGGAGGGTGCGGGTGGGGAGATAGTAGCATAGAGTACAATAGGTCAGTGGGGGAGGGGATGAAGGTGATAGGTCAGGGAAGAGAGGGTGGAGTGGATAGGAATCTCAGGGAGTCTCTCTCACTGCAACTCCCAGGTCATTTCCTCAACCCTGAAGCTAACCTCCAGCAACTTGACTTGTCCGGACTTGTCCGACCTGCCCAACTCCTTTTCCACCTATCCACTCCACCCTCTCTTCCCTGACCTATCACCTTCATCTCCTCCCCCACTGACCTATTGTACTCTATGCTACTCTCTCCCCACCCGCACCCTCCTCTAGCTTATCTCTCCATTCTTCAGGCTCTCTGCCTTTATTCCTGATGAAGGGCTTTTGCCTGAAACGTCGATTTTGTCTGTCCTCGGATGCTGCCTGAATTGCTGTGCTCTTCCAGCAGAACGCCCCTGGTGCTCACCATCCACCCTACCAACTTTTCCATAAACCAAATCATCCGCCGACATTTCCGCCACCTCCAAACAGACCCCACCATCAGGGATATATTTCCCTCCCCACCCCTCTCCACCTTCCGCAAAGACCGTTCCCTCCATGACTACCTGGTCAGGTCCACGCCCCCCTACGATCCACCCTCCCATCCTGGCACTTTCCCCTACCACCGCAGGAACTGTAAAACGTGTGCCCACACCTCCTCCCTCACCTCCATCCAAGAGCCTAAAGGAGCATTCCATATCCATCAAAGTTTTACCTGCACATCTACTAATGTCATTTATTGTATCCGTTGCTCCCGATGCGGTCTCCTCTACATTGGGGAGACTGGGCGCCTCCTAGCAGAGCACTTTAGGGAACATCTCCGAGACACCCGCACCAATCAACCAAACTGCCCCGTGGCCCATCATTTTAACTCCCCCTCCCACTCTGGGAGGATATGGAGGTCCTGGGCCTCCTCCACCGCCGCTCCCTCCCCACCAGACGCCTGGAAGAAGAACGCCTCGGAACACTTCAACCCCAGGGCATCAATGTGGACTTCAACAGCTTCATCATCTCCCCTTCCCCCACCTCATCCTAGTTTCTAACCTCCAGCTCAACACTGTCCCCTTGTCTTGTCCGGACTTGTCCGACCTGCCCAGCTCCTTTTCCACCTATCCACTCCACCCTCTCCTCCCTGACCTATCACCTTCATCTCCTCCCCCACTGACCTATTGTACTCTATGCTATTCTCTCCCCACCCCCACCCTCCTCTAGCTTATCCCTCCATGCTTCAGACTCTCTGCCTTTATTCCTGATGAAGGGCTTTTGCCGAAACGTCGATTTTGCCTGTCCTCGGATTTTGCCTGTCCTCGGATGCTGCCTGAATTGCTGTGCTCTTCCAGCACCACTAATCCAGAATCTGGTTTCCAACATCTGCAGTGATTGTTTTTACCCTGCCAACTTTAAGGGCATTTCAATGGTGATTGGGTAAACACATGGTTGAAAATGGAATAGTGTAGGAGAGATGGGCTTCAGATTGGTTCCACAGATCAGTACAACACAGAGGGCCAAAGGGCCTGTACTACGCTGTAATATTTGATGTTCTACGTTATATTTTAGTGACCAGTCGCACCTGGAAGAGGCTGAAAGGTGAGAGCAAAGGAGAGACCCGCAGAGACCCAGAGATGGAGAGCAGAAGGAAGGCTCGATTCTGCTCTTCACCATCTCTGGGAGCTTCACCCTCCCGTGGTTCATCAATGTTGTAGATTTCTGAGATTATGTCATTCGAGGCATCAATCCTGATGATTACCCACCGTTTCTGTTAGTGTTCAGTGTTGTTGGTTACATGCTGCAGAGGTTACGTTGTTGTACAAACAGATTTATTTATGCAGCAACGCTGTCTACGTTCAGAGGGAAGATCAGTATCACAGTAAAACCTCTGGCTACACAAATTCATTATGCTCTGAATAAATAAAACTCCTCATTGAAACCAAAAGGACAGTCTCATTGTTCCCAGACTGTGGAATGATATTTTTTATTGACCCGTGGGATATGGGCAGCACTGGCTTGGCCAGTGTTTTTTGCCCGTCCCTAGTTGCCCGTTGAGAAGGTGATGGTGAGCTGTCTTCTTGAACTCACTGTACTCCATGTGATGTAGGTAGACCCACAATGTGCCCCTTCGGGAGGGAGTTTCAGGACTTTGACCCAATGACACTGAAGGTACGGCGATATGTTTCCAAGTCAGGATTGTGAGTGGTTTGGAGGGGAACTTGCAGGGGGTGGTGTTCCCATGTATCTGCTGCCCTTGTCCTTCTAGATGGAAGTGGTTGGGGGTTTGGAAGGTGCTGGCTGAGGATCATAGGTGAATTTCTGGAGAAATCCTGTGGCTGGTACACACAGTTGTCATGGAGCGTCAGTGGTGGAGGGAGTGGATGCTTGTGGATGTGGTGCCAATCAAACCAAGGCAACTTTGTCCTGGCTGGTGTTGAGCTCTTGACTGTTGTTGGAGCTGCCCCCATCCAGGCAAATGGGGGGCTATTCCATCACATTCCTGACAGAGAGTCCCTGTCCCAGTGCGGGATCCTGCTGATTCCCCATCGGAGCACAACCCAGTGGAATTGTCAGAGATAATGGCCTTTCCCACTGGGGAATTCTTGTCAGCTTGAAACCCTGTCTAAATCTCCATCAAAATCCAGTCCTTTGGGGTGTTCCGCTGTAATTACTTCATCAGAATACTTCATCAGAAAATGTTTGACTATTAAACACATGGTCTCCCTTCTCAGCAACAATTTAACAGACCCCCATCCTCCTGCCACAAACAGCCACCTATGAGCGTCTCAATGTGAGAAATTGTAGCAGGTGATCACATGACATCATCAGACCCCACCCACCAAACATTAATTATGCAGCAACTTTGTCTCGGTTCAGAGTGAAGTTCAGGAACGCAGTGAATTCTTGGTTACACGAACTCATTGCATTATGAGTAAATAAAGCTTATGTACAATAACAAATGACCGGGCTTCGTATTTTCAGCATCAAGCTTCCTTGTTGCAATTGGCTGCTACTCCAATGCAATCCCAAACAGAAATTTCTTGTGAGTGAAGATTCAAAACAGGGCAACCCATCTCCTTTGTGTGGCAAGTGACACACTGCCACCCTCTGCTGGCCTCCCCATGCCACTGCACAAGGGGCTCACAGATGAAAAACCTCAATGATTCAGTCAGAGAGGGACAGAAGGAGGGCAACCGCTCACGGCACCATCAACGCACGCACACACACACAGACAGACACACAGACTCACACGCACACATAGACTCACACGCACACACAGAGTCACACACAGACACACAGAGTCACACACAGACACACAGAGTCACACACAGACACACACACACAAGCCTGGTGTGGAGTGGTTTTCTATTGGATTGAGGTCCCTCAGTGTGGAACACGCTTCTGTGGAGAAATGTCGTGCAACCTCTGCAATGTGAGAAATGATTTATTTTTGAGCAGTATTCCTGATGTTATACATTACATAGTGTTTCTGCTGCAATTGCTTCTAGTCACCTCCAAGTGAACTGTTTTGTGAGAAGACGGTGAATTTTATTGCACTTTCTGCATGTTGCCATGTTTTCTGATGTACTCTCACAAATTCTAAGTCAGAATTGATTCAAAGGTGGAAGGGGTGAGACCATCACTGGGCATGTTCATCTCCTTCTCCTCATATCTCAGGGATAACATCGGGAGGGCTCGGGCAAAACTGCTCTGTGTCTTCGAAGAACGAAACAAACATGCATTGTGAGAGATTCACAGACTTTGATGTTTTCTCCAAAAGAGATCTGCCACTTGTGCAATGGTGTGGGGTGTCCAGCAGAGAGCGACATTGTATCACTTTAAAAACAAGAAGGATCAAGAGCAAAAGAGAGCGAGAGAGGATCATCCCAAAAACATATTGGACAGAGATACATACAAACATGGAGACACACTGATATATCCCCAGGCTGAAGTAAACCCCAGGAGCAGGGTCTTTCCCTGTGAGAAACCATCCAGAGAGCTGGGAACAACGGGAATAGTCAGTATCACCCCTTTCATCTGTTCATGTTAACTCCTGTTTGTCTCTGTCTGACTTTTCTCCTCTTTCTCACTCTCTGCCCTTCTCTCCCTCTCTCTTCCTGTTTTTTTCTCTCTCTCCCTGTTACTCTACCACTTAGTCCTTCTCTCTCCCTGTTTTCTATCTCACTGTCCATCTTTCTCTCTGTCCTGCCTTTGTCCTCCCTCTCTCTCTCTGTTCCTCTTTCCCCATCCCCACACTCTCCATCTCTCTTTTTCTCTCACCCTCCCTTTCTCCCTCTTTTTCTCTCTTTCAGACCTGAAAATACCCACACCACTTTGCATGTCCCAGAAACATTTTGCCCCCATTTTCATGCCCCTCCCAATGTATGTTCTACCCCAATTATTCACCTTCTCTCATATGAACTCCTGCAAATATTTTGCTGCCCCCAGTACTGTGCTGAGCCCCCCTCCCTGGGACAGAGGTAAATGAGCCTGGGTGGCCTTACTGGCCTGTGGCTGACTGTTTTAATGCACAGCAAGATCCCAGCGCTGGACTTACAGAAGTTGTACGTCACAGAGGGGTGTGAATGTAATGGAAACAGTTCTGAGAAGGTTTACTGGACTAATCCCCGGAATGAGGGGATTGCCTGAAGAGGAAAGGGTCCCCACCTGATCAAAGTCCTTGAAATATGAACAGGAAAAGTCAGGGCAGATGAAGAGAAGCTTTTTCCACTGGCTGGGGGTTTGAGAACGAGGGAGTAGAGTCTAAAAATTAGGGTCAGAGCTTTCAGGAGAGACGTTAGGGAGCACTTTGGCACACAAAGGATGGGAGAGGTTTGGAATTCTCTTCCACAAACCATAGTGAATGTTGGATCAGTTGTTCAGTTTAAATCTGAGAGAGGGATTATTTTAATAAGTTTTGTTGCGGATCAGGGATGAATTGGGATGCTGTCTGCTTTCACTGTCTGCAATGTTTGATTTAACTTCATTTTCTTTCCCTTGAATTGATCAGTGTTCCCTTTGTCTACAGCAAATGTGACCAGCAGCAGCTTCCCAAAGCCACTGGAGCCCCCGGTTCTGAACAGACACATGCAGCCAGTTCCCACATCCACGATCAGTCAGGGGTACCCCAGCCGACTTTTCCCTCTGTACCAATAGACCACTCACCTTCCCTTGCTCCAGTACGACTCACCTCAGCCCCAATGGACCCACGCCCACACACCGAACCTTCAGCTCCATCCACAGGAACAGCTTCTTCCATCAGTCACCAAGAATGGGGGAGAGAGCCCTTTGTGGGCAATGCCATGTTCCCATTGGTGAGGCACTGCCCGCTGTTCCCGGGGTCAGAGCAGAGACAGTGAACAGTGAGACTGGGAATTCGGGGCCAGTGAGACTGGGCCCATCACCCTCCATGTAACCACCACCATTGTGCCCAAAACGTCGGTGGGTACTGGGGGCAGTGACGATGTGCCCGTCATGGGGCTGGAGTTAACCTGGCACCTATGGTCGGCAAGGAGGTTTAGTACAATGTGACCAATCAAATGTGGGGGAACACAGGCAGTGAAGCGGTGTCCATGGTAACCATTGTGACTGGGAGTGTGACGAGGGTGAGACTGTCCCTGTCCTGACCACTCCATCAGAAGGTGCGGCCAATGGGGGAGAGGAGACTGTGGTTGGAGAGCAGAGAGTTTGGCTCCCCTGGGACTGAGGAAACCACAGCCACCATGGGGAGGGGATTGGGGGACACCCAGCCTCGTGACCAGCGACAATCTGTCCCTCAACGTGAGCAGCAAGGCAGCAGCTAATGAGATGGTCACCATAGCAACAGGGGGGTGAGAGAGACCGGGTCCCAGAGCTGGGTGAAGGGGCAGGGGACAGTCACACTGCACATAGAGTGACCAGTGAGACTGTCCCCATGAAAAACAGCCAGACTGAGGCCATCCTGACCAAGGGTGGACAACTCTGGAAGTCAGTCCCAGTCTACCCATCTCCCCAATCATCTCCATTAATCCCAAGCAAGATCTTTGATCAAAAACTGAACAGGCTGCAGACTCAAATCAAAGACAATTTCTCTGTCAGTGTAATAGATCATTCAGAATCTTTTCAATCACATCCATCAATCTCTGCTCAACTTCAAACCCATTGTCTGTTGGGAGTAAAATTGACCAATGTCCCTCCAGTCCTGAAACGTCCAAGCAATCTCTTGTATTTCACAAGATAAGTGACAACACAAACTCTGGATATTGATCCACTTTGTAAATGTGCATGTCCTTGTGATTTCGGGAGGTTTCAGAAGCAGCAATAGGAGAAATATAAGGATTGTCATGTGCTGAAAAATGTAACTTAAATTAACTTTATTTCAGTGGGAACAATGAAGCCTGAGGATCCTCTGGAATAGACAGGAATATCTTTCAGGGCCATTGCCTTCACATTCTGAATCCCAGTAAGGCTGATGATCTCTCCACAGACTGTACCATCCATTTATCGACCAATACGGGGAGGGGGAAATAGAGAGGTGGGGAACATGAAGTGGAATGGAGGTGACTCACAATGTTTTGTGGGGTCAAACTGCTGCCATGTCACCATTTATACTGGTCCGGACCCTCCCTTCGACTGTCACATAGCCCCAGTCAATCTGGAAAACCTTTACAGAGGTAACAGTGTCCGATGTCGCAGATGGTGATCATGCCACTGCTCTGCCCAACAAAGACAGCTCCACTGTCCGAGCCTGCAACTGACCTATTCTACTGACCAGAGAAACTGGGTCGGCTTTAATTGGGGAATAGAATAGAGGAGCTGTGTAAAGTGTGAATGGAGCTGCAGGCCTTTCGTGCTTCAGTACAAACACACTGCTCTGATTAATTAACTTACTTACAGTGTGGAAACAGGCCCTTCGGTCCACACCAACCCACCCAAACCCATTCCCCTACATCTAACACTACAGGCAATGTAGCAGGGCCGATTCACCTAATATGCACATTTTTGGACTGTGGGAGGAAACCAACGCAGACACGACGCCTGAGGTGGGAATTGAACCCGGGTCTCTGGCGCTGTGAGGCAGCAGTGCTAACCACTGAGCCCAGTTGTGAGCAGTTGCGTGCTCTTCTCCTTTCTAGACATAACTTGGAGTTGCTGGTGTTGGACTGGGGTGGAAAAGTTAGAAATCACACACCAGGTTAGAGTCCAACAGGTTTATTTGGAAACACTAGCTTTTGGAGCGCTGCTCCTTCATCAGGTGGTTGTGGAGGATAAGATCATGATCCTCTGGATCATGTGATACAATAAACAATTTTACATTAAATCTTTCAACTTTTAGAACAGGATTTGCCAATTCTTTGATATGTAAACCCCAGAACATCTTTTAAATTACATTCTCTGGATAGATCAGCGTTTCTAACAATAGGTGTGAAGTCTGTCTGTGTCCCAGTGCCATGTCAGAATGACAAACCCTCTGCATAGTTTTACAGAGTTTTACACGGATTCATGCAGGTTTTGAGCAAAATAAAATGTAATTCTGCAAAAACATACTCACCCCATAAACTTCTATGTTTGCGTGTCGGAGCAACAGAGTGAGTGTGCATGTGAGTGCACATGGAAGAGTGTGTGTGTAGGCTTGGTTAAGTGTCTGTGTGAGTGTGATGGAGTATGCGTCTGTGAGATAGTGTGTGTGGGTGTGAGGATGGGGGCTTTGCATGTGTATTTGAGATGAGAGGGAGGGGTGTGTGTGTCTGTGTGTCTGTGTGTGTGTGTGTGTGTCTGTGTGTGTGTCTGTCTGTGTGTGTGTAGTGCAGTGGGGTCACCTGTAGTGAGAGGTGAACCTAAGGTCCCAGTTGAGGCCATCCCCATGGGGACCGAACTTGGCTATCAGCCTCTGCTCGGCCACTTTGTGTTGTTGCTTGTCCTGAAGTCTGCCTTGGAGGATGGTCATCCGAAGATCCGAGACCACATGTCCCTGCCTGCTGAAGTGTTCCCTGACTGGGAGGGAACACCCCTGTCTGGTAATTGTTGTGCATTGTCATAGCGTCATGTCTGCCTCTTGAGGAGGTCACTGGGGTTACTCGCTGTGGCACATTGGAACTGGTAGGCGATGAGTTGAGCATCGTAACCTGTTCTGATGACATGCTGAGCACTTTCAAGTGCCTGTCACATTCCTCCTCATCTGAGCAGATCCTGCGTATGTGGATGGTTCCTCAGTCTGACATAGCACTGGGACACAGACAGACTTCACACATATTGTTAGAAATGCTGAGCTATTCAGAGAATATAATTTAAAAGAAGTTCTGAGGTTTACATATCAAAGAACAGAAGTCAGCAAATCCCATTCTAAAAGTTGAAAGATTTAATCTAAAATTGTTTAATGTATCATATCGCCATGACACTGGACTCCTTCAGCTATAAATTCTGTGACCATGATCTTTTCCTCCACAACCACCTGATGAAGGAGCAGCTCTCTGAAAGCTAGTGTTTACAAATAAACCTGTTGGACTACAACCTGGTATTGTCTGATTTTTAACTTTGTCCTTTCGAGACAGACTGAGCCTTGGATCTGTATCTGGATACCTTCAGTTCACCTTTTTCTGAGTGAAACGATCCCCTGCAGACTCTGCTGTCCACTAAAATACACCGGATTGTTAAAGAGTTAAACAGTAATCTCAAACAAAAAGGCAGCCGTGCAACTGAAATCCTTTTCACCCAGGAGGCTGCCTCACCTGCAGTTAATGTGTAAAAGGTCACATTGGAGCGACAGCCTCAGGCAGCGTTGGAAATTATTCAGCCAGAGTCATATGGAAACCAGCAGGATGTGTTCTGTAAAGCAATCAGGGCAGGGAATGCTGTCATAATCAGAGCAGCGGTTCGCACTGTGCAATAGTCTGCTTTAAATATCTGACAACAGATAGTTACAAAACGGTCAATTGTATAGAAGGCAGTCAACAAGACTGACATATCCAATGTGGCAGGAATAAAACACAGGATGACTTTACAAACTGCAGCGTAGGGCAGAAATGAATCTGGAACGTGATATTTCAAAATATGATACAACACTGAAAAACAGGACCAGGAAATCTGCAGTTGCCGGCGATCATGTACACCGAGGTACATTCGGACAGTCCACACTTCCCATTGGAGAGAATGAGGATGGTCAGTAGGTTTGCTGTAAGAGGGAGAGAGAAGAGACAGCAAGGAGGACCTTCATATAAAAAATCAAGCCAAATGTTTGGGTTATATTGGGATGTGATATTCCACAGAACTCACCACAAATTTGCTTCCATGCTACAGATCAACGATCCTGACAATTTGTCTGAGGAAAAGAAATCTTTGAAGATGACACGTATGTGTCCTTTCAACAAACTTTATTTCCTATGTATTAGATATAATTTCTCAATAATTGCTGGATATGTGTAGATTCCAGTAAAATGTTCAGTTTCATCACAAACATTACATTAAAGTCTTCAGACTTGATTATCTTTGTTGATCCCTATCCTGGGGGAGCTGCTCAGTAAATATACAGCACCAAGTCCATATTCCCCAGTTCCATCTGGTGGATAAGGTACTCTGCAATGAGGACTATTCCTGAAACCTGATCCATGAACACCATGGCATTCACTGGCAATGAAGGAAAAAACATTGCCTTACTGGGAACGCCAAAGGCTGCAATAACAGGGTACCAAACAGGTAATGAGGGAAAGATAGAAATTGGAAACAAATTAATATATTTTTTCTCTAATTCTGGCGAGAGCAGGAATAGCAGCAATTACGTCACCAACAGGTTGGAGAAAGACCTAAATACGACTGCGCCAAGAACTATTCCACCTTCCCCACAAAGACACAGATACACTGGGACCTGTGCAGGTAGCCAGAAGCAGCCCTTTGACTTGGAGAAAATGAGGCCAGTGAAAGGGAAACGGTTCCAAATGAGCTGAGCCTGGTGGATGGGAACGGTGGTGGATGGGGACTCTTTCTGAGGCAGAAGCAGAGAACCTTCAGACCATTCTGATGGGAGATGGATGGGCAGAGGGATCATACACCGCTCTCCCACCGCCCCCCCAACCCCCTCCCCCCATGGTGAACAGGAGGCAGCTTGGGCCAAAGGGGAACAAACCCAGCAATTGGCAAACTCACCTCAGGCCCCAACACTATCGGATATGTAAGTGTTGCTTCAAGCCCCAACACTATCGGATATGTAAGTGCTGCTTCAAGCCCCAACACTATCGGATATGTAAGTGCTGCTTCAAGCCCCAGCACTATCGGATATGTAAGTGCTGCTTCAAGCCCCAGCACTATCGGATATGTAAGTGTTGCATCAAGCCCCAGCACTATCGGATATGTAAGTGCTGCTTCAAGCCCCAGCACTATCGGATATGTAAGTGCTGCTTCAGGCCCCAACACTATCGGATATGTAAGTGCTGCTTCAAGCCCCAACACTATCGGATATGAAAGTGCTGCTTCAAGCCCCAACACTATCGGATATGTAAGTGCTGCTTCAAGACCCAGCACTATCGGATATGTAAGTGTTGTTTCAACCCCCAGCACTAACGGATATGTAAGTGTTGCTTCAAGCCCGAACACTATCGGATATGTAAGTGTTGCTTCAAGCCCCAACACTATCGGATATGTAAGTGCTGCTTCAAGCCACAACACTATAGGATATGTAAGTGCTGCTTCAAGCCCAACACTATCGGATATGTAAATATTGCTTCAAGCCCCAGCACTATCGGATATGTAAGTGCTGCTTCAAGCCCCAACACTATCTGATATGTAGGTGCTGCTTCAAGCCACAACACTATCGGATATGTAAGTGTTGCTTCAAGCCCCAGCTCTATCGGATATGTAAATATTACTTCAAGCCCCAACACTATCGTATATGTAAGTGCTGCTTCAAGCCCCAGCACTATCGGATATGTAAGTGCTGCTTCAAGCCCCAACACGACCTGATATGTAGGTGCAGCTTCAAGCCCGAACACTATCGGATATGTAAGTGTTGCTTCAAGCCCCAACACTATCTGATATGTAAGTGCTGCTTCAAGCCCCAACACTATAGGATATGTAAGTGCTGCTTCAAGCCCCAACACTATCTGATATGTAAGTGCTGCTTCAAGCCCCAACACTATCGGATATGTAGGTGTTGCTTCAAGTCCCAACACTATCGGATATGTAAGTGTTGCTTCAAGCCCGAACACTATCGGATATGTAAGTGTTGCTTCAAGCCCCAGCACTATCGGATATGTAAGTGCTGCTTCAAGCCCCAACACTATCAGATATGTAAGTGTTGCTTCAAGCCCCAACACTATCGGATATGTAAGCGTTGCTTCAAGCCCCAACACTATCGGATATGTAAGTGCTGCTTCAAGCCCCAACACTATACGATATGTAAGTGTTGCTTCAAGCCCGAACGCTATCGGATGTGTAAGTGCTGCTTCAAGCCCCAACACTATCGGATATGTAAGTGCTGCTTCAAGCCCCAACACTATCGGATATGTAAGTGCTGCTTCAAGCCCTAGCACTATCGGATATGTAAGTATTGCTTCAAGCCCCAACACTATCGGATATGTAAGTGTTGCGTCAAGCTCAAACACTATTGGATATGTAAGTGCTGCTTCAAGCCCCAACACTATCGGATATGTAAGTGTTGCTTCAAGCCCGAACACTGTCGGATATGAAAGGGTTGTTTCAAACCCCAGCACTATCGGATATGTAGGTGTTGCTTCAATCCCCAACACTATCAGATATGTAAGTGTTGCTTCAAGCCCCAGCGCTATCGGATATGTCAGTGTTGTTTCAAGCCCCAGCACTATCGGATATGTAAGTGTTGCTTCAAGCCCCAACACTATCGGATATGTAAGTGTTGCTTCAATCACCAACACTATCGGATATGTAAGTGTTGCTTCAAGCCCCAACACTATCGGATATGTAAGTGTTGCTTCAATCACCAACACTATCGGATATGTAAATGTTGCTTCAAGCCCGAAGGCTATCGGATGTGTAAGTGCTGCTTCAAGCCCCAACACTATCGGATATGTAAGTGTTGCTTCAAGCCCCAGCACTATTGGACATGTAAGTGCTGCTTCAAGCCCCAACACTATCGGATATGTAAGTGCTGCTTCAAGCCCCAACACTATCGGATATGTAAGTGCTGCTTCAAGCCCCAACACTATCGGATATGTAAGTGCTGCTTCAAGCCCCAACACTATCGGATATGTAAGTGCTGCTTCAAGCCCCAACACTATCGGATATGTTAATGCTGCTTCAAGCCCCAGCACTATCGGATATGTAAGTGTTGCTTCAAGCCCCAGCACTATCGGATATGTAAGTGTTGTTTCAAACCCCAGCACTATCGGATATGTAAGTGTTGTTTCAAATCCCAGCACTATCGGATATGTAAGTGCTGCTTCAAGCCCTAGCACTATCGGATATGTAAGTGCTGCTTCAAGCCCCAACACTATCTTGTATGTAAGTGCTGCTTCAAGCCCCAACACTATCTGATATGCAAGTGTTGTTTCAAACCCCAGCACTATCGGATATGTAAGTGTTGCTCCAAGCCCGAACACTATCGGATATGTAAGTGTTGCTTCAATCACCAACACTATCGGATATGTAAGTGTTGCTTCAAGCCCGAACGCTATCGGATGTGTAAGTGCTGCTTCAAGCCCCAACACTATCGGATATGGAAGTGCTGCTTCAGCCCCAACACTATCGGATATGTAAGTGTTGCTTCAAGCCCCAGCACTATCTTATATGTAAGTGTTGCTTCAAGCCCCAACACTATCGGACATGTAAGTGCTGCTTCAAGCCCCAACACTATCGGATATGTAGGTGCTGCTTCAAGCCACAGCACTATCGGATATGTAAGTGCTGCTTCAAGCCCCAACACTATCGGATATGTAAGTGCTGCTTCAAGCCCCAACACTATCGGATATGTAAGTGTTGCTTCAAGCCCCAACACTATCGGATATGTAAGTGCTGCTTCAAGCCCGAACACTATCGGATATGTAAGCGTTGCTTCAAGCCCCAACACTATCGGATATGTAAGTGCTGCTTCAAGCCCCAACACTATACGATATGTAAGTGTTGCTTCAAGCCCGAACGCTATCGGATGTGTAAGTGCTGCTTCAAGCCCCAACACTATCGGATATGTAAGTGCTGCTTCAAGCCCCAACACTATCGGATATGTAAGTGCTGCTTCAAGCCCCAACACTATCGGATATGTAAGTGCTGCTTCAAGCCCTAGCACTATCGGATATGTAAGTATTGCTTCAAGCCCCAACACTATCGGATATGTAAGTGTTGCTTCAAGCTCAAACACTATTGGAGAGGAAAGTGCTGCTTCAAGCCCCAACACTATCGGATATGTAAGTGTTGCTTCAAGCCCGAACACTGTCGGATATGAAAGGGTTGTTTCAAACCCCAGCACTATCGGATATGTAGGTGTTGCTTCAATCCCCAACACTATCAGATATGTAAGTGTTGCTTCAAGCCCCAGCGCTATCGGATATGTCAGTGTTGTTTCAAGCCCCAGCACTATCGGATATGTAAGTGTTGCTTCAAGCCCCAACACTATCGGATATGTAAGTGTTGCTTCAATCACCAACACTATCGGATATGTAAGTGTTGCTTCAAGCCCCAACACTATTGGATATGTAAGTGTTGCTTCAATCACCAACACTATCGGATATGTAGGTGCTGCTTCAAGCCACAGCACTATCGGATATGTAAGTGCTGCTTCAAGCCCCAACACTATCGGATATGTAAGTGTTGCTTCAAGCCCCAACACTATCGGATATGTAAGTGCTGCTTCAAGCCCCAACACTATCGGATACGTAAGTGTTGCTTCATGCCCCATCACACATCGGATATGTAAGTGTTGCTTCAAGCCCCAGCACTATCGGATAT
Organism: Chiloscyllium plagiosum; assembly: GCF_037043375.1. NCBI lineage: Eukaryota > Metazoa > Chordata > Chondrichthyes > Orectolobiformes > Hemiscylliidae > Chiloscyllium > Chiloscyllium plagiosum. The sequence continues at coordinate 31,635,312 of NW_028270185.1, read as the reverse complement.
GTAAGTGTTGTTTCAAGCCCCAGCACTATCGGATATGTAGGTGTTGCTTCAATCCCCAACAATATCGGATATGTAAGTGTTGCTTCAAGCCCCAACACTATTGGACATGTAAGTGCTGCTTCAAGCCCCAGCACTCTCGGATATGTAAGTGTTGCTTCAAATCCCAACACTATCGGATATGTAAGTGTTGCTTCAAGCCCCAGCACTATCGGATATTTAAGTGCTGCTTCAAGCCCCAACACTGTCGGATATGTCAGTGCTGCTTCAAGCCCCAACACTATCGGATATGTAAGTGCTGCTTCAAGCCCCAACACTATCGGATATGTAAGTGTTGCTTCAAGCCCCAACACTATCGGATATGTAAGTGCTGCTTCAAGCCCGAACACTATCGGATATGTAAGTGCTGCTTCAAGCCCCAACACTATCGGATATGTAAGTGCTGCTTCAAGCCCCAACACTATCGGATATGTAAGTGTTGCTTCAATCACCAACACTATCGGATACGTAAGTGTTGTTTCAAGCCCGAACTCTATCGGATGTGTAAGTGCTGCTTCAAGCCCCAACACTATCGGATATGTAAGTGCTGCTTCAGTCCCAACACTATCGTATATGTAAGTGCTGCTTCAGCCCCAACACTATCGGATATGTAAGTGCTGTTTCAAACCCCAACACTATCAGATATGTAAGTGTTGCTTCAAGCCCCAGCGCTATCGGATATGTCAGTGTTGTTTCAAGCCCCAGCACTATCGGATATGTAAGTGTTGCTTCAAGCCCCAACACTATCGGATATGTAAGTGTTGCTTCAATCACCAACACTATCGGATATGTAAGTGTTGCTTCAAGCCCCAACACTATCGGATATGTAAGTGTTGCTTCAATCACCAACACTATCGGATATGTAAATGTTGCTTCAAGCCCGAACGCTATCGGATGTGTAAGTGCTGCTTCAAGCCCCAACACTATCGGATATGTAAGTGTTGCTTCAAGCCCCAGCACTATTGGACATGTAAGTGCTGCTTCAAGCCCCAACACTATCGTATATCTAAGTGCTGCTTCAAGCCCCAACACTATCGGATATGTAAGTGCTGCTTCAAGCCCCAACACTATCGGATATGTAAGTGCTGCTTCAAGCCCCAACACTATCGGATATGTAATTGCTGCTTCAAGCCCCAACACTATCGGATATGTTAATGCTGCTTCAAGCCCCAGCACTATCGGATATGTAAGTGTTGCTTCAAGCCCCAGCACTATCGGATATGTAAGTGTTGTTTCAAACCCCAGCACTATCGGATATGTAAGTGTTGTTTCAAATCCCAGCACTATCGGATATGTAAGTGCTGCTTCAAGCCCTAGCACTATCGGATATGTAAGTGCTGCTTCAAGCCCCAACACTATCTTGTATGTAAGTGCTGCTTCAAGCCCCAACACTATCTGATATGCAAGTGTTGTTTCAAACCCCAGCACTATCGGATATGTAAGTGTTGCTCCAAGCCCGAACACTATCGGATATGTAAGTGTTGCTTCAATCACCAACACTATCGGATATGTAAGTGTTGCTTCAAGCCCGAACGCTATCGGATGTGTAAGTGCTGCTTCAAGCCCCAACACTATCGGATATGGAAGTGCTGCTTCAGCCCCAACACTATCGGATATGTAAGTGTTGCTTCAAGCCCCAGCACTATCTTATATGTAAGTGTTGCTTCAAGCCCCAACACTATCGGATATGTAAGTGCTGCTTCAAGCCACAGCACTATCGGATATGTAAGTGCTGCTTCAAGCCCCAACACTATCGGATATGTAAGTGCTGCTTCAAGCCCCAACACTATCGGATATGTAAGTGTTGCTTCAAGCCCCAACACTATCGGATATGTAAGTGCTGCTTCAAGCCCGAACACTATCGGATATGTAAGCGTTGCTTCAAGCCCCAACACTATCGGATATGTAAGTGCTGCTTCAAGCCCCAACACTATACGATATGTAAGTGTTGCTTCAAGCCCGAACGCTATCGGATGTGTAAGTGCTGCTTCAAGCCCCAACACTATCGGATATGTAAGTGCTGCTTCAAGCCCCAACACTATCGGATATGTAAGTGCTGCTTCAAGCCCCAACACTATCGGATATGTAAGTGCTGCTTCAAGCCCTAGCACTATCGGATATGTAAGTATTGCTTCAAGCCCCAACACTATCGGATATGTAAGTGTTGCTTCAAGCTCAAACACTATTGGATATGTAAGTGCTGCTTCAAGCCCCAACACTATCGGATATGTAAGTGTTGCTTCAAGCCCGAACACTGTCGGATATGAAAGGGTTGTTTCAAACCCCAGCACTATCGGATATGTAGGTGTTGCTTCAATCCCCAACACTATCAGATATGTAAGTGTTGCTTCAAGCCCCAGCGCTATCGGATATGTCAGTGTTGTTTCAAGCCCCAGCACTATCGGATATGTAAGTGTTGCTTCAAGCCCCAACACTATCGGATATGTAAGTGTTGCTTCAATCACCAACACTATCGGATATGTAAGTGTTGCTTCAAGCCCCAACACTATTGGATATGTAAGTGTTGCTTCAATCACCAACACTATCGGATATGTAGGTGCTGCTTCAAGCCACAGCACTATCGGATATGTAAGTGCTGCTTCAAGCCCCAACACTATCGGATATGTAAGTGTTGCTTCAAGCCCCAACACTATCGGATATGTAAGTGCTGCTTCAAGCCCCAACACTATCGGATACGTAAGTGTTGCTTCATGCCCCATCACACATCGGATATGTAAGTGTTGCTTCAAGCCCCAGCACTATCGGATATGTAAGTGTTGTTTCAAGCCCCAGCACTATCGGATATGTAGGTGTTGCTTCAATCCCCAACAATATCGGATATGTAAGTGCTGCTTCAAGCCCCAGCACTATCGGATATGTAAGTGCTGCTTCAAGCCCCAGCACTCTCGGATATGTAAGTGTTGCTTCAAATCCCAACACTATCGGATATGTAAGTGTTGCTTCAAGCCCCAGCACTATCGGATATTTAAGTGCTGCTTCAAGCCCCAACACTGTCGGATATGTCAGTGCTGCTTCAAGCCCCAACACTATCGGATATGTAAGTGCTGCTTCAAGCCCCAACACTATCGGATATGTAAGTGTTGCTTCAAGCCCCAACACTATCGGATATGTAAGTGCTGCTTCAAGCCCGAACACTATCGGATATGTAAGTGCTGCTTCAAGCCCCAACACTATCGGATATGTAAGTGCTGCTTCAAGCCCCAACACTATCGGATATGTAAGTGTTGCTTCAATCACCAACACTATCGGATACGTAAGTGTTGTTTCAAGCCCGAACTCTATCGGATGTGTAAGTGCTGCTTCAAGCCCCAACACTATCGGATATGTAAGTGCTGCTTCAGTCCCAACACTATCGTATATGTAAGTGCTGCTTCAGCCCCAACACTATCGGATATGTAAGTGCTGTTTCAAACCCCTGCACTATCGGATATGTAAGTGTTGTTTCAAACCCCAGCACTATCGGATATGTAAGTGTTGCTTCAAGCGCCAGCACTATCGGATATGTAAGTGTTGCTTCAAGCCTCAGCACTATCGGATATGTAAGTGCTGCTTCAATCACCAACACTATCGGATATGTAAGTGCTGCTTCAAGCACCAACACTATCGGATATGTAAGTGTTGTTTCAAACCCCAGCACTATCGGATATGTAAGTGTTGTTTCAAACCCCAGCACTATCGGATATGTAAGTGCTGCTTCAAGCCCGAGCACTATCTGATATGTAAGTGCTGCTTCAAGCCCCAACACTATCTTGTATGTAAGTGCTGCTTCAAGCCCGAACACTATCTGATATGTAAGTGTTGTTTCAAACCCCAGCACTATCGGATATGTAAGTGTTGCTCCAAGCCCGAACACTATCGGATATGTAAGTGTTGCTTCAATCACCAACACTATCGGATATGTAAGTGTTGCTTCAAGCCCGAACGCTATCGGATGTGTAAGTGCTGCTTCATGCCCCAACACTATCGGATATGTAAGTGCTGCTTCAGCCCCAACACTATCGGATATGTAAGTGTTGCTTCAAGCCCCAACACTATCGGATATGTAAGTGTTGCTTCAAGCCCCAACACTATCGGATATGTAAGTGCTGCTTCAAGCCCCAACACTATCGGATATGTAAGTGCTGCTTCAAGCCCCAACACTATCAGATATGTAAGTGTTGCTTCAAGCCCCAACACTATCGGATATGTAAGTGCTGCTTCAAGCCCCAACACTATCGGATACGTAAGTGTTGCTTCATGCCCCAGCACTATCGGATATGTAAGTGTTGCTTCAAGCCCCAGCACTATCGGATATGTAAGTGTTGCTTCAAGCCCCAACACTATCGGATATGTAAGTGTTGTTTCAAGCCCCAGCACTATCGGATATGTAGGTGTTGCTTCAAGCCCCAACACTATCGGATATGTAGGTGTTGCTTCAATCCCCAACACTATCGGATCTGTAAGTGTTGCTTCAAGCCCCAACACTGTCGGATATGTAAGTGCTGCTTCAAGCCCCAACACTATCGGATATGTAAGTGATGCTTCAAGCCCCAACACTATCGGATATGTAAGTGCTGCTTCAAGCCCGAACACTATCGGATATGTAAGTGCTGCTTCAAGCCCCAACACTATCGGATATGTAAGTGCTGCTTCAAGCCCCAACACTATCGGATATGTAAGTGTTGCTTTAATCACCAACACTATCGGATACGTAAGTGTTGTTTCAAGCCCGAACGCTATCGGATGTGTAAGTGCTGCTTCAAGCCCCAACACTATCGGATATGTAAGTGCTGCTTCAGCCCCAACACTATCGGATATGTAAGTGCTGCTTCAGCCCCAACACTATCGGATATGTAAGTGCTGTTTCAAACCCCAGCACTATCGGATATGTAAGTGTTGTTTCAAACCCCAGCACTATCGGATATGTAAGTGTTGCTTCAAGCGCCAGCACTATCGGATATGTAAGTGTTGCTTCAAGCCTCAGCACTATCGGATATGTAAGTGCTGCTTCAATCACCAACACTATCGGATATGTAAGTGCTGCTTCAAGCACCAACACTATCGGATATGTAAGTGTTGTTTCAAACCCCAGCACTATCGGATATGTAAGTGTTGTTTCAAACCCCAGCACTATCGGATATGTAAGTGTTGTTTCAAACCCCAACACTATCGGATATGAAAGTGCTGCTTCAAGCCCCAACACTATCGGATATGTAAGTGCTGCTTCAAGACCCAGCACTATCGGATATGTAAGTGTTGTTTCAACCCCCAGCACTAACGGATATGTAAGTGTTGCTTCAAGCCCGAACACTATCGGATATGTAAGTGTTGCTTCAAGCCCCAACACTATCGGATATGTAAGTGCTGCTTCAAGCCACAACACTATAGGATATGTAAGTGCTGCTTCAAGCCCAACACTATCGGATATGTAAATATTGCTTCAAGCCCCAGCACTATCGGATATGTAAGTGCTGCTTCAAGCCCCAACACTATCTGATATGTAGGTGCTGCTTCAAGCCACAACACTATCGGATATGTAAGTGTTGCTTCAAGCCCCAGCTCTATCGGATATGTAAATATTACTTCAAGCCCCAACACTATCTGATATGTAAGTGCTGCTTCAAGCCCCAGCACTATCGGATATGTAAGTGCTGCTTCAAGCCCCAACACGACCTGATATGTAGGTGCAGCTTCAAGCCCGAACACTATCGGATATGTAAGTGTTGTTTCAAACCCCAGCACTATCGGATATGTAAGTGTTGTTTCAAATCCCAGCACTATCGGATATGTAAGTGCTGCTTCAAGCCCTAGCACTATCGGATATGTAAGTGCTGCTTCAAGCCCCAACACTATCTTGTATGTAAGTGCTGCTTCAAGCCCCAACACTATCTGATATGCAAGTGTTGTTTCAAACCCCAGCACTATCGGATATGTAAGTGTTGCTCCAAGCCCGAACACTATCGGATATGTAAGTGTTGCTTCAATCACCAACACTATCGGATATGTAAGTGTTGCTTCAAGCCCGAACGCTATCGGATGTGTAAGTGCTGCTTCAAGCCCCAACACTATCGGATATGGAAGTGCTGCTTCAGCCCCAACACTATCGGATATGTAAGTGTTGCTTCAAGCCCCAGCACTATCTTATATGTAAGTGTTGCTTCAAGCCCCAACACTATCGGACATGTAAGTGCTGCTTCAAGCCCCAACACTATCGGATATGTAGGTGCTGCTTCAAGCCACAGCACTATCGGATATGTAAGTGCTGCTTCAAGCCCCAACACTATCGGATATGTAAGTGCTGCTTCAAGCCCCAACACTATCGGATATGTAAGTGTTGCTTCAAGCCCCAACACTATCGGATATGTAAGTGCTGCTTCAAGCCCGAACACTATCGGATATGTAAGCGTTGCTTCAAGCCCCAACACTATCGGATATGTAAGTGCTGCTTCAAGCCCCAACACTATACGATATGTAAGTGTTGCTTCAAGCCCGAACGCTATCGGATGTGTAAGTGCTGCTTCAAGCCCCAACACTATCGGATATGTAAGTGCTGCTTCAAGCCCCAACACTATCGGATATGTAAGTGCTGCTTCAAGCCCCAACACTATCGGATATGTAAGTGCTGCTTCAAGCCCTAGCACTATCGGATATGTAAGTATTGCTTCAAGCCCCAACACTATCGGATATGTAAGTGTTGCTTCAAGCTCAAACACTATTGGATATGTAAGTGCTGCTTCAAGCCCCAACACTATCGGATATGTAAGTGTTGCTTCAAGCCCGAACACTGTCGGATATGAAAGGGTTGTTTCAAACCCCAGCACTATCGGATATGTAGGTGTTGCTTCAATCCCCAACACTATCAGATATGTAAGTGTTGCTTCAAGCCCCAGCGCTATCGGATATGTCAGTGTTGTTTCAAGCCCCAGCACTATCGGATATGTAAGTGTTGCTTCAAGCCCCAACACTATCGGATATGTAAGTGTTGCTTCAATCACCAACACTATCGGATATGTAAGTGTTGCTTCAAGCCCCAACACTATTGGATATGTAAGTGTTGCTTCAATCACCAACACTATCGGATATGTAGGTGCTGCTTCAAGCCACAGCACTATCGGATATGTAAGTGCTGCTTCAAGCCCCAACACTATCGGATATGTAAGTGTTGCTTCAAGCCCCAACACTATCGGATATGTAAGTGCTGCTTCAAGCCCCAACACTATCGGATACGTAAGTGTTGCTTCATGCCCCATCACACATCGGATATGTAAGTGTTGCTTCAAGCCCCAGCACTATCGGATATGTAAGTGTTGTTTCAAGCCCCAGCACTATCGGATATGTAGGTGTTGCTTCAATCCCCAACAATATCGGATATGTAAGTGTTGCTTCAAGCCCCAACACTATTGGACATGTAAGTGCTGCTTCAAGCCCCAGCACTCTCGGATATGTAAGTGTTGCTTCAAATCCCAACACTATCGGATATGTAAGTGTTGCTTCAAGCCCCAGCACTATCGGATATTTAAGTGCTGCTTCAAGCCCCAACACTGTCGGATATGTCAGTGCTGCTTCAAGCCCCAACACTATCGGATATGTAAGTGCTGCTTCAAGCCCCAACACTATCGGATATGTAAGTGTTGCTTCAAGCCCCAACACTATCGGATATGTAAGTGCTGCTTCAAGCCCGAACACTATCGGATATGTAAGTGCTGCTTCAAGCCCCAACACTATCGGATATGTAAGTGCTGCTTCAAGCCCCAACACTATCGGATATGTAAGTGTTGCTTCAATCACCAACACTATCGGATACGTAAGTGTTGTTTCAAGCCCGAACTCTATCGGATGTGTAAGTGCTGCTTCAAGCCCCAACACTATCGGATATGTAAGTGCTGCTTCAGTCCCAACACTATCGTATATGTAAGTGCTGCTTCAGCCCCAACACTATCGGATATGTAAGTGCTGTTTCAAACCCCTGCACTATCGGATATGTAAGTGTTGTTTCAAACCCCAGCACTATCGGATATGTAAGTGTTGCTTCAAGCGCCAGCACTATCGGATATGTAAGTGTTGCTTCAAGCCTCAGCACTATCGGATATGTAAGTGCTGCTTCAATCACCAACACTATCGGATATGTAAGTGCTGCTTCAAGCACCAACACTATCGGATATGTAAGTGTTGTTTCAAACCCCAGCACTATCGGATATGTAAGTGTTGTTTCAAACCCCAGCACTATCGGATATGTAAGTGCTGCTTCAAGCCCGAGCACTATCTGATATGTAAGTGCTGCTTCAAGCCCCAACACTATCTTGTATGTAAGTGCTGCTTCAAGCCCGAACACTATCTGATATGTAAGTGTTGTTTCAAACCCCAGCACTATCGGATATGTAAGTGTTGCTCCAAGCCCGAACACTATCGGATATGTAAGTGTTGCTTCAATCACCAACACTATCGGATATGTAAGTGTTGCTTCAAGCCCGAACGCTATCGGATGTGTAAGTGCTGCTTCATGCCCCAACACTATCGGATATGTAAGTGCTGCTTCAGCCCCAACACTATCGGATATGTAAGTGTTGCTTCAAGCCCCAACACTATCGGATATGTAAGTGTTGCTTCAAGCCCCAACACTATCGGATATGTAAGTGCTGCTTCAAGCCCCAACACTATCGGATATGTAAGTGCTGCTTCAAGCCCCAACACTATCAGATATGTAAGTGTTGCTTCAAGCCCCAACACTATCGGATATGTAAGTGCTGCTTCAAGCCCCAACACTATCGGATACGTAAGTGTTGCTTCATGCCCCAGCACTATCGGATATGTAAGTGTTGCTTCAAGCCCCAGCACTATCGGATATGTAAGTGTTGCTTCAAGCCCCAACACTATCGGATATGTAAGTGTTGTTTCAAGCCCCAGCACTATCGGATATGTAGGTGTTGCTTCAAGCCCCAACACTATCGGATATGTAGGTGTTGCTTCAATCCCCAACACTATCGGATCTGTAAGTGTTGCTTCAAGCCCCAACACTGTCGGATATGTAAGTGCTGCTTCAAGCCCCAACACTATCGGATATGTAAGTGATGCTTCAAGCCCCAACACTATCGGATATGTAAGTGCTGCTTCAAGCCCGAACACTATCGGATATGTAAGTGCTGCTTCAAGCCCCAACACTATCGGATATGTAAGTGCTGCTTCAAGCCCCAACACTATCGGATATGTAAGTGTTGCTTTAATCACCAACACTATCGGATACGTAAGTGTTGTTTCAAGCCCGAACGCTATCGGATGTGTAAGTGCTGCTTCAAGCCCCAACACTATCGGATATGTAAGTGCTGCTTCAGCCCCAACACTATCGGATATGTAAGTGCTGCTTCAGCCCCAACACTATCGGATATGTAAGTGCTGTTTCAAACCCCAGCACTATCGGATATGTAAGTGTTGTTTCAAACCCCAGCACTATCGGATATGTAAGTGTTGCTTCAAGCGCCAGCACTATCGGATATGTAAGTGTTGCTTCAAGCCTCAGCACTATCGGATATGTAAGTGCTGCTTCAATCACCAACACTATCGGATATGTAAGTGCTGCTTCAAGCACCAACACTATCGGATATGTAAGTGTTGTTTCAAACCCCAGCACTATCGGATATGTAAGTGTTGTTTCAAACCCCAGCACTATCGGATATGTAAGTGTTGTTTCAAACCCCAACACTATCGGATATGAAAGTGCTGCTTCAAGCCCCAACACTATCGGATATGTAAGTGCTGCTTCAAGACCCAGCACTATCGGATATGTAAGTGTTGTTTCAACCCCCAGCACTAACGGATATGTAAGTGTTGCTTCAAGCCCGAACACTATCGGATATGTAAGTGTTGCTTCAAGCCCCAACACTATCGGATATGTAAGTGCTGCTTCAAGCCACAACACTATAGGATATGTAAGTGCTGCTTCAAGCCCAACACTATCGGATATGTAAATATTGCTTCAAGCCCCAGCACTATCGGATATGTAAGTGCTGCTTCAAGCCCCAACACTATCTGATATGTAGGTGCTGCTTCAAGCCACAACACTATCGGATATGTAAGTGTTGCTTCAAGCCCCAGCTCTATCGGATATGTAAATATTACTTCAAGCCCCAACACTATCTGATATGTAAGTGCTGCTTCAAGCCCCAGCACTATCGGATATGTAAGTGCTGCTTCAAGCCCCAACACGACCTGATATGTAGGTGCAGCTTCAAGCCCGAACACTATCGGATATGTAAGTGTTGCTTCAAGCCCCAACACTATCTGATATGTAAGTGCTGCTTCAAGCCCCAACACTATAGGATATGTAAGTGCTGCTTCAAGCCCCAACACTATCTGATATGTAAGTGCTGCTTCAAGCCCCAACACTATCGGATATGTAGGTGTTGCTTCAAGTCCCAACACTATCGGATATGTAAGTGTTGCTTCAAGCCCGAACACTATCGGATATGTAAGTGTTGCTTCAAGCCCCAGCACTATCGGATATGTAAGTGCTGCTTCAAGCCCCAACACTATCAGATATGTAAGTGTTGCTTCAAGCCCCAACACTATCGGATATGTAAGCGTTGCTTCAAGCCCCAACACTATCGGATATGTAAGTGCTGCTTCAAGCCCCAACACTATACGATATGTAAGTGTTGCTTCAAGCCCGAACGCTATCGGATGTGTAAGTGCTGCTTCAAGCCCCAACACTATCGGATATGTAAGTGCTGCTTCAAGCCCCAACACTATCGGATATGTAAGTGCTGCTTCAAGCCCCAACACTATCGGATATGTAAGTGCTGCTTCAAGCCCTAGCACTATCGGATATGTAAGTATTGCTTCAAGCCCCAACACTATCGGATATGTAAGTGTTGCGTCAAGCTCAAACACTATTGGATATGTAAGTGCTGCTTCAAGCCCCAACACTATCGGATATGTAAGTGTTGCTTCAAGCCCGAACACTGTCGGATATGAAAGGGTTGTTTCAAACCCCAGCACTATCGGATATGTAGGTGTTGCTTCAATCCCCAACACTATCAGATATGTAAGTGTTGCTTCAAGCCCCAGCGCTATCGGATATGTCAGTGTTGTTTCAAGCCCCAGCACTATCGGATATGTAAGTGTTGCTTCAAGCCCCAACACTATCGGATATGTAAGTGTTGCTTCAATCACCAACACTATCGGATATGTAAGTGTTGCTTCAAGCCCCAACACTATCGGATATGTAAGTGTTGCTTCAATCACCAACACTATCGGATATGTAAATGTTGCTTCAAGCCCGAAGGCTATCGGATGTGTAAGTGCTGCTTCAAGCCCCAACACTATCGGATATGTAAGTGTTGCTTCAAGCCCCAGCACTATTGGACATGTAAGTGCTGCTTCAAGCCCCAACACTATCGGATATGTAAGTGCTGCTTCAAGCCCCAACACTATCGGATATGTAAGTGCTGCTTCAAGCCCCAACACTATCGGATATGTGAGTGCTGCTTCAAGCCCCAACACTATCGGATATGTAAGTGCTGCTTCAAGCCCCAACACTATCGGATATGTTAATGCTGCTTCAAGCCCCAGCACTATCGGATATGTAAGTGTTGCTTCAAGCCCCAGCACTATCGGATATGTAAGTGTTGTTTCAAACCCCAGCACTATCGGATATGTAAGTGTTGTTTCAAATCCCAGCACTATCGGATATGTAAGTGCTGCTTCAAGCCCTAGCACTATCGGATATGTAAGTGCTGCTTCAAGCCCCAACACTATCTTGTATGTAAGTGCTGCTTCAAGCCCCAACACTATCTGATATGCAAGTGTTGTTTCAAACCCCAGCACTATCGGATATGTAAGTGTTGCTCCAAGCCCGAACACTATCGGATATGTAAGTGTTGCTTCAATCACCAACACTATCGGATATGTAAGTGTTGCTTCAAGCCCGAACGCTATCGGATGTGTAAGTGCTGCTTCAAGCCCCAACACTATCGGATATGGAAGTGCTGCTTCAGCCCCAACACTATCGGATATGTAAGTGTTGCTTCAAGCCCCAGCACTATCTTATATGTAAGTGTTGCTTCAAGCCCCAACACTATCGGACATGTAAGTGCTGCTTCAAGCCCCAACACTATCGGATATGTAGGTGCTGCTTCAAGCCACAGCACTATCGGATATGTAAGTGCTGCTTCAAGCCCCAACACTATCGGATATGTAAGTGCTGCTTCAAGCCCCAACACTATCGGATATGTAAGTGTTGCTTCAAGCCCCAACACTATCGGATATGTAAGTGCTGCTTCAAGCCCGAACACTATCGGATATGTAAGCGTTGCTTCAAGCCCCAACACTATCGGATATGTAAGTGCTGCTTCAAGCCCCAACACTATACGATATGTAAGTGTTGCTTCAAGCCCGAACGCTATCGGATGTGTAAGTGCTGCTTCAAGCCCCAACACTATCGGATATGTAAGTGCTGCTTCAAGCCCCAACACTATCGGATATGTAAGTGCTGCTTCAAGCCCCAACACTATCGGATATGTAAGTGCTGCTTCAAGCCCTAGCACTATCGGATATGTAAGTATTGCTTCAAGCCCCAACACTATCGGATATGTAAGTGTTGCTTCAAGCTCAAACACTATTGGAGAGGAAAGTGCTGCTTCAAGCCCCAACACTATCGGATATGTAAGTGTTGCTTCAAGCCCGAACACTGTCGGATATGAAAGGGTTGTTTCAAACCCCAGCACTATCGGATATGTAGGTGTTGCTTCAATCCCCAACACTATCAGATATGTAAGTGTTGCTTCAAGCCCCAGCGCTATCGGATATGTCAGTGTTGTTTCAAGCCCCAGCACTATCGGATATGTAAGTGTTGCTTCAAGCCCCAACACTATCGGATATGTAAGTGTTGCTTCAATCACCAACACTATCGGATATGTAAGTGTTGCTTCAAGCCCCAACACTATTGGATATGTAAGTGTTGCTTCAATCACCAACACTATCGGATATGTAGGTGCTGCTTCAAGCCACAGCACTATCGGATATGTAAGTGCTGCTTCAAGCCCCAACACTATCGGATATGTAAGTGTTGCTTCAAGCCCCAACACTATCGGATATGTAAGTGCTGCTTCAAGCCCCAACACTATCGGATACGTAAGTGTTGCTTCATGCCCCATCACACATCGGATATGTAAGTGTTGCTTCAAGCCCCAGCACTATCGGATATGTAAGTGTTGTTTCAAGCCCCAGCACTATCGGATATGTAGGTGTTGCTTCAATCCCCAACAATATCGGATATGTAAGTGTTGCTTCAAGCCCCAACACTATTGGACATGTAAGTGCTGCTTCAAGCCCCAGCACTCTCGGATATGTAAGTGTTGCTTCAAATCCCAACACTATCGGATATGTAAGTGTTGCTTCAAGCCCCAGCACTATCGGATATTTAAGTGCTGCTTCAAGCCCCAACACTGTCGGATATGTCAGTGCTGCTTCAAGCCCCAACACTATCGGATATGTAAGTGCTGCTTCAAGCCCCAACACTATCGGATATGTAAGTGTTGCTTCAAGCCCCAACACTATCGGATATGTAAGTGCTGCTTCAAGCCCGAACACTATCGGATATGTAAGTGCTGCTTCAAGCCCCAACACTATCGGATATGTAAGTGCTGCTTCAAGCCACAACACTATCGGATATGTAAGTGTTGCTTCAATCACCAACACTATCGGATACGTAAGTGTTGTTTCAAGCCCGAACTCTATCGGATGTGTAAGTGCTGCTTCAAGCCCCAACACTATCGGATATGTAAGTGCTGCTTCAGTCCCAACACTATCGTATATGTAAGTGCTGCTTCAGCCCCAACACTATCGGATATGTAAGTGCTGTTTCAAACCCCAACACTATCAGATATGTAAGTGTTGCTTCAAGCCCCAGCGCTATCGGATATGTCAGTGTTGTTTCAAGCCCCAGCACTATCGGATATGTAAGTGTTGCTTCAAGCCCCAACACTATCGGATATGTAAGTGTTGCTTCAATCACCAACACTATCGGATATGTAAGTGTTGCTTCAAGCCCCAACACTATCGGATATGTAAGTGTTGCTTCAATCACCAACACTATCGGATATGTAAATGTTGCTTCAAGCCCGAAGGCTATCGGATGTGTAAGTGCTGCTTCAAGCCCCAACACTATCGGATATGTAAGTGTTGCTTCAAGCCCCAGCACTATTGGACATGTAAGTGCTGCTTCAAGCCCCAACACTATCGGATATGTAAGTGCTGCTTCAAGCCCCAACACTATCGGATATGTAAGTGCTGCTTCAAGCCCCAACACTATCGGATATGTAAGTGCTGCTTCAAGCCCCAACACTATCGGATATGTTAATGCTGCTTCAAGCCCCAGCACTATCGGATATGTAAGTGTTGCTTCAAGCCCCAGCACTATCGGATATGTAAGTGTTGTTTCAAACCCCAGCACTATCGGATATGTAAGTGTTGTTTCAAATCCCAGCACTATCGGATATGTAAGTGCTGCTTCAAGCCCTAGCACTATCGGATATGTAAGTGCTGCTTCAAGCCCCAACACTATCTTGTATGTAAGTGCTGCTTCAAGCCCCAACACTATCTGATATGCAAGTGTTGTTTCAAACCCCAGCACTATCGGATATGTAAGTGTTGCTCCAAGCCCGAACACTATCGGATATGTAAGTGTTGCTTCAATCACCAACACTATCGGATATGTAAGTGTTGCTTCAAGCCCGAACGCTATCGGATGTGTAAGTGCTGCTTCAAGCCCCAACACTATCGGATATGGAAGTGCTGCTTCAGCCCCAACACTATCGGATATGTAAGTGTTGCTTCAAGCCCCAGCACTATCTTATATGTAAGTGTTGCTTCAAGCCCCAACACTATCGGACATGTAAGTGCTGCTTCAAGCCCCAACACTATCGGATATGTAGGTGCTGCTTCAAGCCACAGCACTATCGGATATGTAAGTGCTGCTTCAAGCCCCAACACTATCGGATATGTAAGTGCTGCTTCAAGCCCCAACACTATCGGATATGTAAGTGTTGCTTCAAGCCCCAACACTATCGGATATGTAAGTGCTGCTTCAAGCCCGAACACTATCGGATATGTAAGCGTTGCTTCAAGCCCCAACACTATCGGATATGTAAGTGCTGCTTCAAGCCCCAACACTATACGATATGTAAGTGTTGCTTCAAGCCCGAACGCTATCGGATGTGTAAGTGCTGCTTCAAGCCCCAACACTATCGGATATGTAAGTGCTGCTTCAAGCCCCAACACTATCGGATATGTAAGTGCTGCTTCAAGCCCCAACACTATCGGATATGTAAGTGCTGCTTCAAGCCCTAGCACTATCGGATATGTAAGTATTGCTTCAAGCCCCAACACTATCGGATATGTAAGTGTTGCTTCAAGCTCAAACACTATTGGATATGTAAGTGCTGCTTCAAGCCCCAACACTATCGGATATGTAAGTGTTGCTTCAAGCCCGAACACTGTCGGATATGAAAGGGTTGTTTCAAACCCCAGCACTATCGGATATGTAGGTGTTGCTTCAATCCCCAACACTATCAGATATGTAAGTGTTGCTTCAAGCCCCAGCGCTATCGGATATGTCAGTGTTGTTTCAAGCCCCAGCACTATCGGATATGTAAGTGTTGCTTCAAGCCCCAACACTATCGGATATGTAAGTGTTGCTTCAATCACCAACACTATCGGATATGTAAGTGTTGCTTCAAGCCCCAACACTATTGGATATGTAAGTGTTGCTTCAATCACCAACACTATCGGATATGTAGGTGCTGCTTCAAGCCACAGCACTATCGGATATGTAAGTGCTGCTTCAAGCCCCAACACTATCGGATATGTAAGTGTTGCTTCAAGCCCCAACACTATCGGATATGTAAGTGCTGCTTCAAGCCCCAACACTATCGGATACGTAAGTGTTGCTTCATGCCCCATCACACATCGGATATGTAAGTGTTGCTTCAAGCCCCAGCACTATCGGATATGTAAGTGTTGTTTCAAGCCCCAGCACTATCGGATATGTAGGTGTTGCTTCAATCCCCAACAATATCGGATATGTAAGTGTTGCTTCAAGCCCCAACACTATTGGACATGTAAGTGCTGCTTCAAGCCCCAGCACTCTCGGATATGTAAGTGTTGCTTCAAATCCCAACACTATCGGATATTTAAGTGCTGCTTCAAGCCCCAACACTGTCGGATATGTCAGTGCTGCTTCAAGCCCCAACACTATCGGATATGTAAGTGCTGCTTCAAGCCCCAACACTATCGGATATGTAAGTGTTGCTTCAAGCCCCAACACTATCGGATATGTAAGTGCTGCTTCAAGCCCGAACACTATCGGATATGTAAGTGCTGCTTCAAGCCCCAACACTATCGGATATGTAAGTGCTGCTTCAAGCCCCAACACTATCGGATATGTAAGTGTTGCTTCAATCACCAACACTATCGGATACGTAAGTGTTGTTTCAAGCCCGAACTCTATCGGATGTGTAAGTGCTGCTTCAAGCCCCAACACTATCGGATATGTAAGTGCTGCTTCAGTCCCAACACTATCGTATATGTAAGTGCTGCTTCAGCCCCAACACTATCGGATATGTAAGTGCTGTTTCAAACCCCTGCACTATCGGATATGTAAGTGTTGTTTCAAACCCCAGCACTATCGGATATGTAAGTGTTGCTTCAAGCGCCAGCACTATCGGATATGTAAGTGTTGCTTCAAGCCTCAGCACTATCGGATATGTAAGTGCTGCTTCAATCACCAACACTATCGGATATGTAAGTGCTGCTTCAAGCACCAACACTATCGGATATGTAAGTGTTGTTTCAAACCCCAGCACTATCGGATATGTAAGTGTTGTTTCAAACCCCAGCACTATCGGATATGTAAGTGCTGCTTCAAGCCCGAGCACTATCTGATATGTAAGTGCTGCTTCAAGCCCCAACACTATCTTGTATGTAAGTGCTGCTTCAAGCCCGAACACTATCTGATATGTAAGTGTTGTTTCAAACCCCAGCACTATCGGATATGTAAGTGTTGCTCCAAGCCCGAACACTATCGGATATGTAAGTGTTGCTTCAATCACCAACACTATCGGATATGTAAGTGTTGCTTCAAGCCCGAACGCTATCGGATGTGTAAGTGCTGCTTCATGCCCCAACACTATCGGATATGTAAGTGCTGCTTCAGCCCCAACACTATCGGATATGTAAGTGTTGCTTCAAGCCCCAACACTATCGGATATGTAAGTGTTGCTTCAAGCCCCAACACTATCGGATATGTAAGTGCTGCTTCAAGCCCCAACACTATCGGATATGTAAGTGCTGCTTCAAGCCCCAACACTATCAGATATGTAAGTGTTGCTTCAAGCCCCAACACTATCGGATATGTAAGTGCTGCTTCAAGCCCCAACACTATCGGATACGTAAGTGTTGCTTCATGCCCCAGCACTATCGGATATGTAAGTGTTGCTTCAAGCCCCAGCACTATCGGATATGTAAGTGTTGCTTCAAGCCCCAACACTATCGGATATGTAAGTGTTGTTTCAAGCCCCAGCACTATCGGATATGTAGGTGTTGCTTCAAGCCCCAACACTATCGGATATGTAGGTGTTGCTTCAATCCCCAACACTATCGGATCTGTAAGTGTTGCTTCAAGCCCCAACACTGTCGGATATGTAAGTGCTGCTTCAAGCCCCAACACTATCGGATATGTAAGTGATGCTTCAAGCCCCAACACTATCGGATATGTAAGTGCTGCTTCAAGCCCGAACACTATCGGATATGTAAGTGCTGCTTCAAGCCCCAACACTATCGGATATGTAAGTGCTGCTTCAAGCCCCAACACTATCGGATATGTAAGTGTTGCTTTAATCACCAACACTATCGGATACGTAAGTGTTGTTTCAAGCCCGAACGCTATCGGATGTGTAAGTGCTGCTTCAAGCCCCAACACTATCGGATATGTAAGTGCTGCTTCAGCCCCAACACTATCGGATATGTAAGTGCTGCTTCAGCCCCAACACTATCGGATATGTAAGTGCTGTTTCAAACCCCAGCACTATCGGATATGTAAGTGTTGTTTCAAACCCCAGCACTATCGGATATGTAAGTGTTGCTTCAAGCGCCAGCACTATCGGATATGTAAGTGTTGCTTCAAGCCTCAGCACTATCGGATATGTAAGTGCTGCTTCAATCACCAACACTATCGGATATGTAAGTGCTGCTTCAAGCACCAACACTATCGGATATGTAAGTGTTGTTTCAAACCCCAGCACTATCGGATATGTAAGTGTTGTTTCAAACCCCAGCACTATCGGATATGTAAGTGCTGCTTCAAGCCCGAGCACTATCGGATATGTAAGTGCTGCTTCAAGCCCCAACACTATCTTGTATGTAAGTGCTGCTTCAAGCCCGAACACTATCTGATATGTAAGTGTTGTTTCAAACCCCAGCACTATCGGATATGTAAGTGTTGCTCCAAGCCCGAACACTATCGGATATGTAAGTGTTGCTTCAATCACCAACACTATCGGATATGTAAGTGTTGCTTCAAGCCCCAACACTATCGGATATGTAAGTGCTGCTTCAAGCCCCAACACTATCGGATACGTAAGTGTTGCTTCATGCCCCAGCACTATCGGATATGTAAGTGTTGCTTCAAGCCCCAGCACTATCGGATATGTAAGTGTTGCTTCAAGCCCCAACACTATCGGATATGTAAGTGTTGTTTCAAGCCCCAGCACTATCGGATATGTAGGTGTTGCTTCAAGCCCCAACACTATCGGATGTGTAAGTGCTGCTTCAAGCCCCAACACTATCGGATATGTAAGTGCTGCTTCAGCCCCAACACTGTCGGATATGTAAGTGCTGCTTCAAGCCCCAACACTATCGGATATGTAAGTGATGCTTCAAGCCCCAACACTATCGGATATGTAAGTGCTGCTTCAAGCCCGAACACTATCGGATATGTAAGTGCTGCTTCAAGCCCCAACACTATCGGATATGTAAGTGCTGCTTCAAGCCCCAACACTATCGGATATGTAAGTGTTGCTTTAATCACCAACACTATCGGATACGTAAGTGTTGTTTCAAGCCCGAACGCTATCGGATGTGTAAGTGCTGCTTCAAGCCCCAACACTATCGGATATGTAAGTGCTGCTTCAGCCCCAACACTATCGGATATGTAAGTGCTGCTTCAGCCCCAACACTATCGGATATGTAAGTGCTGTTTCAAACCCCAGCACTATCGGATATGTAAGTGTTGTTTCAAACCCCAGCACTATCGGATATGTAAGTGTTGCTTCAAGCGCCAGCACTATCGGATATGTAAGTGTTGCTTCAAGCCTCAGCACTATCGGATATGTAAGTGCTGCTTCAATCACCAACACTATTGGATATGTAAGTGCTGCTTCAAGCACCAACACTATCGGATATGTAAGTGTTGTTTCAAACCCCAGCACTATCGGATATGTAAGTGTTGTTTCAAACCCCAGCACTATCGGATATGTAAGTGCTGCTTCAAGCCCGAGCACTATCGGATATGTAAGTGCTGCTTCAAGCCCCAACACTATCTTGTATGTAAGTGCTGCTTCAAGCCCGAACACTATCTGATATGTAAGTGTTGTTTCAAACCCCAGCACTATCGGATATGTAAGTGTTGCTCCAAGCCCGAACACTATCGGATATGTAAGTGTTGCTTCAATCACCAACACTATCGGATATGTAAGTGTTGCTTCAAGCCCGAACGCTATCGGATGTGTAAGTGCTGCTTCAAGCCCCAACACTATCGGATATGTAAGTGCTGCTTCAGCCCCAACACTATCGGATATGTAAGTGTTGCTTCAAGCCCCAACACTATCGGATATGTAAGTGTTGCTTCAAGCCCCAACACTATCGGATATGTAAGTGCTGCTTCAAGCCCCAACACTATCGGATATGTAGGTGCTGCTTCAAGCCACAGCACTATCGGATATGTAAGTGCTGCTTCAAGCCCCAACACTATCGGATATGTAAGTGTTGCTTCAAGCCCCAACACTATCGGATATGTAAGTGCTGCTTCAAGCCCCAACACTATCGGATACGTAAGTGTTGCTTCATGCCCCAGCACTATCGGATATGTAAGTGTTGCTTCAAGCCCCAGCACTATCGGATATGTAAGTGTTGCTTCAAGCCCCAACACTATCGGATATGTAAGTGTTGTTTCAAGCCCCAGCACTATCGGATATGTAGGTGTTGCTTCAAGCCCCAACACTATCGGATGTGTAAGTGTTGCTTCAATCCCCAACACTATCGGATATGTAAGTGTTGCTTCAAGCCCCAACACTATTGGATATGTAAGTGCTGCTTCAAACCCCAACACTGTCGTATATGTCAGTGCTGCTTCAAGCCCCAACACCATCGGATATGTAAGTGTTGCTTCAAATCCCTACACTATCGGATATGTAAGTGTTGCTTCAAGCCCCAGCACTCTCGGATATTTAAGTGCTGCTTCAAGCCCCAGCACTATCGGATATGTAAGTGCTGCTTCAAGCCCCAGCACTATCGGATATGTAAGTGCTGCTTCAGCCCCAACACTATCGGATATGTCGGTGCTGCTTCAAGCCCCAGCACTATCGGATATGTAAGTGCTGCTTCAAGCCCCAGCACTATCGGATATGTAAGTGCTGCTTCAAGCCCCAGCACTATCGGATATGTAAGTGCTGCTTCAGCCCCAACACTATCGGATATGTAAGTGCTGCTTCAAGCCCCAGCACTATCGGATATGTAAGTGCTGCTTCAGCCCCAACACTATCGGATATGTCGGTGCTGCTTCAAGCCCCAACACTATCGGATATGTAGGTCCTGCTTCAAGCCCCATCACTATCGGATATGTAAGTGCTGCTTCAAGCCCCAGTACTATCTGATATGTAAGTGTTGCTTCAAGACCCAACACTATCGGATATGTAAGTGCTGCTTCAAGCCCCAGCACTATCGGATATGTTAGTTGTGAGAAGTGATTTTGGTTTGAACTTTAAGATGTGCCTGAACCACAGAAAAGACAAAGCTTGCGTGTCCTTTAGAAACATTTTATATACTCAAAAGTAGATGTGCCTGAACCACAGAAAAGACAAAGCTCGTGTGTCCTTTAGAAACATTTTATATACTCAAAAGTAGATGTGCCTGAACCACAGAAAAGACAAAGCTCGTGTGTCAAAAGTAGATGTGCAAAGCTTGAGTTTCCTTTAGAACATTTTAACATTTTATATATTTAAAAGTAGAATGGTGTCTAACAATTCAAGCTGCAAAGTAAGAACAAACAGACCCTTGATTGATGAACACAGACAGGGAAGAATGAGGCCTTGGCTGATAAGACTGAGGATAGCGAAACGACCCGAGAAGACATCAGTTACAAATTAATGCAGAAAACATCTGCTGATAAGACCCTAGACAGACAAAGAAGAATAGGTCTTTGACTAATGACTTCGGGGTGAGAAAATCAACAACTCTAGAGACTCTGAAGACATTTGTTGCGGACTGGGAGATAAGGGTGAAAATTGGAACATCATGGCAGTTTAGGAATGTGAACCTTATAGCTCATTAGAGCCAGGAAGGGTAGGGTCTGAAGACATTTGTTACAGACTTTGAAATAATGATTTCTTTTAAAATGTGAACCTCGTGGCTCTTCGGAGCTATAGAGGGGAGGAGCTTATACTGTATTTAAACAAGAACTTTGTAAGCCTCTGGGCGCTCTTTCTCTTGGAGGAGTGCCCAACTCTGCAGACTTGTAATAAAACTTTGTTTTCCTGAATTTGTCTTAGAGCGATTATTGAGAGGCGATTTTCGTTTCTGACATTAGTGTTGCTTCAAGCCCCAACACTCTCGGATATGTAAGTGCTGCTTCAAGCCCCAACACTATCTGATATGTAAGTGTTGTTTCAAAACCCAGCACTATCGGATATGTAAGTGTTGCTTCAAGCCCGAACACTATCGGATATGTAAGTGTTGCTTCAATCACCAACACTATCGGATATGTAAGTGCTGCTTCAAGCCCCAACACTATCGGATATGTAAGTGCTGCTTCAAGCCCTAGCACTATCGGATATGTAAGTGTTGCTTCAAGCCCCAACACTATCGGATATGTAAGTGCTGCTTCAAGCCCCAGCACTATCGGATATGTAAGTGCTGCTTCAGCCCCAACACTATCGGATATGTAAGTGCTGCTTCAAGCCCCAGCACTATCGGATATGTAAGTGCTGCTTCAGCCCCAACACTATCGGATATGTCGGTGCTGCTTCAAGCCCCAACACTATCGGATATGTAGGTCCTGCTTCAAGCCCCATCACTATCGGATATGTAAGTGCTGCTTCAAGCCCCAGTACTATCTGATATGTAAGTGTTGCTTCAAGACCCAACACTATCGGATATGTAAGTGCTGCTTCAAGCCCCAGCACTATCGGATATGTTAGTTGTGAGAAGTGATTTTGGTTTGAACTTTAAGATGTGCCTGAACCACAGAAAAGACAAAGCTTGTGTGTCCTTTAGAAACATTTTATATACTCAAAAGTAGATGTGCCTGAACCACAGAAAAGACAAAGCTCGTGTGTCCTTTAGAAACATTTTATATACTCAAAAGTAGATGTGCCTGAACCACAGAAAAGACAAAGCTCGTGTGTCAAAAGTAGATGTGCAAAGCTTGAGTTTCCTTTAGAACATTTTAACATTTTATATATTTAAAAGTAGAATGGTGTCTAACAATTCAAGCTGCAAAGTAAGAACAAACAGACCCTTGATTGATGAACACAGACAGGGAAGAATGAGGCCTTGGCTGATAAGACTGAGGATAGCGAAACGACCCGAGAAGACATCAGTTACAAATTAATGCAGAAAACATCTGCTGATAAGACCCTAGACAGACAAAGAAGAATAGGTCTTTGACTAATGACTTCGGGGTGAGAAAATCAACAACTCTAGAGACTCTGAAGACATTTGTTGCGGACTGGGAGATAAGGGTGAAAATTGGAACATCATGGCAGTTTAGGAATGTGAACCTTATAGCTCATTAGAGCCAGGAAGGGTAGGGTCTGAAGACATTTGTTACAGACTTTGAAATAATGATTTCTTTTAAAATGTGAACCTCGTGGCTCTTCGGAGCTATAGAGGGGAGGAGCTTATACTGTATTTAAACAAGAACTTTGTAAGCCTCTGGGCGCTCTTTCTCTTGGAGGAGTGCCCAACTCTGCAGACTTGTAATAAAACTTTGTTTTCCTGAATTTGTCTTAGAGCGATTATTGAGAGGCGATTTTCGTTTCTGACATTAGTGTTGCTTCAAGCCCCAACACTCTCGGATATGTAAGTGCTGCTTCAAGCCCCAACACTATCTGATATGTAAGTGTTGTTTCAAAACCCAGCACTATCGGATATGTAAGTGTTGCTTCAAGCCCGAACACTATCGGATATGTAAGTGTTGCTTCAATCACCAACACTATCGGATATGTAAGTGTTGCTTCAAGCCCGAACGCTATCGGATGTGTAAGTGCTGCTTCAAGCCCCAACACTATCGGATATGTAAGTGCTGCTTCAGCCCCAACACTATCGGATATGTAAGTGCTGCTTCAGCCCCAACACTATCGGATATGTAAGTGCTGTTTCAAACCCCAGCACTATCGGATATGTCAGTGTTGTTTCAAACCCCAGCACTATCGGATATGTAAGTGTTGCTTCAAGCGCCAGCACTATCGGATATGTAAGTGTTGCTTCAAGCCTCAGCACTATCGGATATGTAAGTGCTGCTTCAATCACCAACACTATCGGATATGTAAGTGCTGCTTCAAGCACCAACACTATCGGATATGTAAGTATTGCTTCAAGCCCCAACACTATCAGATATGTAAGTGCTGCTTCAAGCCCCGACACTATCGGATATGTAAGTGCTGCTTCAAACCCCAGCACTATCGGATATGTAAGTGTTGCTTCAAGCCCCAACACTATCGGATATGTAAGTGCTGCTTCAAGCCCCAACACTATCGGATATGTAAGTGCTTGTTCAAGCCCCAACACTATCTGATATGTAAGTGTTGCTTCAAGCCCCAACACTATCGGATATGTAAGTGCTGCTTCAAGCCCCAACACTATAGAATATGTAAGTCTTGCTTCAAGCCCGAACACTATAGGATATGTAAGTGCTGCTTCAAGCCCCAACACTATCGGATATGTAAGTGCTGCTTCAAGCCCTAGCACTATCGGATATGTAAGTGTTGCTTCAAGCCCCAACACTATCGGATATGTAAGTGTTGCTTCAAGCCCAAACACTATCGGATATGTAAGTGCTGCTTCAAGCCCCAACACTATCGGATATGTAAGTGTTGCTTCAAGCCCGAACACTATCGGATATGAAAGTGTTGTTTCAAACCCCAGCACAATCGGATATGTAAGTGTTGTTTCAAGCCCCAGCACTATCGGATAGTAAGTGCTGCTTCAAGCCCCAACACTATCGGATATGTAAGTGTTGCTTCAATCACCAACACTATCGGATATGTAAGTGTTGCTTCAAGCCCGAACGCTATCGGATGTGTAAGTGCTGCTTCAAGCCCCAACACTATCGGATATGTAAGTGCTGCTTCAGCCCCAACACTATCGGATATGTAAGTGTTGCTTCAAGCCCCAGCACTATCGGATATGTAAGTGTTGCTACAAGGCCCAACACTATCGGATATGTTAATGCTGCTTCAAGCCCCAACACTATCGGATATGTAGGTGCTGCTTCAAGCCACAGCACTATCGGATATGTAAGTGCTGCTTCAAGCCCGAACACTATCGGATATGTAAGTGCTGCTTCAAGCCCCAACACTATCGGATATGTAAGTGTTGCTTCAAGCCCCAACACTATCGGATATGTAAGTGCTGCTTCAAGCCCCAACACTATCGGATACGTAAGTGATGCTTCAAGCCCCAGCACTATCGGATATGTAAGTGTTGCTTCAAGCCCCAGCACTATCGGATATGTAAGTGTTGTTTCAAGCCCCAGCACTATCGGATATGTAGGTGTTGCTTCAAGCCCCAACACTATCGGATATGTAGGTGTTGCTTCAATCCCCAACACTATCGGATATGTAAGTGTTGCTTCAAGCCCAACACTATCGGATATGTAAGTGCTGCTTCAAGCCCCAGCACTATCGTATATGTAAGTGCTGCTTCAAACCCCAACACTGTCGTATATGTAAGTGCTGCTTCAAGCCCCAACACCATCGGATATGTAAGTGTTGCTTCAAATCCCAACACTATCGCATATGTAAGTGTTGCTTCAAGCCCCAGCACTATCGGATATTTAAGTGCTGCTTCAAGCCCCAGCACTATCGGATATGTAAGTGCTGCGTCAGCCCCAACACTATCGGATATGTAAGTTCTGCTTCAAGCCCCAGTACTATCTGATATGTAAGTGTTGCTTCAAGCCCCAACACTATCGGATATGTAAGTGTTGCTTCAAACCCCAGCACTATCGGATATGGAAGTGCTGCTTCAAGCCCCAACACTATCGGATATGTAAGTGTTGTTTCAAACCCCAGCACTATCGGATATGTAAGTGTTGCTTCAAGCGCCAGCACTATCGGATATGTAAGTGCTGCTTCAATCACCAACACTATCGGATATGTAAGTGTTGCTTCAAGCCCCAACACTATCGGATATGTAAGTGCTGCTTCAAGCCCCAACACTATCGGATGTGTAAGTGCTGCTTCAAACCCCAGCACTATCGAATATGTAAGTGTTGCTTCAAGCCTGAACACTATAGGATATGTAAGTGCTGCTTCAAGCCCAACACTATCGGATAGGTAAGTTCTGCTTCAAGCCCCAGCACTATCTGATATGTAAGTGTTGCTTCAAGCCCCAACACTATCGGATATGTAAGTGTTGCTTCAAACCCCAGCACTATCGGATATGTAAGTGCTGCTTCAAGCCCCAACACTATCGGATATGTAAGTGTTGCTTCAAGCCCCGGCACTACCGGATATGTAAGTGTTGTTTCAAACCCCAGCACTATCGGATTTGTAAGTTTTGCTTCAAGCGCCAGCACTATCGGATATGTAAGTGCTGCTTCAATCACCAACACTATCGGATATGTAAGTGTTGCTTCAAGCCCCAACACTATCGGATATGTAAGTGCTGCTTCAAGCCCCAACACTATCGGATATGTAAGTGCTGCTTCAAACCCCAGCACTATCGAATATGTAAGTGTTGCTTCAAGCCTGAACACTATAGGATATGTAAGTGCTGCTTCAAGCCCAACACTATCAGATATGTAAGTGCTGCTTCAAGCCCCAACACTATCGGATATATAAGTGTTGCTTCAAGCCCCAGCACTATCGGATATGTAAGTGTTGCTTCAAGCCCCAATACTATCGGATATGTAAGTGCTGCTGCAAGCCCCAACACTATACAATATGTAAGTGTTGCTTCAAGCCCGAACACTATAGGATATGTAAGTGCTGCTTCAAGCCCAACACTATCGGATATGTAAGTGTTGCTTCAAGCCCCAATACTATCGGATATGTAAGTGCTGCTGCAAGCCCCAACACTATACAATATGTAAGTGTTGCTTCAAGCCCGTACACGATAGGATATGTAAGTGCTGCTTCAAGCCCAACACTATCGGATATGTAAGTGTTGCTTCAAGCCCCAGCACTATCGGATATCTAAGTGCTGCTTCAAGCCCCAGCACTATCGGATATGTAAGTGTTGCTTCAAGCCCCAGCACTATCGGATATGTAAGTGCTGCTTCAAGCCCCAACACTATCTGATATGTAAGTGCTGCTTCAAGCCCCAACACTATCGGATATGTAAGTGTTGCTTCAAGCCCCAACACTATCGGATATGTAAGTGCTGCTTCAAGCCCCAACACTATCGGATATGTAAGTGCTTGTTCAAGCCCCAACACTATCTGATATGTAAGTGTTGCTTCAAGCCCCAACACTATCGGATATGTAAGTGCTGCTTCAAGCCCCAACACTATAGAATATGTAAGTCTTGCTTCAAGCCCGAACACTATAGGATATGTAAGTGCTGCTTCAAGCCCCAACACTATCGGATATGTAAGTGCTGCTTCAAGCCCTAGCACTATCGGATATGTAAGTGTTGCTTCAAGCCCCAACACTATCGGATATGTAAGTGTTGCTTCAAGCCCAAACACTATCGGATATGTAAGTGCTGCTTCAAGCCCCAACACTATCGGATATGTAAGTGTTGCTTCAAGCCCGAACACTATCGGATATGAAAGTGTTGTTTCAAACCCCAGCACAATCGGATATGTAAGTGTTGTTTCAAGCCCCAGCACTATCGGATAGTAAGTGCTGCTTCAAGCCCCAACACTATCGGATATGTAAGTGTTGCTTCAATCACCAACACTATCGGATATGTAAGTGTTGCTTCAAGCCCGAACGCTATCGGATGTGTAAGTGCTGCTTCAAGCCCCAACACTATCGGATATGTAAGTGCTGCTTCAGCCCCAACACTATCGGATATGTAAGTGTTGCTTCAAGCCCCAGCACTATCGGATATGTAAGTGTTGCTACAAGGCCCAACACTATCGGATATGTTAATGCTGCTTCAAGCCCCAACACTATCGGATATGTAGGTGCTGCTTCAAGCCACAGCACTATCGGATATGTAAGTGCTGCTTCAAGCCCGAACACTATCGGATATGTAAGTGCTGCTTCAAGCCCCAACACTATCGGATATGTAAGTGTTGCTTCAAGCCCCAACACTATCGGATATGTAAGTGCTGCTTCAAGCCCCAACACTATCGGATACGTAAGTGATGCTTCAAGCCCCAGCACTATCGGATATGTAAGTGTTGCTTCAAGCCCCAGCACTATCGGATATGTAAGTGTTGTTTCAAGCCCCAGCACTATCGGATATGTAGGTGTTGCTTCAAGCCCCAACACTATCGGATATGTAGGTGTTGCTTCAATCCCCAACACTATCGGATATGTAAGTGTTGCTTCAAGCCCAACACTATCGGATATGTAAGTGCTGCTTCAAGCCCCAGCACTATCGTATATGTAAGTGCTGCTTCAAACCCCAACACTGTCGTATATGTAAGTGCTGCTTCAAGCCCCAACACCATCGGATATGTAAGTGTTGCTTCAAGCCCCATCACTATCGGATATGTAAGTGTTGCTTCAAATCCCAACACTATCGCATATGTAAGTGTTGCTTCAAGCCCCAGCACTATCGGATATTTAAGTGCTGCTTCAAGCCCCAGCACTATCGGATATGTAAGTGTTGCTTCAAGCCCCAGCACTATCGGATATATAAGTGTTGCTTCAAGCCCAACACTATCGGATATGTAAGTTCTGCTTCAAGCCCCAGTACTATCTGATATGTAAGTGTTGCTTCAAGCCCCAACACTATCGGATATGTAAGTGTTGCTTCAAACCCCAGCACTATCGGATATGGAAGTGCTGCTTCAAGCCCCAACACTATCGGATATGTAAGTGTTGTTTCAAACCCCAGCACTATCGGATATGTAAGTGTTGCTTCAAGCGCCAGCACTATCGGATATGTAAGTGCTGCTTCAATCACCAACACTATCGGATATGTAAGTGTTGCTTCAAGCCCCAACACGATCGGATATGTAAGTGCTGCTTCAAGCCCCAACACTATCGGATATGTAAGTGCTGCTTCAAACCCCAGCACTATCGAATATGTAAGTGTTGCTTCAAGCCTGAACACTATAGGATATGTAAGTGCTGCTTCAAGCCCAACACTATCGGATATGTAAGTTCTGCTTCAAGCCCCAGCACTATCTGATATGTAAGTGTTGCTTCAAGCCCCAACACTATCGGATATGTAAGTGTTGCTTCAAACCCCAGCACTATCGGATATGTAAGTGCTGCTTCAAGCCCCAACACTATCGGATATGTAAGTGTTGCTTCAAGCCCCGGCACTACCGGATATGTAAGTGTTGTTTCAAACCCCAGCACTATCGGATTTGTAAGTGTTGCTTCAAGCGCCAGCACTATCGGATATGTAAGTGCTGCTTCAATCACCAACACTATCGGATATGTAAGTGTTGCTTCAAGCCCCAACACTATCGGATATGTAAGTGCTGCTTCAAGCCCCAACACTATCGGATATGTAAGTGCTGCTTCAAACCCCAGCACTATCGAATATGTAAGTGTTGCTTCAAGCCTGAACACTATAGGATATGTAAGTGCTGCTTCAAGCCCAACACTATCAGATATGTAAGTGCTGCTTCAAGCCCCAACACTATCGGATATATAAGTGTTGCTTCAAGCCCCAGCACTATCGGATATGTAAGTGTTGCTTCAAGCCCCAATACTATCGGATATGTAAGTGCTGCTGCAAGCCCCAACACTATACAATATGTAAGTGTTGCTTCAAGCCCGAACACTATAGGATATGTAAGTGCTGCTTCAAGCCCAACACTATCGGATATGTAAGTGTTGCTTCAAGCCCCAATACTATCGGATATGTAAGTGCTGCTGCAAGCCCCAACACTATACAATATGTAAGTGTTGCTTCAAGCCCGTACACGATAGGATATGTAAGTGCTGCTTCAAGCCCAACACTATCGGATATGTAAGTGCTGCTTCAAGCCCCAACACTATCTGATATGTAAGTGCTGCTTCAAGCCCCAACACTATCGGATATGTAAGTGCTGCTTCAAGCCCCAACACTATCGGATATATAAGTGCTGCTCAAGCCCCAACACTATCGGATATGTAAGTGTTGTTTCAAACCCCAGCACTATCGGATATGTAAGTGTTGTTTCAAACCCCAGCACTATCGGATATGTAAGTGCTGCTTCAAGCCCTAGCACTATCGGATATGTAAGTGCTGCTTCAAGCCCCAACACTATCTTGTATGTAAGTGCTACTTCAAGCCCGAACACTATCTGATATGTAAGTGTTGTTTCAAACCCCAGCACTATCTGATATGTAAGTGTTGTTTCAAACCCCAGCACTATCGGATATGTAAGTGTTGCTCCAAGCCCGAACACTATCGGATATGTAAGTGTTGCTTCAATCACCAACACTATCGGATATGTAAGTGTTGCTTCAAGCCCGAACGCTATCGGATGTGTAAGTGCTGCTTCAAGCCCCAACACTATCGGATATGTAAGTGCTGCTTCAGCCCCAACACTATCGGATATGTAAGTGTTGCTTCAAGCCCCAGCACTATCGGATATGAAAGTGTTGCTTCAAGCCCCAACACTATCGGATATGTAAGTGCTGCTTCAAGCCCCAACACTATCGGGTATGTAGGTGCTGCTTCAAGCCACAGCACTATCGGATATGTAAGTGCTGCTTCAAGCCCCAACACTATCGGATATGTAAGTGTTGCTTCAAGCCCCAACACTATCGGATATGTAAGTGCTGCTTCAAGCCCCAACACTATCGGATACGTAAGTGTTGCTTCATGCCCCAGCACTATCGGATATGTAAGTGTTGCTTCAAGCCCCAGCACTATCGGATATGTAAGTGTTGTTTCAAGCCCCAGCACTATCGGATATGTAAGTGTTGCTTCAAGCCCCAACACTATTGGATATGTAAGTGCTGCTTCAAGCCCCAGCACTATCGGATATGTAAGTGTTGTTTCAAGCCCCAGCACTATCGGATATGTAAGTGTTGCTTCAAGCCCCAACACTATCGGATATGTAAGTGCTGCTTCAAGCCCCAACACCATCGGATATGTAAGTGTTGCTTCAAATCCCAACACTATCGGATATGTAAGTGTTGCTTCAAGCCCCAGCACTCTCGGATATTTAAGTGCTGCTTCAAGCCCCAGCACTATCGGATATGTAAGTGCTGCTTCAAGCCCTAGTACTAT
Organism: Chiloscyllium plagiosum; assembly: GCF_037043375.1. Lineage (NCBI taxonomy): Eukaryota > Metazoa > Chordata > Chondrichthyes > Orectolobiformes > Hemiscylliidae > Chiloscyllium > Chiloscyllium plagiosum. The sequence continues at coordinate 31,604,433 of NW_028270185.1, read as the reverse complement.
TGGATATGTAAGAGCTGCTTCAGCCCCAACACTATCGGATATGTCGGTGCTGCTTCAAGCCCCAGCACTATCGGATATGTAAGTGCTGCTTCAAGCCCCAGCACTATCGGATATGTAAGTGCTGCTTCAGCCCCAACACTATCGGATATGTAAGTGCTGCTTCAAGCCCCAACACTATCGGATATGTAAGTGCTGCTTCAGCCCCAACACTATCGGATATGTCGGTGCTGCTTCAAGCCCCAACACTATCGGATATGTAGGTCCTGCTTCAAGCCCCATCACTATCGGATATGTAAGTGCTGCTTCAAGGCCCAGTACTATCTGATATGTAAGTGTTGCTTCAAGACTCAACACTATCGGATATGTAAGTGCTGCTTCAAGCCCCAGCACTATCGGATATGTTAGTGTTGCTTCAAGCCCCAACACTATCGGATATGTAAGTGCTGCTTCAAGCCCCAACACTATCTTGTATGTAAGTGCTGCTTCAAGCCCCAACACTATCTGATATGTAAGTGTTGTTTCAAACCCCAGCACTATCGGATATGTAAGTGTTGCTTCAAGCCCGAACACTATCGGATATGTAAGTGTTGCTTCAATCACCAACACTATCGGATATGTAAGTGTTGCTTCAAGCCCGAACGCTATCGGATGTGTAAGTGCTGCTTCAAGCCCCAACACTATCGGATATGTAAGTGCTGCTTCAGCCCCAACACTATCGGATATGTAAGTGCTGCTTCAGCCCCAACACTATCGGATATGTAAGTGCTGTTTCAAACCCCAGCACTATCGGATATGTAAGTGTTGTTTCAAACCCCAGCACTATCGGATATGTAAGTGTTGCTTCAAGCGCCAGCACTATCGGATATGTAAGTGTTGCTTCAAGCCTCAGCACTATCGGATATGTAAGTGCTGCTTCAATCACCAACACTATCGGATATGTAAGTGCTGCTTCAAGCACCAACACTATCGGATATGTAAGTGTTGCTTCAAGCCCCAACACTATCGGATATGTAAGTGCTGCTTCAAGCCCCGACACTATCGGATATGTAAGTGCTGCTTCAAACCCCAGCACTATCGGATATGTAAGTGTTGCTTCAAGCCCCAACACTATCGGATATGTAAGTGCTGCTTCAAGCCCCAGCACTATCGGATATGTAAGTGCTTGTTCAAGCCCCAACACTATCTGATATGTAAGTGTTGCTTCAAGCCCCAACACTATTGGATATGTAAGTGCTGCTTCAAGCCCCAACACTATACAATATGTAAGTCTTGCTTCAAGCCCGAACACTATAGGATATGTAAGTGCTGCTTCAAGCCCCAACACTATCGGATATGTAAGTGCTGCTTCCAGCCCTAGCACTATCGGATATGTAAGTGTTGCTTCAAGCCCCAACACTATCGGATATGTAAGTGTTGCTTCAAGCCCAAACACTATCGGATATGTAAGTGCTGCTTCAAGCCCCAACACTATCGGATATGTAAGTGTTGCTTCAAGCCCGAACACTATCGGATATGAAAGTGTTGTTTCAAACCCCAGCACTATCGGATATGTAAGTGTTGTTTCAAGCCCCAACACTATCGGATATGTAAGTGCTGCTTCAAGCCCCAACACTATCGGATATGTAAGTGTTGCTTCAATCACCAACACTATCGGATATGTAAGTGTTGCTTCAAGCCCGAACGCTATCGGATGTGTAAGTGCTGCTTCAAGCCCCAACACTATCGGATATGTAAGTGCTGCTTCAGCCCCAACACTATCGGATATGTAAGTGTTGCTTCAAGCCCCAGCACTATCGGATATGGAAGTGTTGCTTCAAGCCCCAACACTATTGGATATGTAAGTGCTGCTTCAAGCCCCAGCACTATCGTATATGTAAGTGTTGCTTCAAGCCCCAACACCATCGGATATGTAAGTGTTGCTTCAAATCCCAACACTATCGGATATGTAAGTGTTGCTTCAAGCCCCAGCACTCTCGGATATTTAAGTGCTGCTTCAAGCCCCAGCACTATCGGATATGTAAGTGCTGCTTCAAGCCCCAACACTATCGGATATGTAAGAGCTGCTTCAGCCCCAACACTATCGGATATGTCGGTGCTGCTTCAAGCCCCAGCACTATCGGATATGTAAGTGCTGCTTCAAGCCCCAGCACTATCGGATATGTAAGTGCTGCTTCAGCCCCAACACTATCGGATATGTAAGTGCTGCTTCAAGCACCAACACTATCGGATATGTAAGTGCTGCTTCAGCCCCAACACTATCGGATATGTCGGTGCTGCTTCAAGCCCCAACACTATCGGATATGTAGGTCCTGCTTCAAGCCCCATCACTATCGGATATGTAAGTGCTGCTTCAAGCCCCAGTACTATCTGATATGTAAGTGTTGCTTCAAGACCCAACACTATCGGATATGTAAGTGCTGCTTCAAGCCCCAGCACTATCGGATATGTTAGTGTTGCTTCAAGCCCCAACACTATCTTGTATGTAAGTGCTGCTTCAAGCCCCAACACTATCTGATATGTAAGTGTTGTTTCAAACCCCAGCACTATCGGATATGTAAGTGTTGCTTCAAGCCCGAACACTATCGGATATGTAAGTGTTGCTTCAATCACCAACACTATCGGATATGTAAGTGTTGCTTCAAGCCCGAACGCTATCGGATGTGTAAGTGCTGCTTCAAGCCCCAACACTATCGGATATGTAAGTGCTGCTTCAGCCCCAACACTATCGGATATGTAAGTGCTGCTTCAGCCCCAACACTATCGGATATGTAAGTGCTGTTTCAAACCCCAGCACTATCGGATATGTAAGTGTTGTTTCAAACCCCAGCACTATCGGATATGTAAGTGTTGCTTCAAGCGCCAGCACTATCGGATATGTAAGTGTTGCTTCAAGCCTCAGCACTATCGGATATGTAAGTGCTGCTTCAATCACCAACATTATCGGATATGTAAGTGCTGCTTCAAGCACCAACACTATCGGATATGTAAGTGCTGCTTCAAGCCCCAACACTATCGGATATGTAAGTGCTGCTTCAAGCCCCGACACTATCGGATATGTAAGTGCTGCTTCAAACCCCAGCACTATCGGATATGTAAGTGTTGCTTCAAGCCCCAACACTATTGGATATGTAAGTGCTGCTTCAAGCCCCAGCACTATCGGATATGTAAGTGTTGTTTCAAGCCCCAGCACTATCGGATATGTAAGTGTTGCTTCAAGCCCCAACACTATTGGATATGTAAGTGCTGCTTCAAGCCCCAGCACTATCGGATATGTAAGTGTTGTTTCAAGCCCCAGCACTATCGGATATGTAAGTGTTGCTTCAAGCCCCAACACTATCGGATATGTAAGTGCTGCTTCAAGCCCCAACACCATCGGATATGTAAGTGTTGCTTCAAATCCCAACACTATCGGATATGTAAGTGTTGCTTCAAGCTCCAGCACTCTCGGATATTTAAGTGCTGCTTCAAGCCCCAGCACTATCGGATATGTAAGTGCTGCTTCAAGCCCTAGCACTATTGGATATGTAAGAGCTGCTTCAGCCCCAACACTATCGGATATGTCGGTGCTGCTTCAAGCCCCAGCACTATCGGATATGTAAGTGCTGCTTCAAGCCCCAGCACTATCGGATATGTAAGTGCTGCTTCAGCCCCAACACTATCGGATATGTGAGTGCTTCTTCAAGCCCCAACACTATCGGATATGTAAGTGCTGCTTCAGCCCCAACACTATCGGATATGTCGGTGCTGCTTCAAGCCCCAACACTATCGGATATGTAGGTCCTGCTTCAAGCCCCATCACTATCGGATATGTAAGTGCTGCTTCAAGCCCCAGTACTATCTGATATGTAAGTGTTGCTTCAAGACCCATCACTATCAGATATGTAAGTGCTGCTTCAAGCCCCAGCACTATCGGATATGTTAGTGTTGCTTCAAGCCCCAACACTATCGGATATGTAAGTGCTGCTTCAAGCCCCAACACTATCTTGTATGTAAGTGCTGCTTCAAGCCCCAACACTATCTGATATGTAAGTGTTGTTTCAAACCCCAGCACTATCGGATATGTAAGTGTTGCTTCAAGCCCGAACACTATCGGATATGTAAGTGTTGCTTCAATCACCAACACTATCGGATATGTAAGTGTTGCTTCAAGCCCGAACGCTATCGGATGTGTAAGTGCTGCTTCAAGCCCCAACACTATCGGATATGGAAGTGCTGCTTCAGCCCCAACACTATCGGATATGTAAGTGCTGCTTCAGCCCCAACACTATCGGATATGTAAGTGTTGTTTCAAACCCCAGCACTATCGGATATGTAAGTGTTGTTTCAAACCCCAGCACTATCGGATATGTAAGTGTTGCTTCAAGCGCCAGCACTATCGGATATGTAAGTGTTGCTTCAAGCCTCAGCACTATCGGATATGTAAGTGCTGCTTCAATCACCAACACTATCGGATATGTAAGTGCTGCTTCAAGCACCAACACTATCGGATATGTAAGTGTTGCTTCAAGCCCCAACACTATCGGATATGTAAGTGCTGCTTCAAGCCCCGACACTATCGGATATGTAAGTGCTGCTTCAAACCCCAGCACTATCGGATATGTAAGTGTTGCTTCAAGCCCCAACACTATCGGATATGTAAGTGCTGCTTCAAGCCCCAACACTATCGGATATGTAAGTGCTTGTTCCAGCCCCAACACTATCTGATATGTAAGTGTTGCTTCAAGCCCCAACACTATTGGATATGTAAGTGCTGCTTCAAGCCCCAACACTATACAATATGTAAGTCTTGCTTCAAGCCCGAACACTATAGGATATGTAAGTGCTGCTTCAAGCCCCAACACTATCGGATATGTAAGTGCTGCTTACAGCCCTAGCACTATCGGATATGTAAGTGTTGCTTCAAGCCCCAACACTATCGGATATGTAAGTGTTGCTTCAAGCCCAAACACTATCGGATATGTAAGTGCTGCTTCAAGCCCCAACACTATCGGATATGTAAGTGTTGCTTCAAGCCCGAACACTATCGGATATGAAAGTGTTGTTTCAAACCCCAGCACTATCGGATATGTAAGTGTTGTTTCAAGCCCCAACACTATCGGATATGTAAGTGCTGCTTCAAGCCCCAACACTATCGGATATGTAAGTGTTGCTTCAATCACCAACACTATCGGATATGTAAGTGTTGCTTCAAGCCCGAACGCTATCGGATGTGTAAGTGCTGCTTCAAGCCCCAACACTATCGGATATGTAAGTGCTGCTTCAGCCCCAACACTATCGGATATGTAAGTGTTGCTTCAAGCCCCAGCACTATCGGATATGGAAGTGTTGCTTCAAGCCCCAACACTATTGGATATGTAAGTGCTGCTTCAAGCCCCAACACTATCGGATATGTAGGTGCTGCTTCAAACCCCAACACTGTCGTATATGTAAGTGCTGCTTCAAGCCCCAACACCATCGGATATGTAAGTGTTGCTTCAAATCCCAACACTATCGGATATGTAAGTGTTGCTTCAAGCCCCAGCACTCTCGGATATTTAAGTGCTGCTTCAAGCCCCAGCACTATCGGATATGTAAGTGCTGCTTCAAGCCCCAGCACTATCGGATATGTAAGTGCTGCTTCAGCCCCAACACTATCGGATATGTAAGTGCTGCTTCAAGCCCCAACACTATCGGATATGTAAGTGCTGCTTCAGCCCCAACACTATCGGATATGTCGGTGCTGCTTCAAGCCCCAACACTATCGGATATGTAGGTCCTGCTTCAAGCCCCATCACTATCGGATATGTAAGTGCTGCTTCAAGCCCCAGTACTATCTGATATGTAAGTGTTGCTTCAAGACCCAACACTATCGGATCTGTAAGTGCTGCTTCAAGCCCCAGCACTATCGGATATGTTAGTGTTGCTTCAAGCCCCAACACTATCTTGTATGTAAGTGCTGCTTCAAGCCCCAACACTATCTGATATGTAAGTGTTGTTTCAAACCCCAGCACTATCGGATATGTAAGTGTTGCTTCAAGCCCGAACACTATCGGATATGTAAGTGTTGCTTCAATCACCAACACTATCGGATATGTAAGTGTTGCTTCAAGCCCGAACGCTATCGGATGTGTAAGTGCTGCTTCAAGCCCCAACACTATCGGATATGTAAGTGCTGCTTCAGCCCCAACACTATCGGATATGTAAGTGCTGCTTCAGCCCCAACACTATCGGATATGTAAGTGCTGTTTCAAACCCCAGCACTATCAGATATGTAAGTGTTGTTTCAAACCCCAGCACTATCGGATATGTAAGTGTTGCTTCAAGCGCCAGCACTATCGGATATGTAAGTGTTGCTTCAAGCCTCAGCACTATCGGACATGTAAGTGCTGCTTCAATCACCAACATTATCGGATATGTAAGTGCTGCTTCAAGCACCAACACTATCGGATATGTAAGTGCTGCTTCAAGCCCCAACACTATCGGATATGTAAGTGCTGCTTCAAGCCCCGACACTATCGGATATGTAAGTGCTGCTTCAAACCCCAGCACTATCGGATATGTAAGTGTTGCTTCAAGCCCCAACACTATCGGATATGTAAGTGCTGCTTCAAGCCCCAACACTATCGGATATGTAAGTGCTTGTTCAAGCCCCAACACTATCTGATATGTAAGTGTTGCTTCAAGCCCCAACACTATTGGATATGTAAGTGCTGCTTCAAGCCCCAACACTATACAATATGTAAGTCTTGCTTCAAGCCCGAACACTATCGGATATGTTAGTGCTGCTTCAAGCCCCAACACTATCGGATATGTAAGTGCTGCTTCCAGCCTAGCACTATCGGATATGTAAGTGTTGCTTCAAGCCCCAACACTATCGGATATGTAAGTGTTGCTTCAAGCCCAAACACTATCGGATATGTAAGTGCTGCTTCAAGCCCCAACACTATCGGATATGTAAGTGTTGCTTCAAGCCCGAACAATATCGGATATGAAAGTGTTGTTTCAAACCCCAGCACAATCGGATATGTAAGTGTTGTTTCAAGCCCCAACACTATCGGATATGTAAGTGTTGCTTCAATCACCAACACTATCGGATATGTAAGTGTTGCTTCAAGCCCGAACGCTATCGGATGTGTAAGTGCTGCTTCAAGCCCCAACACTATCGGATATGTAAGTGCTGCTTCAGCCCCAACACTATCGGATATGTAAGTGTTGCTTCAAGCCCCAGCACTATCGGATATGTAAGTGTTGCTACAAGGCCCAACACTATCGGATATGTTAATGCTGCTTCAAGCCCCAACACTATCGGATATGTAGGTGCTGCTTCAAGCCACAGCACTATCGGATATGTAAGTGCTGCTTCAAGCCCGAACACTATCGGATATGTAAGTGCTGCTTCAAGCCCCAACACTATCGGATATGTAAGTGTTGCTTCAAGCCCCAACACTATCGGATATGTAAGTGCTGCTTCAAGCCCCAACACTATCGGATACGTAAGTGATGCTTCAAGCCCCAGCACTATCGGATATGTAAGTGTTGCTTCAAGCCCCAGCACTATCGGATATGTAAGTGTTGTTTCAAGCCCCAGCACTATCGGATATGTAAGTGTTGCTTCAAGCCCCAACATCATCGGATATGTAAGTGTTGCTTCAAGCCCCATCACTATCGGATATGTAAGTGTTGCTTCAAATCCCAACACTATCGCATATGTAAGTGTTGCTTCAAGCCCCAGCACTATCGGATATTTAAGTGCTGCTTCAAGCCCCAGCACTATCGGATATGTAAGTGCTGCTTCAAGCCCCAGCACTATCGGATATGTAAGTGCTGCTTCAGCCCCAACACTATCGGATATGTCGGTGCTGCTTCAAGCCCCAACACTATCGGATATGTAGGTCCTGCTTCAAGCCCCATCACTATCGGATATGTAAGTGCTGCTTCAAGCCCCAGTACTATCGGATATGTAAGTGTTGCTTCAAGCCCCAACACTATCGGATATGTAAGTGCTGCTTCAAGCCCCAGCACTATCGGATATGTAAGTGTTGTTTCAAACCCCAGCACTATCGGATATGTAAGTGTTGCTTCAAGCGCCAGCACTATCGGATATGTAAGTGTTGCTTCAAGCCTCAGCACTATCGGATATGTAAGTGCTGCTTCAATCACCAACACTATCGGATATGTAAGTGCTGCTTCAAGCACCAACACTATCGGATATGTAAGTGCTGCTTCAAGCCCCAACACTATCGGATATGTAAGTGTTGCTTCAAGCCCGAACACTATAGGATATGTAAGTGCTGCTTCAAGCCCAACACTATCAGATATGTAAGTGCTGCTTCAAACCCCAGCACTATCGGATATGTAAGTGTTGCTTCAAGCCCGAACACTATAGGATATGTAAGTGGTGCTTCAAGCCCAACACTATCAGATATGTAAGTGCTGCTTCAAGCCGCAACACTATAGGATATGTAAGTGTTGCTTCAAGCCCCAGCACTATCGGATATGTAAGTGCTGCTTCAAGCCCCAGCACTATCGGATATGTAAGTGCTGCTTCAAACCCCAACACTGTCGTATATGTAAGTGCTGCTTCAAGCCCCAACACCATCGGATATGTAAGTGTTGCTTCAAGCCCCATCACTATCGGATATGTAAGTGTTGCTTCAAATCCCAACACTATCGCATATGTAAGTGTTGCTTCAAGCCCCAGCACTATCGGATATTTAAGTGCTGCTTCAAGCCCCAGCACTATCGGATATGTAAGTGCTGCTTCAGCCCCAACACTATCGGATATGTCGGTGCTGCTTCAAGCCCCAACACTATCGGATATGTAGGTCCAGCTTCAAGCCCCATCACTATCGGATATGTAAGTTCTGCTTCAAGCCCCAGCACTATCGGATATGTAAGTGCTGCTTCAGCCCCAACACTATCGGATATGTAAGTGCTGCTTCAAGCCCCAACACTATCGGATATGTAGGTCCTGCTTCAAGCCCCATCACTATCGGATATGTAAGTTCTGCTTCAAGCCCCAGCACTATCGGATATGTAAGTTCTGCTTCCAGCCCCAGTACTATCTGATATGTAAGTGTTGCTTCAAGCCCCAACACTATCGGATATGTAAGTGCTGCTTCAAGCCCCGGCACTACCGGATATGTAAGTGTTGCTTCAAGCGCCAGCACTATCGGATATGTAAGTGCTGCTTCAATCACCAACACTATCGGATATGTAAGTGTTGCTTCAAGCCCCAACACTATCGGATATGTAATTGCTGCTTCAAGCCCCAACACTATCGGATATGTAAGTGCTGCTTCAAACCCCAGCACTATCGGATATGTAAGTGTTGCTTCAAGCCCGAACACTATAGGATACGTAAGTGCTTACATAGAACATAGAACATAGAAGAATACAGCGCAGTACAGGCCCTTGGGCCCTCGATGTTGCGCCGATCCAAGCCCACCTAAACTACACTAACGCACTATCCTCCATATACCTATCCAATGCCCTCTTAAATGCCCATAAAGTGGGAGAGTCCACCACTGTTACTTGCAGGGCATTCCATGAACTAACTACTCGCTGAGTGAAGAACCTACCCCTAACATCAGTCCTATATCTACCCCCCCTTAATTTAAACCTATGCCCCCTTGTAATACCAGACTCAATACGCGGGAAAAGGTTCATACTGTCTACCCTATCTAACCCCCTAATCATCTTGTACACCTCAATCAAGTCATCCCTAAACCTTCTTTTCTCTAGTGAAAACAGCCCCAAGTGCCTCAGTCTTTCCTCATACGATTTTCCTTCCATACCAGGCAACATCCTGGTAAACCTCCTTTGCACCCGCTCCAATGCCTCCACATCCTTCCTATAGTATGGCGACCAAAACTGCACACAATATTCCAGATGCGGCCGTACCAGAGTCTTATACAACTGCATCATGACCTCAGGACTCCGGAACTCAATTCCTCTACCAATAAAAGCCAGTACGCCATATGCCTTCCTCACCGCACTATTTACCTGGGTGGCAACTTTCAGAGATCTGTGTACATGGACACCAAGATCCCTCTGCTCATCCACACTACCAAGTATCCGACCATTAGCCCAGTACCCCATCTTTTTGTTATTCTTCCCAAAGTGAATCACCTCGCACTTAGCTACATTGAATTCCATCTGCCACCTTTCTGCCCAGCTCTGCAGCTTCTCTATGTCCTGCTGTAACCTGCCACATGCTTCCTCACTGTCAACAACTCCTCCGACTTTCGTATCATCCGCAAACTTGCTCACCCAACCTTCTAACCCGTCTTCCAGGTCATTTATAAAAATGACAAACAGCAATGGTCCCAAAACAGATCCTTGCGGAACACCGCTAGTGACGGCACTCCATGAAGAAACTTTGCCATCAACTACTACCCTCTGTCTTCTTCCATCCAGCCAATTCCTAATCCAAACCTCCAACTCACCCTCAATGCCATATCTCCGTATTTTCTGCAGTAGCCTACCATGGGGAACCTTATCAAACGCCTTACTAAAATCCATATATACCACATCTACCGCTTTCCCCTCATCAACCTCCTTCGTCACCTTTTCAAAGAATTCAATAAGGTTTGTGAGGCACGACTTGCCCTTCACAAAACCATGCTGACTATCCTTGATCACATTATTCCTATCCAGATGTGCATAAATCCTATCCCTTACAATTCTCTCTAAAACTTTGCCCACAACAGAAGTGAGACTCACCGGCCTATAGTTACTGGGGCTATCCCTACTCCCCTATTTGAACAAGGGAACCACATTTGCTATCCTCCAGTCTTCTGGGACTACTCCTGTAGACAAAGAGGACATAAAAATCAAGGCCAATGGCTCTGCAATCTCCTCCCTTGCTTCCCAGAGAATCCTAGGATAAATGCCATCAGGCCCAGGGGACTTATCTATTTTCACCTTTTCCAGGATTTCCAACACCTCTTCTCTACATACCTCAAAGCCATCCATTCTACTTATTTGTGCCTCAGTATTCTCATCGACAACAAAGCCCTGTTCCCGAGTAAATACTGAAGAAAAGTATTCATTCAGTGTCTCCCCAATCTCTTCCGCCTCCACACGCAACTTCCCACTACTATCCTTGACTGGACCTATTCCTACCCTAGTCATTCTTTTATTCCTAACATACCTATAGAAAGCCTTAGGGTTTTCCCTAATCCTATCGACTAAGGACCTTTCATGTCCCCTCCTTGCTGCTTTTAGCTCTCTCTTCAGGTCCTTCCTGGCTACCCTATAACTCTCAATCGCCCCAATTGAACCTTCACGTCTCATCTTGAGATAGGCCGCCCTCTTCCGCTTAACAAGGGATTCCAATTCCTTATTAAACCACGGCTCCCTCGCACGGCCCTTTCCTTCCTGCCTGACAGGTACATAATTATCAAGGACACTCAATAGTTGCCCCTTGAACAAGTTCCACATATCATTTACACTCTTGCCTTGGAGTCTACTTTTCCAAGCCACACATCCTAGGTCATGCCTCACCGCATCATAATTTCCCTTACCCCAGCTATAATTCTTGCCCTGTAGTACACACTTATCCCTCTCCATCACGAGTGTAAAAATCACCGAATTATGGTCACTATCCCCAAAGTGCTCACCTACCTTTAATTCTAACACCTGGCCTGGTTCGTTACCCAGAACCAAATCCAGTATGGCCTCACCTCTTGTTGGCCTGTCTACATATTGTGTCAGGAAACTCTCCTGCACACATTGAACAAACACTGACCCATCTAACGAACTTGAGCTATAGCTTTCCCAATCAATATCAGGAAAGTTAAAGTCCCCCATAACAACCACCCTATTACTGTCACTCATCTCCTGAATCACCTTCCCAATCCTTTCTTCAATGATTCTAGGACTATTAGGAGGCCTGTAAAAGACTCCTAACAGGGTGACCTCACCTTTCCTATTCCTAACCTCAGCCCAAACTACCTCAGATTGCAAGTCCTCATCCATCGTCCTTTCCACCGCTGTAATACTATCTTTGACAAGCAATGCCACACCTCCCCCTCTTTTACCCCCACCTCTGACCCTACTAAAACATTTAAATCCCGGAACCTGCAACAGCCAATCCTGTCCCTGTTCTAGCCATGTCTCCGTAATAGCCACAACATCGAAGTCCCAGGTACCAACCCACGCTGCAAGTTCACCTACCTTATTTCGTATACTTCTTGCATTGAAGTATACACACTTCAAACCTCTTCCCTGCTTACAGGCACCCTCCTTGGAAATTGATGCCATGTTCCTCACCTCCCTACACTCCAGGCCATGCACCCTGAAGCTACAATCTGGGTTCCCATGCCCCTGCCGAGTTAGTTTAAACCCCCCCCAAGAGCACTAGCAAACCTCCCCCCAAGGATACTGGTTCCCCTCAGGTTCAGGTGTAGACCATCCTGTTTATAGAGGTCCCACCGTCCCCAGAAAGAACCCCAGTTATCCAAAAACTGGAACCCCTCCCTCCTGCACCATCCCTGAAGCCACGCATTTAAGTGTTCTCTCTCCCTATTCCTCGAATCTCTATCACGTGGCACGGGTAACAAACCAGAGACAACAACTCTGTTTGTTCTAACTCCGAGCTTCCAACCTAGCTCCCTGAAAGCCTGTCTAACATCCTCAGCACTCCTCCTACCTATGTCGTTGGTGCCAATGTGGACCACGACTTCGGGTTGCTCCCCCTCCCCCTCCAGGACCCGGAAAACACGATCAGAGACATCACGTACCCTTGCACCTGGGAGGCAACATACCAAACGTGAGTCTCTCTCGTTCCCACAAAACCGCCTATCTGTGCCACGAACTATCGAGTCCCCAATTACTACTGCTCTGCTCTTCTTCACCCTTCCCTTCTGAGTAACGGGGACAGGCTCGGTGCCAGAGACCTGAGCCCCGTTACTTACCCCTGGTAAGTCATCCCCCCCACAAGTATCCAAAACGGTATACTTGTTCTTGAGGGGAATGGCCGCAGGAGGTCCCTGCACTGGCTGCTTCCTCCCAGTCCCCCTCACTGTAACCCATCTATCTGTCATCTTTGGAGTTACTACTTCCCTATAACTCTGATCTATGACCCCCTCTGCCTCCCGAATGATCCGAAGTTCATCCAACTCCAGTTCCAGTTCCCTAACACGGTCTTGGAGGAGCTGGAGATGGGTGCACTTCCTGCAAGTGTAATCGGCAGGGACGTCGATGGCATCCCTCACCTCATACATGTTGCAGGAGGAACATTGCACTGCCTTCACTGCCATCCCTCTAAAGCTAACTGTTTAAAAAAAACTGTCTAAATAATACAAGCAAAATTCAGCACTTACCTGCTTGCCACAACAGATGTTATTATTAGGTTAGAGGAGGAGGGCGGGTGGGAGGCACTACCCGTGTAGTGCCTCGGGTTCCTTTCCTTCACGCTTTTAAAGGGGAAAAAAACCTACCCAGCTAAGCTTACACTAACTGCTTCCGGGTCTCGGCTGCCCCTCTGCTTGCCGTCACTTCCTCTGCTGCTCCCGCTCTTTCTGTGAAGGAGAGAGAAAACAAAACACCGCTGCCCGCTACAGGTAAGTAATTTTGAAAAAAACTCTTACCTTAGCTGTAGTCTCCCGGGTTCACCTCAACTCGGCCGCTGCTCCCACTCAAATGCAAACCCCAACACGATCTGATATGTAAGTGTTGCTTCAAGCCCCAATACTATCGGATATGTAAATGCTGCTGCAAGCCCCAACACTATACAATATGTAAGTGTTGCTTCAAGCCCGAACACTATAGGATATGTAAGTGCTGCTTCAAGCCCAACACTATCGGATATGTAAGTGCTGCTTCAAGCCCCAGCACTATCGGATATGTAAGTGTTGCTTCAAGCCCCAGCACTATCGGATATGTAAGTGCTGTTTCAAGCCCCAGCACTATCGGATATGTAAGTGTTGCTTCAAGCCACAGCACTATCGGATATGTAAGTGCTGCTTCAGCCCCAAAACTATCGGATATGTCGGTGCTGCTTCAAGCCCCAGCACTATCGGATATGTAAGTGCTGCTTCAAGCCCCAGCACTATCGGATATGTAAGTGCTGCTTCAGCCCCAACACTATCGGATATGTAAGTGCTGCTTCAAGCCCCAACACTATCGGATATGTAAGTGCTGCTTCAGCCCCAACACTATCGGATATGTCGGTGCTGCTTCAAGCCCCAACACTATCGGATATGTAAGTGCTGCTTCAAGCCCCAGTACTATCTGATATGTAAGTGTTGCTTCAAGACCCAACACTATCGGATCTGTAAGTGCTGCTTCAAGCCCCAGCACTATCGGATATGTTAGTGTTGCTTCAAGCCCCAACACTATCTTGTATGTAAGTGCTGCTTCAAGCCCCAACACTATCTGATATGTAAGTGTTGTTTCAAACCCCAGCACTATCGGATATGTAAGTGTTGCTTCAAGCCCGAACACTATCGGATATGTAAGTGTTGCTTCAATCACCAACACTATCGGATATGTAAGTGTTGCTTCAAGCCCGAACGCTATCGGATGTGTAAGTGCTGCTTCAAGCCCCAACACTATCGGACATGTAAGTGCTGCTTCAGCCCCAACACTATCGGATATGTAAGTGCTGCTTCAGCCCCAACACTATCGGATATGTAAGTGCTGTTTCAAACCCCAGCACTATCAGATATGTAAGTGTTGTTTCAAACCCCAGCACTATCGGATATGTAAGTGTTGCTTCAAGCCTCAGCACTATCGGACATGTAAGTGCTGCTTCAATCACCAACATTATCGGATATGTAAGTGCTGCTTCAAGCACCAACACTATCGGATATGTAAGTGCTGCTTCAAGCCCCAACACTATCGGATATGTAAGTGCTGCTTCAAGCCCCGACACTATCGGATATGTAAGTGCTGCTTCAAACCCCAGCACTATCGGATATGTAAGTGTTGCTTCAAGCCCCAACACTATCGGATATGTAAGTGCTGCTTCAAGCCCCAACACTATCGGATATGTAAGTGCTTGTTCAAGCCCCAACACTATCTGATATGTAAGTGTTGCTTCAAGCCCCAACACTATTGGATATGTAAGTGCTGCTTCAAGCCCCAACACTATACAATATGTAAGTCTTGCTTCAAGCCCGAACACTATAGGATATGTTAGTGCTGCTTCAAGCCCCAACACTATCGGATATGTAAGTGCTGCTTCCAGCCTAGCACTATCGGATATGTAAGTGTTGCTTCAAGCCCCAACACTATCGGATATGTAAGTGTTGCTTCAAGCCCAAACACTATCGGATATGTAAGTGTTGCTTCAAGCCCGAACAATATCGGATATGAAAGTGTTGTTTCAAACCCCAGCACTATCGGATATGTAAGTGTTGCTTCAAGCCCGAACGCTATCGGATGTGTAAGTGCTGCTTCAAGCCCCAACACTATCGGATATGTAAGTGCTGCTTCAGCCCCAACACTATCGGATATGTAAGTGTTGCTTCAAGCCCCAGCACTATCGGATATGTAAGTGTTGCTACAAGGCCCAACACTATCGGATATGTTAATGCTGCTTCAAGCCCCAACACTATCGGATATGTAGGTGCTGCTTCAAGCCACAGCACTATCGGATATGTAAGTGCTGCTTCAAGCCCGAACACTATCGGATATGTAAGTGCTGCTTCAAGCCCCAACACTATCGGATATGTAAGTGTTGCTTCAAGCCCCAACACTATCGGATATGTAAGTGCTGCTTCAAGCCCCAACACTATCGGATACGTAAGTGATGCTTCAAGCCCCAGCACTATCGGATATGTAAGTGTTGCTTCAAGCCCCAGCACTATCGGATATGTAAGTGTTGTTTCAAGCCCCAGCACTATCGGATATGTAAGTGTTGCTTCAAGCCCCAACATCATCGGATATGTAAGTGTTGCTTCAAGCCCCATCACTATCGGATATGTAAGTGTTGCTTCAAATCCCAACACTATCGCATATGTAAGTGTTGCTTCAAGCCCCAGCACTATCGGATATTTAAGTGCTGCTTCAAGCCCCAGCACTATCGGATATGTAAGTGCTGCTTCAAGCCCCAGCACTATCGGATATGTAAGTGCTGCTTCAGCCCCAACACTATCGGATATGTCGGTGCTGCTTCAAGCCCCAACACTATCGGATATGTAGGTCCTGCTTCAAGCCCCATCACTATCGGATATGTAAGTGCTGCTTCAAGCCCCAGTACTATCGGATATGTAAGTGTTGCTTCAAGCCCCAACACTATCGGATATGTAAGTGCTGCTTCAAGCCCCAGCACTATCGGATATGTAAGTGTTGTTTCAAACCCCAGCACTATCGGATATGTAAGTGTTGCTTCAAGCGCCAGCACTATCGGATATGTAAGTGTTGCTTCAAGCCTCAGCACTATCGGATATGTAAGTGCTGCTTCAATCACCAACACTATCGGATATGTAAGTGCTGCTTCAAGCACCAACACTATCGGATATGTAAGTGCTGCTTCAAGCCCCAACACTATCGGATATGTAAGTGTTGCTTCAAGCCCGAACACTATAGGATATGTAAGTGCTGCTTCAAGCCCAACACTATCAGATATGTAAGTGCTGCTTCAAACCCCAGCACTATCGGATATGTAAGTGTTGCTTCAAGCCCGAACACTATAGGATATGTAAGTGGTGCTTCAAGCCCAACACTATCAGATATGTAAGTGCTGCTTCAAGCCGCAACACTATAGGATATGTAAGTGTTGCTTCAAGCCCCAGCACTATCGGATATGTAAGTGCTGCTTCAAGCCCCAGCACTATCGGATATGTAAGTGCTGCTTCAAACCCCAACACTGTCGTATATGTAAGTGCTGCTTCAAGCCCCAACACCATCGGATATGTAAGTGTTGCTTCAAGCCCCATCACTATCGGATATGTAAGTGTTGCTTCAAATCCCAACACTATCGCATATGTAAGTGTTGCTTCAAGCCCCAGCACTATCGGATATTTAAGTGCTGCTTCAAGCCCCAGCACTATCGGATATGTAAGTGCTGCTTCAGCCCCAACACTATCGGATATGTCGGTGCTGCTTCAAGCCCCAACACTATCGGATATGTAGGTCCAGCTTCAAGCCCCATCACTATCGGATATGTAAGTTCTGCTTCAAGCCCCAGCACTATCGGATATGTAAGTGCTGCTTCAGCCCCAACACTATCGGATATGTAAGTGCTGCTTCAAGCCCCAACACTATCGGATATGTAGGTCCTGCTTCAAGCCCCATCACTATCGGATATGTAAGTTCTGCTTCAAGCCCCAGCACTATCGGATATGTAAGTTCTGCTTCCAGCCCCAGTACTATCTGATATGTAAGTGTTGCTTCAAGCCCCAACACTATCGGATATGTAAGTGCTGCTTCAAGCCCCGGCACTACCGGATATGTAAGTGTTGCTTCAAGCGCCAGCACTATCGGATATGTAAGTGCTGCTTCAATCACCAACACTATCGGATATGTAAGTGTTGCTTCAAGCCCCAACACTATCGGATATGTAATTGCTGCTTCAAGCCCCAACACTATCGGATATGTAAGTGCTGCTTCAAACCCCAGCACTATCGGATATGTAAGTGTTGCTTCAAGCCCGAACACTATAGGATACGTAAGTGCTTACATAGAACATAGAACATAGAAGAATACAGCGCAGTACAGGCCCTTGGGCCCTCGATGTTGCGCCGATCCAAGCCCACCTAAACTACACTAACGCACTATCCTCCATATACCTATCCAATGCCCTCTTAAATGCCCATAAAGTGGGAGAGTCCACCACTGTTACTTGCAGGGCATTCCATGAACTAACTACTCGCTGAGTGAAGAACCTACCCCTAACATCAGTCCTATATCTACCCCCCCTTAATTTAAACCTATGCCCCCTTGTAATACCAGACTCAATACGCGGGAAAAGGTTCATACTGTCTACCCTATCTAACCCCCTAATCATCTTGTACACCTCAATCAAGTCATCCCTAAACCTTCTTTTCTCTAGTGAAAACAGCCCCAAGTGCCTCAGTCTTTCCTCATACGATTTTCCTTCCATACCAGGCAACATCCTGGTAAACCTCCTTTGCACCCGCTCCAATGCCTCCACATCCTTCCTATAGTATGGCGACCAAAACTGCACACAATATTCCAGATGCGGCCGTACCAGAGTCTTATACAACTGCATCATGACCTCAGGACTCCGGAACTCAATTCCTCTACCAATAAAAGCCAGTACGCCATATGCCTTCCTCACCGCACTATTTACCTGGGTGGCAACTTTCAGAGATCTGTGTACATGGACACCAAGATCCCTCTGCTCATCCACACTACCAAGTATCCGACCATTAGCCCAGTACCCCATCTTTTTGTTATTCTTCCCAAAGTGAATCACCTCGCACTTAGCTACATTGAATTCCATCTGCCACCTTTCTGCCCAGCTCTGCAGCTTCTCTATGTCCTGCTGTAACCTGCCACATGCTTCCTCACTGTCAACAACTCCTCCGACTTTCGTATCATCCGCAAACTTGCTCACCCAACCTTCTAACCCGTCTTCCAGGTCATTTATAAAAATGACAAACAGCAATGGTCCCAAAACAGATCCTTGCGGAACACCGCTAGTGACGGCACTCCATGAAGAAACTTTGCCATCAACTACTACCCTCTGTCTTCTTCCATCCAGCCAATTCCTAATCCAAACCTCCAACTCACCCTCAATGCCATATCTCCGTATTTTCTGCAGTAGCCTACCATGGGGAACCTTATCAAACGCCTTACTAAAATCCATATATACCACATCTACCGCTTTCCCCTCATCAACCTCCTTCGTCACCTTTTCAAAGAATTCAATAAGGTTTGTGAGGCACGACTTGCCCTTCACAAAACCATGCTGACTATCCTTGATCACATTATTCCTATCCAGATGTGCATAAATCCTATCCCTTACAATTCTCTCTAAAACTTTGCCCACAACAGAAGTGAGACTCACCGGCCTATAGTTACTGGGGCTATCCCTACTCCCCTATTTGAACAAGGGAACCACATTTGCTATCCTCCAGTCTTCTGGGACTACTCCTGTAGACAAAGAGGACATAAAAATCAAGGCCAATGGCTCTGCAATCTCCTCCCTTGCTTCCCAGAGAATCCTAGGATAAATGCCATCAGGCCCAGGGGACTTATCTATTTTCACCTTTTCCAGGATTTCCAACACCTCTTCTCTACATACCTCAAAGCCATCCATTCTACTTATTTGTGCCTCAGTATTCTCATCGACAACAAAGCCCTGTTCCCGAGTAAATACTGAAGAAAAGTATTCATTCAGTGTCTCCCCAATCTCTTCCGCCTCCACACGCAACTTCCCACTACTATCCTTGACTGGACCTATTCCTACCCTAGTCATTCTTTTATTCCTAACATACCTATAGAAAGCCTTAGGGTTTTCCCTAATCCTATCGACTAAGGACCTTTCATGTCCCCTCCTTGCTGCTTTTAGCTCTCTCTTCAGGTCCTTCCTGGCTACCCTATAACTCTCAATCGCCCCAATTGAACCTTCACGTCTCATCTTGAGATAGGCCGCCCTCTTCCGCTTAACAAGGGATTCCAATTCCTTATTAAACCACGGCTCCCTCGCACGGCCCTTTCCTTCCTGCCTGACAGGTACATAATTATCAAGGACACTCAATAGTTGCCCCTTGAACAAGTTCCACATATCATTTACACTCTTGCCTTGGAGTCTACTTTTCCAAGCCACACATCCTAGGTCATGCCTCACCGCATCATAATTTCCCTTACCCCAGCTATAATTCTTGCCCTGTAGTACACACTTATCCCTCTCCATCACGAGTGTAAAAATCACCGAATTATGGTCACTATCCCCAAAGTGCTCACCTACCTTTAATTCTAACACCTGGCCTGGTTCGTTACCCAGAACCAAATCCAGTATGGCCTCACCTCTTGTTGGCCTGTCTACATATTGTGTCAGGAAACTCTCCTGCACACATTGAACAAACACTGACCCATCTAACGAACTTGAGCTATAGCTTTCCCAATCAATATCAGGAAAGTTAAAGTCCCCCATAACAACCACCCTATTACTGTCACTCATCTCCTGAATCACCTTCCCAATCCTTTCTTCAATGATTCTAGGACTATTAGGAGGCCTGTAAAAGACTCCTAACAGGGTGACCTCACCTTTCCTATTCCTAACCTCAGCCCAAACTACCTCAGATTGCAAGTCCTCATCCATCGTCCTTTCCACCGCTGTAATACTATCTTTGACAAGCAATGCCACACCTCCCCCTCTTTTACCCCCACCTCTGACCCTACTAAAACATTTAAATCCCGGAACCTGCAACAGCCAATCCTGTCCCTGTTCTAGCCATGTCTCCGTAATAGCCACAACATCGAAGTCCCAGGTACCAACCCACGCTGCAAGTTCACCTACCTTATTTCGTATACTTCTTGCATTGAAGTATACACACTTCAAACCTCTTCCCTGCTTACAGGCACCCTCCTTGGAAATTGATGCCATGTTCCTCACCTCCCTACACTCCAGGCCATGCACCCTGAAGCTACAATCTGGGTTCCCATGCCCCTGCCGAGTTAGTTTAAACCCCCCCCAAGAGCACTAGCAAACCTCCCCCCAAGGATACTGGTTCCCCTCAGGTTCAGGTGTAGACCATCCTGTTTATAGAGGTCCCACCGTCCCCAGAAAGAACCCCAGTTATCCAAAAACTGGAACCCCTCCCTCCTGCACCATCCCTGAAGCCACGCATTTAAGTGTTCTCTCTCCCTATTCCTCGAATCTCTATCACGTGGCACGGGTAACAAACCAGAGACAACAACTCTGTTTGTTCTAACTCCGAGCTTCCAACCTAGCTCCCTGAAAGCCTGTCTAACATCCTCAGCACTCCTCCTACCTATGTCGTTGGTGCCAATGTGGACCACGACTTCGGGTTGCTCCCCCTCCCCCTCCAGGACCCGGAAAACACGATCAGAGACATCACGTACCCTTGCACCTGGGAGGCAACATACCAAACGTGAGTCTCTCTCGTTCCCACAAAACCGCCTATCTGTGCCACGAACTATCGAGTCCCCAATTACTACTGCTCTGCTCTTCTTCACCCTTCCCTTCTGAGTAACGGGGACAGGCTCGGTGCCAGAGACCTGAGCCCCGTTACTTACCCCTGGTAAGTCATCCCCCCCACAAGTATCCAAAACGGTATACTTGTTCTTGAGGGGAATGGCCGCAGGAGGTCCCTGCACTGGCTGCTTCCTCCCAGTCCCCCTCACTGTAACCCATCTATCTGTCATCTTTGGAGTTACTACTTCCCTATAACTCTGATCTATGACCCCCTCTGCCTCCCGAATGATCCGAAGTTCATCCAACTCCAGTTCCAGTTCCCTAACACGGTCTTGGAGGAGCTGGAGATGGGTGCACTTCCTGCAAGTGTAATCGGCAGGGACGTCGATGGCATCCCTCACCTCATACATGTTGCAGGAGGAACATTGCACTGCCTTCACTGCCATCCCTCTAAAGCTAACTGTTTAAAAAAAACTGTCTAAATAATACAAGCAAAATTCAGCACTTACCTGCTTGCCACAACAGATGTTATTATTAGGTTAGAGGAGGAGGGCGGGTGGGAGGCACTACCCGTGTAGTGCCTCGGGTTCCTTTCCTTCACGCTTTTAAAGGGGAAAAAAACCTACCCAGCTAAGCTTACACTAACTGCTTCCGGGTCTCGGCTGCCCCTCTGCTTGCCGTCACTTCCTCTGCTGCTCCCGCTCTTTCTGTGAAGGAGAGAGAAAACAAAACACCGCTGCCCGCTACAGGTAAGTAATTTTGAAAAAAACTCTTACCTTAGCTGTAGTCTCCCGGGTTCACCTCAACTCGGCCGCTGCTCCCACTCAAATGCAAACCCCAACACGATCTGATATGTAAGTGTTGCTTCAAGCCCCAATACTATCGGATATGTAAATGCTGCTGCAAGCCCCAACACTATACAATATGTAAGTGTTGCTTCAAGCCCGAACACTATAGGATATGTAAGTGCTGCTTCAAGCCCAACACTATCGGATATGTAAGTGCTGCTTCAAGCCCCAGCACTATCGGATATGTAAGTGTTGCTTCAAGCCCCAGCACTATCGGATATGTAAGTGCTGTTTCAAGCCCCAGCACTATCGGATATGTAAGTGTTGCTTCAAGCCACAGCACTATCGGATATGTAAGTGCTGCTTCAGCCCCAAAACTATCGGATATGTCGGTGCTGCTTCAAGCCCCAGCACTATCGGATATGTAAGTGCTGCTTCAAGCCCCAGCACTATCGGATATGTAAGTGCTGCTTCAGCCCCAACACTATCGGATATGTAAGTGCTGCTTCAAGCCCCAACACTATCGGATATGTAAGTGCTGCTTCAGCCCCAACACTATCGGATATGTCGGTGCTGCTTCAAGCCCCAACACTATCGGATATGTAAGTGCTGCTTCAAGCCCCAGTACTATCTGATATGTAAGTGTTGCTTCAAGACCCAACACTATCGGATCTGTAAGTGCTGCTTCAAGCCCCAGCACTATCGGATATGTTAGTGTTGCTTCAAGCCCCAACACTATCTTGTATGTAAGTGCTGCTTCAAGCCCCAACACTATCTGATATGTAAGTGTTGTTTCAAACCCCAGCACTATCGGATATGTAAGTGTTGCTTCAAGCCCGAACACTATCGGATATGTAAGTGTTGCTTCAATCACCAACACTATCGGATATGTAAGTGTTGCTTCAAGCCCGAACGCTATCGGATGTGTAAGTGCTGCTTCAAGCCCCAACACTATCGGATATGTAAGTGCTGCTTCAGCCCCAACACTATCGGATATGTAAGTGCTGCTTCAGCCCCAACACTATCGGATATGTAAGTGCTGTTTCAAACCCCAGCACTATCAGATATGTAAGTGTTGTTTCAAACCCCAGCACTATCGGATATGTAAGTGTTGCTTCAAGCGCCAGCACTATCGGATATGTAAGTGTTGCTTCAAGCCTCAGCACTATCGGACATGTAAGTGCTGCTTCAATCACCAACATTATCGGATATGTAAGTGCTGCTTCAAGCACCAACACTATCGGATATGTAAGTGCTGCTTCAAGCCCCAACACTATCGGATATGTAAGTGCTGCTTCAAGCCCCGACACTATCGGATATGTAAGTGCTGCTTCAAACCCCAGCACTATCGGATATGTAAGTGTTGCTTCAAGCCCCAACACTATCGGATATGTAAGTGCTGCTTCAAGCCCCAACACTATCGGATATGTAAGTGCTTGTTCAAGCCCCAACACTATCTGATATGTAAGTGTTGCTTCAAGCCCCAACACTATTGGATATGTAAGTGCTGCTTCAAGCCCCAACACTATACAATATGTAAGTCTTGCTTCAAGCCCGAACACTATAGGATATGTTAGTGCTGCTTCAAGCCCCAACACTATCGGATATGTAAGTGCTGCTTCCAGCCTAGCACTATCGGATATGTAAGTGTTGCTTCAAGCCCCAACACTATCGGATATGTAAGTGTTGCTTCAAGCCCAAACACTATCGGATATGTAAGTGTTGCTTCAAGCCCGAACAATATCGGATATGAAAGTGTTGTTTCAAACCCCAGCACTATCGGATATGTAAGTGTTGCTTCAAGCCCGAACGCTATCGGGTGTAAGTGCTGCTTCAAGCCCCAACACTATCGGATATGTAAGTGCTGCTTCAGCCCCAACACTATCGGATATGTAAGTGTTGCTTCAAGCCCCAGCACTATCGGATATGTAAGTGTTGCTACAAGGCCCAACACTATCGGATATGTTAATGCTGCTTCAAGCCCCAACACTATCGGATATGTAGGTGCTGCTTCAAGCCACAGCACTATCGGATATGTAAGTGCTGCTTCAAGCCCGAACACTATCGGATATGTAAGTGCTGCTTCAAGCCCCAACACTATCGGATATGTAAGTGTTGCTTCAAGCCCCAACACTATCGGATATGTAAGTGCTGCTTCAAGCCCCAACACTATCGGATACGTAAGTGATGCTTCAAGCCCCAGCACTATCGGATATGTAAGTGTTGCTTCAAGCCCCAGCACTATCGGATATGTAAGTGTTGTTTCAAGCCCCAGCACTATCGGATATGTAAGTGTTGCTTCAAGCCCCAACATCATCGGATATGTAAGTGTTGCTTCAAGCCCCATCACTATCGGATATGTAAGTGTTGCTTCAAATCCCAACACTATCGCATATGTAAGTGTTGCTTCAAGCCCCAGCACTATCGGATATTTAAGTGCTGCTTCAAGCCCCAGCACTATCGGATATGTAAGTGCTGCTTCAAGCCCCAGCACTATCGGATATGTAAGTGCTGCTTCAGCCCCAACACTATCGGATATGTCGGTGCTGCTTCAAGCCCCAACACTATCGGATATGTAGGTCCTGCTTCAAGCCCCATCACTATCGGATATGTAAGTGCTGCTTCAAGCCCCAGTACTATCGGATATGTAAGTGTTGCTTCAAGCCCCAACACTATCGGATATGTAAGTGCTGCTTCAAGCCCCAGCACTATCGGATATGTAAGTGTTGTTTCAAACCCCAGCACTATCGGATATGTAAGTGTTGCTTCAAGCGCCAGCACTATCGGATATGTAAGTGTTGCTTCAAGCCTCAGCACTATCGGATATGTAAGTGCTGCTTCAATCACCAACACTATCGGATATGTAAGTGCTGCTTCAAGCACCAACACTATCGGATATGTAAGTGCTGCTTCAAGCCCCAACACTATCGGATATGTAAGTGTTGCTTCAAGCCCGAACACTATAGGATATGTAAGTGCTGCTTCAAGCCCAACACTATCAGATATGTAAGTGCTGCTTCAAACCCCAGCACTATCGGATATGTAAGTGTTGCTTCAAGCCCGAACACTATAGGATATGTAAGTGGTGCTTCAAGCCCAACACTATCAGATATGTAAGTGCTGCTTCAAGCCGCAACACTATAGGATATGTAAGTGTTGCTTCAAGCCCCAGCACTATCGGATATGTAAGTGCTGCTTCAAGCCCCAGCACTATCGGATATGTAAGTGCTGCTTCAAACCCCAACACTGTCGTATATGTAAGTGCTGCTTCAAGCCCCAACACCATCGGATATGTAAGTGTTGCTTCAAGCCCCATCACTATCGGATATGTAAGTGTTGCTTCAAATCCCAACACTATCGCATATGTAAGTGTTGCTTCAAGCCCCAGCACTATCGGATATTTAAGTGCTGCTTCAAGCCCCAGCACTATCGGATATGTAAGTGCTGCTTCAGCCCCAACACTATCGGATATGTCGGTGCTGCTTCAAGCCCCAACACTATCGGATATGTAGGTCCAGCTTCAAGCCCCATCACTATCGGATATGTAAGTTCTGCTTCAAGCCCCAGCACTATCGGATATGTAAGTGCTGCTTCAGCCCCAACACTATCGGATATGTAAGTGCTGCTTCAAGCCCCAACACTATCGGATATGTAGGTCCTGCTTCAAGCCCCATCACTATCGGATATGTAAGTTCTGCTTCAAGCCCCAGCACTATCGGATATGTAAGTTCTGCTTCCAGCCCCAGTACTATCTGATATGTAAGTGTTGCTTCAAGCCCCAACACTATCGGATATGTAAGTGCTGCTTCAAGCCCCGGCACTACCGGATATGTAAGTGTTGCTTCAAGCGCCAGCACTATCGGATATGTAAGTGCTGCTTCAATCACCAACACTATCGGATATGTAAGTGTTGCTTCAAGCCCCAACACTATCGGATATGTAATTGCTGCTTCAAGCCCCAACACTATCGGATATGTAAGTGCTGCTTCAAACCCCAGCACTATCGGATATGTAAGTGTTGCTTCAAGCCCGAACACTATAGGATACGTAAGTGCTTACATAGAACATAGAACATAGAAGAATACAGCGCAGTACAGGCCCTTGGGCCCTCGATGTTGCGCCGATCCAAGCCCACCTAAACTACACTAACGCACTATCCTCCATATACCTATCCAATGCCCTCTTAAATGCCCATAAAGTGGGAGAGTCCACCACTGTTACTTGCAGGGCATTCCATGAACTAACTACTCGCTGAGTGAAGAACCTACCCCTAACATCAGTCCTATATCTACCCCCCCTTAATTTAAACCTATGCCCCCTTGTAATACCAGACTCAATACGCGGGAAAAGGTTCATACTGTCTACCCTATCTAACCCCCTAATCATCTTGTACACCTCAATCAAGTCATCCCTAAACCTTCTTTTCTCTAGTGAAAACAGCCCCAAGTGCCTCAGTCTTTCCTCATACGATTTTCCTTCCATACCAGGCAACATCCTGGTAAACCTCCTTTGCACCCGCTCCAATGCCTCCACATCCTTCCTATAGTATGGCGACCAAAACTGCACACAATATTCCAGATGCGGCCGTACCAGAGTCTTATACAACTGCATCATGACCTCAGGACTCCGGAACTCAATTCCTCTACCAATAAAAGCCAGTACGCCATATGCCTTCCTCACCGCACTATTTACCTGGGTGGCAACTTTCAGAGATCTGTGTACATGGACACCAAGATCCCTCTGCTCATCCACACTACCAAGTATCCGACCATTAGCCCAGTACCCCATCTTTTTGTTATTCTTCCCAAAGTGAATCACCTCGCACTTAGCTACATTGAATTCCATCTGCCACCTTTCTGCCCAGCTCTGCAGCTTCTCTATGTCCTGCTGTAACCTGCCACATGCTTCCTCACTGTCAACAACTCCTCCGACTTTCGTATCATCCGCAAACTTGCTCACCCAACCTTCTAACCCGTCTTCCAGGTCATTTATAAAAATGACAAACAGCAATGGTCCCAAAACAGATCCTTGCGGAACACCGCTAGTGACGGCACTCCATGAAGAAACTTTGCCATCAACTACTACCCTCTGTCTTCTTCCATCCAGCCAATTCCTAATCCAAACCTCCAACTCACCCTCAATGCCATATCTCCGTATTTTCTGCAGTAGCCTACCATGGGGAACCTTATCAAACGCCTTACTAAAATCCATATATACCACATCTACCGCTTTCCCCTCATCAACCTCCTTCGTCACCTTTTCAAAGAATTCAATAAGGTTTGTGAGGCACGACTTGCCCTTCACAAAACCATGCTGACTATCCTTGATCACATTATTCCTATCCAGATGTGCATAAATCCTATCCCTTACAATTCTCTCTAAAACTTTGCCCACAACAGAAGTGAGACTCACCGGCCTATAGTTACTGGGGCTATCCCTACTCCCCTTTTTGAACAAGGGAACCACATTTGCTATCCTCCAGTCTTCTGGGACTACTCCTGTAGACAAAGAGGACATAAAAATCAAGGCCAATGGCTCTGCAATCTCCTCCCTTGCTTCCCAGAGAATCCTAGGATAAATGCCATCAGGCCCAGGGGACTTATCTATTTTCACCTTTTCCAGGATTTCCAACACCTCTTCTCTACATACCTCAAAGCCATCCATTCTACTTATTTGTGCCTCAGTATTCTCATCGACAACAAAGCCCTGTTCCCGAGTAAATACTGAAGAAAAGTATTCATTCAGTGTCTCCCCAATCTCTTCCGCCTCCACACGCAACTTCCCACTACTATCCTTGACTGGACCTATTCCTACCCTAGTCATTCTTTTATTCCTAACATACCTATAGAAAGCCTTAGGGTTTTCCCTAATCCTATCGACTAAGGACCTTTCATGTCCCCTCCTTGCTGCTTTTAGCTCTCTCTTCAGGTCCTTCCTGGCTACCCTATAACTCTCAATCGCCCCAATTGAACCTTCACGTCTCATCTTGAGATAGGCCGCCCTCTTCCGCTTAACAAGGGATTCCAATTCCTTATTAAACCACGGCTCCCTCGCACGGCCCTTTCCTTCCTGCCTGACAGGTACATAATTATCAAGGACACTCAATAGTTGCCCCTTGAACAAGTTCCACATATCATTTACACTCTTGCCTTGGAGTCTACTTTTCCAAGCCACACATCCTAGGTCATGCCTCACCGCATCATAATTTCCCTTACCCCAGCTATAATTCTTGCCCTGTAGTACACACTTATCCCTCTCCATCACGAGTGTAAAAATCACCGAATTATGGTCACTATCCCCAAAGTGCTCACCTACCTTTAATTCTAACACCTGGCCTGGTTCGTTACCCAGAACCAAATCCAGTATGGCCTCACCTCTTGTTGGCCTGTCTACATATTGTGTCAGGAAACTCTCCTGCACACATTGAACAAACACTGACCCATCTAACGAACTTGAGCTATAGCTTTCCCAATCAATATCAGGAAAGTTAAAGTCCCCCATAACAACCACCCTATTACTGTCACTCATCTCCTGAATCACCTTCCCAATCCTTTCTTCAATGATTCTAGGACTATTAGGAGGCCTGTAAAAGACTCCTAACAGGGTGACCTCACCTTTCCTATTCCTAACCTCAGCCCAAACTACCTCAGATTGCAAGTCCTCATCCATCGTCCTTTCCACCGCTGTAATACTATCTTTGACAAGCAATGCCACACCTCCCCCTCTTTTACCCCCACCTCTGACCCTACTAAAACATTTAAATCCCGGAACCTGCAACAGCCAATCCTGTCCCTGTTCTAGCCATGTCTCCGTAATAGCCACAACATCGAAGTCCCAGGTACCAACCCACGCTGCAAGTTCACCTACCTTATTTCGTATACTTCTTGCATTGAAGTATACACACTTCAAACCTCTTCCCTGCTTACAGGCACCCTCCTTGGAAATTGATGCCATGTTCCTCACCTCCCTACACTCCAGGCCATGCACCCTGAAGCTACAATCTGGGTTCCCATGCCCCTGCCGAGTTAGTTTAAACCCCCCCCAAGAGCACTAGCAAACCTCCCCCCAAGGATACTGGTTCCCCTCAGGTTCAGGTGTAGACCATCCTGTTTATAGAGGTCCCACCGTCCCCAGAAAGAACCCCAGTTATCCAAAAACTGGAACCCCTCCCTCCTGCACCATCCCTGAAGCCACGCATTTAAGTGTTCTCTCTCCCTATTCCTCGAATCTCTATCACGTGGCACGGGTAACAAACCAGAGACAACAACTCTGTTTGTTCTAACTCCGAGCTTCCAACCTAGCTCCCTGAAAGCCTGTCTAACATCCTCAGCACTCCTCCTACCTATGTCGTTGGTGCCAATGTGGACCACGACTTCGGGTTGCTCCCCCTCCCCCTCCAGGACCCGGAAAACACGATCAGAGACATCACGTACCCTTGCACCTGGGAGGCAACATACCAAACGTGAGTCTCTCTCGTTCCCACAAAACCGCCTATCTGTGCCACGAACTATCGAGTCCCCAATTACTACTGCTCTGCTCTTCTTCACCCTTCCCTTCTGAGTAACGGGGACAGGCTCGGTGCCAGAGACCTGAGCCCCGTTACTTACCCCTGGTAAGTCATCCCCCCCACAAGTATCCAAAACGGTATACTTGTTCTTGAGGGGAATGGCCGCAGGAGGTCCCTGCACTGGCTGCTTCCTCCCAGTCCCCCTCACTGTAACCCATCTATCTGTCATCTTTGGAGTTACTACTTCCCTATAACTCTGATCTATGACCCCCTCTGCCTCCCGAATGATCCGAAGTTCATCCAACTCCAGTTCCAGTTCCCTAACACGGTCTTGGAGGAGCTGGAGATGGGTGCACTTCCTGCAAGTGTAATCGGCAGGGACGTCGATGGCATCCCTCACCTCATACATGTTGCAGGAGGAACATTGCACTGCCTTCACTGCCATCCCTCTAAAGCTAACTGTTTAAAAAAAACTGTCTAAATAATACAAGCAAAATTCAGCACTTACCTGCTTGCCACAACAGATGTTATTATTAGGTTAGAGGAGGAGGGCGGGTGGGAGGCACTACCCGTGTAGTGCCTCGGGTTCCTTTCCTTCACGCTTTTAAAGGGGAAAAAAACCTACCCAGCTAAGCTTACACTAACTGCTTCCGGGTCTCGGCTGCCCCTCTGCTTGCCGTCACTTCCTCTGCTGCTCCCGCTCTTTCTGTGAAGGAGAGAGAAAACAAAACACCGCTGCCCGCTACAGGTAAGTAATTTTGAAAAAAACTCTTACCTTAGCTGTAGTCTCCCGGGTTCACCTCAACTCGGCCGCTGCTCCCACTCAAATGCAAACCCCAACACGATCTGATATGTAAGTGTTGCTTCAAGCCCCAATACTATCGGATATGTAAATGCTGCTGCAAGCCCCAACACTATACAATATGTAAGTGTTGCTTCAAGCCCGAACACTATAGGATATGTAAGTGCTGCTTCAAGCCCAACACTATCGGATATGTAAGTGCTGCTTCAAGCCCCAGCACTATCGGATATGTAAGTGTTGCTTCAAGCCCCAGCACTATCGGATATGTAAGTGTTGCTTCAAGCCACAGCACTATCGGATATGTAAGTGCTGCTTCAAGCCCCAACACTATCTGATATATAAGTGCTGCTTCAAGCCCCAGCACTATCGGATATGTAAGTGCTGCTTCAAGCCCCAACAATATCGGATACGTAAGTGTTGCTTCATGCCCCAGCACTATCGGATATGTAAGTGCTGCTTCAAGCCCCAACACCATCGGATATGTAAGTGTTGCTTCAAGCCCCAGCACTATCGGATATTTAAGTGCTGCTTCAAGCCCCAGCACTATCGGATATGTAAGTGCTGCTTCAGCCCCAACACTATCGGATATGTCGGTGCTGCTTCAAGCCCCAACACTATCGGATATGTAGGTCCTTCTTCAAGCCCCAACACTATCGGATATGTAAGTGCTGCTTCAAGCCCCAGCACTATCGGATATGTAAGTGTTGCTTCAAGCCCCAGCACTATCGGATATGTAAGTGCTGCTTCAAGCCCCAACACCATCGGATATGTAAGTGTTGCATCAAGCCCCAGCACTATCGGATATTTAAGTGCTGCTTCAAGCCCCAGCACTATCGGATATGTAAGTGCTGCTTCAGCCCCAACACTATCGGATATGTCGGTGCTGCTTCAAGCCCCAACACTATCGGATATGTAGGTCCTGCTTCAAGCCCCATCACTATCGGATATGTAAGTGCTGCTTCAAGCCCCAGTACTATCTGATATGTAAGTGTTGCTTCAAGCCCCAACACTATCGGATATGTAAGTGCTGCTTCAAGCCCCAGCACTATCGGATATGTAAGTGCTGCTTCAGCCCCAACACTATCTTGTATGTAAGTGCTGCTTCAAGCCCCAACACTATCTGATATGTAAGTGTTGTTTCAAACCCCAGCACTATCGGATATGTAAGTGTTGCTCCAAGCCCGAACACTATCGGATATGTAAGTGTTGCTTCAATCACCAACACTATCGGATATGTAAGTGTTGCTTCAAGCCCGAACGCTATCGGATGTGTAAGTGCTACTTCAAGCCCCAACACTATCGGATATGTAAGTGCTGCTTCAAGCCCCAGCACTATCGGATATGTAAGTGCTGCTTCAGCCCCAACACTATCTTGTATGTAAGTGCTGCTTCAAGCCCCAACACTATCTGATATGTAAGTGTTGTTTCAAACCCCAGCACTATCGGATATGTAAGTGTTGCTCCAAGCCCGAACACTATCGGATATGTAAGTGTTGCTTCAATCACCAACACTATCGGATATGTAAGTGTTGCTTCAAGCCCGAACGCTATCGGATGTGTAAGTGCTACTTCAAGCCCCAACACTATCGGATATGTAAGTGCTGCTTCAGCCCCAACACTATCGGATATGTAAGTGCTGCTTCAAGCCCCAACACTATCGGATACGTAAGTGATGCTTCAAGCCCCAGCACTATCGGATATGTAAGTGTTGCTTCAAGCCCCAGCACTATCGGATATGTAACTGTTGTTTCAAGCCCCAGCACTATCGGATATGTAGGTGTTGCTTCAAGCCCCAACACTATCGGATATGTAGGTGTTGCTTCAATCCCCAACACTATCGGATATGTAAGTGTTGCTTCAAGCCCAACACTATCGGATATGTAAGTGCTGCTTCAAGCCCCAGCACTATCGGATATGTAGGTGTTGCTTCAATCCCCAACACTATCGGATATGTCGGTGCTGCTTCAAGCCCCAACACTATCGGATATGTAAGTGTGGCTTCAAGCCCCAGCACTATCGGATATGTAAGTGCTGCTTCAAGCCCCAGCACTATCGTATATGTAAGTGTTGCTTCAAGCCCCATCACTATCGGATATGTAAGTGTTGCTTCAAATCCCAACACTATCGCACATGTAAGTGTTGCTTCAAGCCCCAGCACTATCGGATATTTAAGTGCTGCTTCAAGCCCCAGCACTATCGGATATGTAAGTGCTGCTTCAAGCCCCAGCACTATCGGATATGTAAGTGCTGCTTCAGCCCCAACACTATCGGATATGTCGGTGCTGCTTCAAGCCCCAACACTATCGGATATGTCGGTCCTGCTTCAAGCCCCATCACTATCGGATATGTAAGTGCTGCTTCAAGCCCCAGTACTATCTGATATGTAAGTGTTGCTTCAAGCCCCAACACTATCGGATATGTAAGTGCTGCTTCAAGCCCCAGCACTATCGGATATGTAAGTGTTGTTTCAAACCCCAGCACTATCGGATATGTAAGTGTTGCTTCAAGCGCCAGCACTATCGGATATGTAAATGTTGCTTCAAGCCTCAGCACTATCGGATATGTAAGTGCTGCTTCAATCACCAACACTATCGGATATGTAAGTGCTGCTTCAAGCACCAACACTATCGGATATGTAAGTGCTGCTTCAAGCCCCAACACTATCGGATATGTAAGTGTTGCTTCAAGCCCGAACACTATAGGATATGTAAGTGCTGCTTCAAGCCCAACACTATCAGATATGTAAGTGCTGCTTCAAACCCCAGCACTATCGGATATGTAAGTGTTGCTTCAAGCCCGAACACTATAGGATATGTAAGTGGTGCTTCAAGCCCAACACTATCAGATATGTAAGTGCTGCTTCAAGCCGCAACACTATCGGATATGTAAGTACTGCTGCAAGCCCCAGCACTATCGGATATGTAAGTGTTGCTTCAAGCCCCAACACTGTCGTATGTGTAAGTGCTGCTTCAAGCCCCAACACTGTCGTATATGTAAGTGCTGCTTCAAGCCCCAACACCATCGGATATGTAAGTGTTGCTTCAAGCCCCATCACTATCGGATATGTAAGTGTTGCTTCAAATCCCAACACTATCGCATATGTAAGTGTTGCTTCAAGCCCCAGCACTATCGGATATTTAAGTGCTGCTTCAAGCCCCAGCACTATCGGATATGTAAGTGCTGCTTCAGCCCCAACACTATCGGATATGTCGGTGCTGCTTCAAGCCCCAACACTATCGGATATGTAGGTCCTGCTTCAAGCCCCATCACTATCGGATATGTAAGTTCTGCTTCAAGCCCCAGTACTATCTGATATGTAAGTGTTGCTTCAAGCCCCAACACTATCGGATATGTCAGTGCTGCTTCAAGCCCGGCACTATCGGATATGTAAGTGTTGTTTCAAACCCCAGCACTATCGGATATGTAAGTGTTGCTTCAAGCGCCAGCACTATCGGATATGTTCGTGCTGCTTCAATCACCAACACTATCGGATATGTAAGTGTTGCTTCAAGCCCCAACACTATCGGATATGTAAGTGCTGCTTCAAGCCCCAACACTATCGGATATGTAAGTGCTGCTTCAAACCCCAGCACTATCGGATATGTAAGTGTTGCTTCAAGCCCGAACACGAGAGGATATGTAAGTGCTGCTTCAAGCCCAACACTATCAGATATGTAAGTGCTGCTTCAAGCCCCAACACTATCGGATATGTAAGTGCTGCTTCAAACCCCAACACGATCTGATATGTAAGTGTTGCTTCAAGCCCCAATACTATCGGATATGTAAGTGCTGCTGCAAGCCCCAACACTATACAATATGTAAGTGTTGCTTCAAGCCCGAACACTATAGGATATGTAAGTGCTGCTTCAAGCCCAACACTATCGGATATGTAAGTGCTGCTTCAAGCCCCAGCACTATCGGATATGTAAGTGTTGCTTCAAGCCCCAGCACTATCGGATATGTAAGTGCTGCTTCAAGCCCCAACACTATCTGATATGTAAGTGCTGCTTCAAGCCCCAACACTATCGGATATGTAAGTGCTGCTTCAAGCCCCAACACTATCGGATATATAAGTGCTGCTCAAGCCCCAACACTATCGGATATGTAAGTGTTGCTTCAAGCCCCAGCACTATCGGATATGTAAGTGCTGCTTCAAGCCCCAACACTATCGGATACGTAAGTGTTGCTTCATGCCCCAGCACTATCGGATATGTAAGTGTTGCTTCAAGCCCCAGCACTATCGGATATGTAAGTGTTGTTTCAAGCCCCAGCACTATCGGATATGTAGGTGTTGCTTCAAGCCCCAACATTATCGGATATGTAGGTGTTGCTTCAATCCCCAACACTATCGGATATGTAAGTGTTGCTTCAAGCCCCAACACTATTGGATATGTAAGTTTTGCTTCAAGCCCCAGCACTATCGGATATGTAAGTGCTGCTTCAAACCCCAACACTGTCGGATATGTAAGTGCTGCTTCAAGCCCCAGCACTATCGGATATGTTAGTGTTGCTTCAAGCCCCAACACTATCGGATATGTAAGTGCTGCTTCAAGCCCCAACACTATCTTGTATGTAAGTGCTGCTTCGAGCCCCAACACTATCTGATATGTAAGTGTTGTTTCAAACCCCAGCACTATCGGATATGTAAGTTTTGCTCCAAGCCCGAACACTATCAGATATGTAAGTGTTGCTTCAATCACCAACACTATCGGATATGTAAGTGTTGCTTCAAGCCCGAACGCTATCGGATGTGTAAGTGCTACTTCAAGCCCCAACACTATCGGATATGTAAGTGCTGCTTCAGCCCCAACACTATCGGATATGTAAGTGCTGTTTCAAACCCCTGCACTATCGGATATGTAAGTGTTGTTTCAAACCCCAGCACTATCGGATATGTAAGTGTTGCTTCAAGCGCCAGCACTATCGGATATGTAAGTGTTGCTTCAAGACTCAGCACTATCGGATATGTAAGTGCTGCTTCAATCACCAACACTATCGGATATGTAAGTGCTGCTTCAAGCCCCAGCACTATCGGATATGTAAGTGCTGCTTCAGCCCCAACACTATCGGATATGTCGGTGCTGCTTCAAGCCCCAACACTATCGGATATGTAGGTCCTGCTTCAAGCCCCATCACTATCGGATATGTAAGTTCTGCTTCAAGCCCCAGTACTATCTGATATGTAAGTGTTGCTTCAAGCCCCAACACTATCGGATATGTCAGTGCTGCTTCAAGCCCCGGCACTATCGGATATGTAAGTGTTGTTTCAAACCCCAGCACTATCGGATATGTAAGTGTTGCTTCAAGCGCCAGCACTATCGGATATGTTCGTGCTGCTTCAATCACCAACACTATCGGATATGTAAGTGTTGCTTCAAGCCCCAACACTATCGGATATGTAAGTGCTGCTTCAAGCCCCAACACTATCGGATATGTAAGTGCTGCTTCAAACCCCAGCACTATTGGATATGTAAGTGCTGCTTCAAACCCCAACACTGTCGGATATGTAAGTTTTGCTTCAAGCCCCAGCACTATCGGATATGTAAGTGCTGCTTCAAACCCCAACACTGTCGGATATGTAAGTGCTGCTTCAAGCCCCAGCTCTATCGGATATGTTAGTGTTGCTTCAAGCCCCAATACTATCGGATATGTAAGTGCTGCTGCAAGCCCCAACACTATACAATATGTAAGTGTTGCTTCAAGCCCGAACACTATAGGATATGTAAGTGCTGCTTCAAGCCCAACACTATCGGATATGTAAGTGCTGCTTCAAGCCCCAGCACTATCGGATATGTAAGTGTTGCTTCAAGCCCCAGCACTATCGGATATGTAAGTGCTGCTTCAAGCCCCAACACTATCTGATATGTAAGTGCTGCTTCAAGCCCCAACACTATCGGATATGTAAGTGCTGCTTCAAGCCCCAACACTATCGGATATATAAGTGCTGCTCAAGCCCCAACACTATCGGATATGTAAGTGTTGCTTCAAGCCCCAGCACTATCGGATATGTAAGTGCTGCTTCAAGCCCCAACACTATCGGATACGTAAGTGTTGCTTCATGCCCCAGCACTATCGGATATGTAAGTGTTGCTTCAAGCCCCAGCACTATCGGATATGTAAGTGTTGTTTCAAGCCCCAGCACTATCGGATATGTAGGTGTTGCTTCAAGCCCCAACATTATCGGATATGTAGGTGTTGCTTCAATCCCCAACACTATCGGATATGTAAGTGTTGCTTCAAGCCCCAACACTATTGGATATGTAAGTTTTGCTTCAAGCCCGAGCACTATCGGATATGTAAGTGCTGCTTCAAACCCCAACACTGTCGGATATGTAAGTGCTGCTTCAAGCCCCAGCACTATCGGATATGTTAGTGTTGCTTCAAGCCCCAACACTATCGGATATGTAAGTGCTGCTTCAAGCCCCAACACTATCTTGTATGTAAGTGCTGCTTCGAGCCCCAACACTATCTGATATGTAAGTGTTGTTTCAAACCCCAGCACTATCGGATATGTAAGTTTTGCTCCAAGCCCGAACACTATCAGATATGTAAGTGTTGCTTCAATCACCAACACTATCGGATATGTAAGTGTTGCTTCAAGCCCGAACGCTATCGGATGTGTAAGTGCTACTTCAAGCCCCAACACTATCGGATATGTAAGTGCTGCTTCAGCCCCAACACTATCGGATATGTAAGTGCTGTTTCAAACCCCTGCACTATCGGATATGTAAGTGTTGTTTCAAACCCCAGCACTATCGGATATGTAAGTGTTGCTTCAAGCGCCAGCACTATCGGATATGTAAGTGTTGCTTCAAGCCTCAGCACTATCGGATATGTAAGTGCTGCTTCAATCACCAACACTATCGGATATGTAAGTGCTGCTTCAAGCCCCAGCACTATCGGATATGTAAGTGCTGCTTCAGCCCCAACACTATCGGATATGTCGGTGCTGCTTCAAGCCCCAACACTATCGGATATGTAGGTCCTGCTTCAAGCCCCATCACTATCGGATATGTAAGTTCTGCTTCAAGCCCCAGTACTATCTGATATGTAAGTGTTGCTTCAAGCCCCAACACTATCGGATATGTCAGTGCTGCTTCAAGCCCCGGCACTATCGGATATGTAAGTGTTGTTTCAAACCCCAGCACTATCGGATATGTAAGTGTTGCTTCAAGCGCCAGCACTATCGGATATGTTCGTGCTGCTTCAATCACCAACACTATCGGATATGTAAGTGTTGCTTCAAGCCCCAACACTATCGGATATGTAAGTGCTGCTTCAAGCCCCAACACTATCGGATATGTAAGTGCTGCTTCAAACCCCAGCACTATCGGATATGTAAGTGTTGCTTCAAGCCCGAACACTATAGGATATGTAAGTGCTGCTTCAAGCCCAACACTATCAGATATGTAAGTGCTGCTTCAAGCCCCAACACTATCGGATATGTAAGTGCTGCTTCAAACCCCAACACGATCTGATATGTAAGTGTTGCTTCAAGCCCCAATACTATCGGATATGTAAGTGCTGCTGCAAGCCCCAACACTATACAATATGTAAGTGTTGCTTCAAGCCCGAACACTATAGGATATGTAAGTGCTGCTTCAAGCCCAACACTATCGGATATGTAAGTGCTGCTTCAAGCCCCAGCACTATCGGATATGTAAGTGTTGCTTCAAGCCCCAGCACTATCGGATATGTAAGTGCTGCTTCAAGCCCCAACACTATCTGATATGTAAGTGCTGCTTCAAGCCCCAACACTATCGGATATGTAAGTGCTGCTTCAAGCCCCAACACTATCGGATATATAAGTGCTGCTCAAGCCCCAACACTATCGGATATGTAAGTGTTGCTTCAAGCCCCAGCACTATCGGATATGTAAGTGCTGCTTCAAGCCCCAACACTATCGGATACGTAAGTGTTGCTTCATGCCCCAGCACTATCGGATATGTAAGTGTTGCTTCAAGCCCCAGCACTATTGGATATGTTGGTGTTGCTTCAATCCCCAACACTATCGGATCTATAAGTGTTGCTTCAAGCCCCAACACTATTGGATATGTAAGTTTTGCTTCAAGCCCCAGCACTATCGGATATGTAAGTGCTGCTTCAAACCCCAACACTGTCGGATATGTAAGTGCTGCTTCAAGCCCCAGCACTATCGGATATGTTAGTGTTGCTTCAAGCCCCAACACTATCGGATATGTAAGTGCTGCTTCAAGCCCCAACACTATCTTGTATGTAAGTGCTGCTTCGAGCCCCAACACTATCTGATATGTAAGTGTTGTTTCAAACCCCAGCACTATCCGATATGTAAGTTTTGCTCCAAGCCCGAACACTATCAGATATGTAAGTGTTGCTTCAATCACCAACACTATCGGATATGTAAGTGTTGCTTCAAGCCCGAACGCTATCGGATGTGTAAGTGCTACTTCAAGCCCCAACACTATCGGATATGTAAGTGCTGCTTCAGCCCCAACACTATCGGATATGTAAGTGCTGTTTCAAACCCCTGCACTATCGGATATGTAAGTGTTGTTTCAAACCCCAGCACTATCGGATATGTAAGTGTTGCTTCAAGCGCCAGCACTATCGGATATGTAAGTGTTGCTTCAAGCCTCAGCACTATCGGATATGTAAGTGCTGCTTCAATCACCAACACTATCGGATATGTAAGTGCTGCTTCAAGCCCCAGCACTATCGGATATGTAAGTGCTGCTTCAGCCCCAACACTATCGGATATGTCGGTGCTGCTTCAAGCCCCAACACTATCGGATATGTAGGTCCTGCTTCAAGCCCCATCACTATCGGATATGTAAGTTCTGCTTCAAGCCCCAGTACTATCTGATATGTAAGTGTTGCTTCAAGCCCCAACACTATCGGATATGTCAGTGCTGCTTCAAGCCCCGGCACTATCGGATATGTAAGTGTTGTTTCAAACCCCAGCACTATCGGATATGTAAGTGTTGCTTCAAGCGCCAGCACTATCGGATATGTTCGTGCTGCTTCAATCACCAACACTATCGGATATGTAAGTGTTGCTTCAAGCCCCAACACTATCGGATATGTAAGTGCTGCTTCAAGCCCCAACACTATCGGATATGTAAGTGCTGCTTCAAACCCCAGCACTATCGGATATGTAAGTGTTGCTTCAAGCCCGAACACTATAGGATATGTAAGTGCTGCTTCAAGCCCAACACTATCAGATATGTAAGTGCTGCTTCAAGCCCCAACACTATCGGATATGTAAGTGCTGCTTCAAACCCCAACACGATCTGATATGTAAGTGTTGCTTCAAGCCCCAATACTATCGGATATGTAAGTGCTGCTGCAAGCCCCAACACTATACAATATGTAAGTGTTGCTTCAAGCCCGAACACTATAGGATATGTAAGTGCTGCTTCAAGCCCAACACTATCGGATATGTAAGTGCTGCTTCAAGCCCCAGCACTATCGGATATGTAAGTGTTGCTTCAAGCCCCAGCACTATCGGATATGTAAGTGCTGCTTCAAGCCCCAACACTATCTGATATGTAAGTGCTGCTTCAAGCCCCAACACTATCGGATATGTAAGTGCTGCTTCAAGCCCCAACACTATCGGATATATAAGTGCTGCTCAAGCCCCAACACTATCGGATATGTAAGTGTTGCTTCAAGCCCCAGCACTATCGGATATGTAAGTGCTGCTTCAAGCCCCAACACTATCGGATACGTAAGTGTTGCTTCATGCCCCAGCACTATCGGATATGTAAGTGTTGCTTCAAGCCCCAGCACTATTGGATATGTAAGTGTTGTTTCAAGCCCCAGCACTATCGGATATGTAGGTGTTGCTTCAAGCCCCAACATTATCGGATATGTAGGTGTTGCTTCAATCCCCAACACTATCGGATCTGTAAGTGTTGCTTCAAGCCCCAACACTATTGGATATGTAAGTTTTGCTTCAAGCCCCAGCACTATCGGATATGTAAGTGCTGCTTCAAACCCCAACACTGTCGGATATGTAAGTGCTGCTTCAAGCCCCAGCACTATCGGATATGTTAGTGTTGCTTCAAGCCCCAACACTATCGGATATGTAAGTGCTGCTTCAAGCCCCAACACTATCTTGTATGTAAGTGCTGCTTCGAGCCCCAACACTATCTGATATGTAAGTGTTGTTTCAAACCCCAGCACTATCCGATATGTAAGTTTTGCTCCAAGCCCGAACACTATCAGATATGTAAGTGTTGCTTCAATCACCAACACTATCGGATATGTAAGTGTTGCTTCAAGCCCGAACGCTATCGGATGTGTAAGTGCTACTTCAAGCCCCAACACTATCGGATATGTAAGTGCTGCTTCAGCCCCAACACTATCGGATATGTAAGTGCTGTTTCAAACCCCTGCACTATCGGATATGTAAGTGTTGTTTCAAACCCCAGCACTATCGGATATGTAAGTGTTGCTTCAAGCGCCAGCACTATCGGATATGTAAGTGTTGCTTCAAGCCTCAGCACTATCGGATATGTAAGTGCTGCTTCAATCACCAACACTATCGGATATGTAAGTGCTGCTTCAAGCACCAACACTATCGGATATGTAAGTGTTGCTTCAAGCCCCAACACTATCGGATATGTAAGTGCTGCTTCAAGCCCCGACACTATCGGATATGTAAGTGCTGCTTCAAACCCCACCACTTTCGGATATGTAAGTGTTGCTTCAAGCCCCAACACTATCGGATATGTAAGTGTTGCTTCAATCACCAACACTATCGGATATGTAAGTGTTGCTTCAAGCCCGAACGCTATCGGATGTGTAAGTGCTACTTCAAGCCCCAACACTATCGGATATGTAAGTGCTGCTTCATCCCCAACACTATCGGATATGTAAGTGCTGTTTCAAACCCCTGCACTATCGGATATGTAAGTGTTGTTTCAAACCCCAGCACTATCGGATATGTAAGTGTTGCTTCAAGCGCCAGCACTATCGGATATGTAAGTGTTGCTTCAAGCCCCAGCACTATCGGATATGTAAGTGTTGCTTCAAGCCTCAGCACTATCGGATATGTAAGTGCTGCTTCACTCACCAACACTATCGGATATGTAAGTGCTGCTTCAAGCACCAACACTATCGGATATGTAAGTGTTGCTTCAAGCCCCAGCACTATCGGATATGTAAGTGTTGCTTCAAGCCTCAGCACTATCGGATATGTAAGTGCTGCTTCACTCACCAACACTATCGGATATGTAAGTGCTGCTTCAAGCACCAACACTATCGGATATGTAAGTGTTGCTTCAAGCCCCAACACTATCGGATATGTAAGTGCTGCTTCAAGCCCCGACACTATCGGATATGTAAGTGCTGCTTCAAACCCCAGCACTTTTGGATATGTAAGTGTTGCTTCAAGCCCCAACACTATCGGATATGTAAGTGCTGCTTCAAGCCCCAACACTATCGGATATGTAAGTGTTGCTTCAAGCCCCAACACTATCGGATATGTAAGTGCGGCTTCAAGCCCCGACACTATCGGATATGTAAGTGCTGCTTCAAACGCCAGCACTATCGGATATGTAAGTGCTGCTTCAAGCCCCAACACTATCGGATATGTAAGTGCTGCTTCAAGCCCCAACACTATCGGATATGTAAGTGCTGCTTCAAGCCCCAACACTATCGGATATGTAAGTGCTTGTTCAAGCCCCAACACTATCGGATATGTAAGTGTTGCTTCAAGCCCCAACACTATCGGATATGTAAGTGTTGCTTCAAGCCCCAACACTATCGGATATGTAAGTGTTGCTTCAAGCCCCAACACTATCGGATATGTAAGTGCTGCTTCAAGCCCCAACACTATCGGATATGTAAATGCTTGTTCAAGCCCCAACACTATCTGATATGTAAGTGTTGCTTCAAGCCCCAACACTATCGGATATGTAAGTGCTGCTTCAAGCCCCAACACTATCGGATATGTAAATGCTTGTTCAAGCCCCAACACTATCTGATATGTAAGTGTTGCTTCAAGCCCCAACACTATCGGATATGTAAGTGCTGCTTCAAGCCCCAACACTATCGGATATGTAAGTGCTGCTTCAAACCCCAACACTATCGGATATGTAAGTGTTGCTTCAAGCCCCAACACTATCGGATATGTAAGTGCTGCTTCAAGCCCCAACTATCGGATATGTAAGTGTTGCTTCAAGCCCCAACACTATCGGATATATAAGTGCTGCTTCAAGCCCCAGCACTATCGGATATGTAAGTGCTGCTTCAAGCCCCAACACTATCGGATATGTAAGTGCTGCTTCAAGCCCCAACACTATCGGATATGTAAGTGTTGTTTCAAACCCCAGCACTATCGGATATGTAAGTGTTGTTTCAAACCCCAGCAGTATCGGATATGTAAGTGTTGTTTCAAACCCCAGCACTATCGGATATGTAAGTGCGGCTTCAAGCCCCAACACTATCGGATATGTAAGTGTTGCTTCAAGCCCCAACACTATCTGATATGTAAGTGTTGTTTCAAACCCCAGCACTATCGGATATGTAAGTGTTGTTTCAAACCCCAGCACTATCGGATATGTAAGTGGTGCTTCATGCCTCAACACTATCGGATATGTAAGTGCTGCTTCAAGCCCCAGCACTATCGGATATGTAAGTGCTGCTTCAAGCCCCAACACTATCGGATATGTAAGTGCTGCTTCCCATTGCTTTCCATTTCAATAAACCACAGTGCTCCCTTGTCATCATTACTCCACCACACCGTGAGCCTTTACCTCCTGCCATGACATTTGCTGGGTCATTTTATGGGATAAAAGCTAAGCACAGGGCAGTCCCCTTTATCAATGACACATGTTTCATCCTCAAAGAAATTCAATGGACACACACAACAATGTTGACTCTGCCAGATTAATTTCAACTGATCAATGTGAGCTTCTGAATCTGGTTGAATAATACCTTCCAGCAGTTTCCCTGTGGTATGTTAAGCTAACCGGCCAGTGCTTCCTGCTTTCTGTCTCCCTTTTTTAATGCAGTGCTTCCACCCGCTACCTTCCAATACACTGGGGCTGAACCATGACTCACAAGGAACAGCAACAGGTTCAGG
Source organism: Chiloscyllium plagiosum (assembly GCF_037043375.1). NCBI lineage: Eukaryota > Metazoa > Chordata > Chondrichthyes > Orectolobiformes > Hemiscylliidae > Chiloscyllium > Chiloscyllium plagiosum. The sequence goes on along the minus strand of NW_028270185.1, from coordinate 31,561,209 downwards.
ATTCAGACAGTAAAGGTCATTCACTGGCTGGATAGCAGTTTCCCCATTCTCCATCAGAGTGAATAATTTCTTTAGGAGCTGACAGACTCTGACTGGTGTATGGCCAAGGTAATGGAAGGGAATCTGTCTTGTTGAAGATGGTGGTGGAGAATGGTGTCTGTGTGCACTTTTCACCGTCCTTATGTATTCCCATACTTGAGTATACATGACAATAAAATCTAATTCTTATTTTAATCTCAAACCCCAGGGAATCAATTTGGTTACATTACTTACAGACATTTACCAAACATACTTAGGCATGATTTGTATTGTGTACATTCAGATTGAGAACAATGGTGGGTAATGACATTAGATAATTCATTAAGACAATATTTAAACCTGGAAAGTGAGGGGTTGTATTGATGGTAGTGAGCCAATCCCCACAGGATAGGTGATGGGAACTCTTCTCAGACAGATCACCCTGAGCCTGCTCTTGACCCAGGTCTTGTTCCCCATCTCCTTCAGATCAGTTCTTTTGATATTATACCCTTACACTAACAGGAATCAGTCATTGTCAGTTTGAATGTGAAACTGCTCACTCTATAAGTTACTGTGCTGTCCTGATAAATGTGTTAACCCACAATTACACCAGAGATAAAGATACTCTTCAAATACAATTCCAGCTGAGTTTAAGAGCTGCGAGGTTATGCTGCAGCTCTATAGAGCCCTAGTTATAGAACACCATCTCATTGTAATGACAGTCACTGATTTGCTGCGCTGCTGGCACGGGCAGTATGTTTTGTTCCACTCAAACGTAAACACTGATCACCCTGGGATCACGAGGGTTACAAGAACATCTGAGACACAGGAACAGACCAAATATCAGACAATTATTCTGGATTATAAGAAGGTATTCCTACTTTTAGCAGCAGGGATTTTATGACCTGTCCCAAGGACTAACCACTGCCTGACAGTGCTGTCTGAAAATGCTACACAGGTCAGAAACATTTCGAAGTAAATTCAGCCAGCACTGCTGTTTGCTCAATGTATGTCATCATGGTTACAATGTGAGTACTGCATTCCCTTACAGTAATGGGGGTGGCACGCTGGCTCAGTGGTTAGCACTATTGTCTCACAGCACCAGAGACCTGGACTCGATCCCAGCCTCAGCCAACTGCCTGTGTGGAGTTTGCACACTTTCCATGTGTCTGTGTGTGTTTCTTTCCACAATCCAAAATGTGCAGGTTAGGTGAAGTGGCCATGCTAAATTGCCCAGAGTATTCAGGGATGTGTAGGTTAAGTCCATTAGTCAGGGGTAAATATAGGGTAGTGGAATGGGTCTGGGTGGGTTCCTGTTTGGAAGGTCAGTGTGGATTTGTTGGGATGAAGGGCCTGTTTCCACACTGTAGGGATTCTGATTTGAATTCTAATGGTTATGTCTCTTCCTGTCTGAATTTTCTAGCTGCCATAATCTTGTTTGAAGCATCTAAGCTGTTCTCAGGGAAATGCTCAACAGAAATGTAAAGGTTGTTTAGGGAGCACTTCCTAATAGTGCTGGACAGGTCTGTCCCACTGAGGTAAGGAAGGGATGGTAGGGTGAAAGAACCTTGGGTGACAAGGGATGTGGAACATCTAGTCAAGAGGAAGAAGGAAGCTTACTTAAGGTTGAAGAGGCAAGGATGGACTGAAGAGTGGACTTAGGAGAGCTAGGAGGGGGCATTAAAAAGGCTTTAGTGGGTGGGCTTAAGAAAGACCTTAAGGCATGCTACACTTAAGTGAGGAACAATAGGATGCCCAGAGTGAGGGTAGGGCCGATCAGGGACAGTGGAGGGAACTTGTGCCTGGAGCTGGAGGACGAGGTAGGGGAGGTCCTTAATGAATACTTTGCTTCATTATTCACTATGGAGAGAGACCTTACATTTGTGAGGACAGCATGAAATAGGCTCGAAATGTTTATTCAGAGGATGTGCTGAAAAGTTGGAAAAATGTAAGGATAAATAAGTCCCCTGTGCCAGACGGGATATAGCCTGGGATACTACAGGAAGTGAGGGAAGAGATTGCTGCGCCTTTGACAATGAATTTGCATCCTCACTGTCCACTGGAGTAGTGCCAAATGATTGAAGGGTGGCAAATGTTATTCACTTGTTCAAGAAAAGGAGTAAGGATAACCCTGACAACTATAAACCAGTCTGTGGTCAGCAATTATTGGAGAGGTTTCTGAGAGACAGGATGTTTGATTACTTGGAAGACCATAGCTTGATTAGAGATAGTCACATGGCTTTGTGAAGGGCAGATCATGCCTCACAAACCTTATTGAATTCTTTGAGGATGTGACAAAATGTATTGATGAAGACAGAACACTGGATGTGGTGTAGATGGATTTTAGTAAGGTGTTTGAGAAGGTTCCCTATGATAAACTCAGTCAGAAAGTAAGGACGCATGGGATACAGGGAATCTTGGCTGTCTGAATACAGAATTGGCTGGCTCATAGAAGACAGAGAGTGGTGGTAGATGGAAAGTATTGGAGAGGCGAAAGTGAGAACTGCCGATGCTGGAGATCTGAGTCTAGATTAGAGTTGTGCTGGAAAAGCACAGCAGGTCAGGCATCATCTGAGAAGCAGGAAAATTGACGTTTCAGGCAAAATCCCTTCATCAGGAAATATTGGATGTAAGCCTGGAGCTTGGTGACCAGTGATGTTCTGCAGGGATCTGGGACCTCTGCTCTTTGTGATTTTTATTACTGACCTGGAGGCGGAAGTGGAAGGGGGGGTTAATAAGTTGCCGATGACATGAAGGTTGGTGGAGTGGTAAATAGTGTGGAGGGCTGTTGTGGGTTGCAACGGGACATTGACAGGATGCAAAGGTGTCAGATGGAGTTCAACCTGGAGAAGTTTGAAATGATTAATTTTGGAAGGTTGCATTTAATTGGGTTAATACAGGATTAAAGGCAGGATTCTTGGCAGTGTGGAGGAACAGAGGGATTGTGGGGCCCATGTCCATCGATCCCTCAAAGTTGCCACCAAATTTGATTGGGTTGTTCAGAAGGTGTATGGCGTGTTTGCTTTCATTAGCAGATTGATTAAGTTTAAGAGCTGTGAGGTTATGCTGCAGCTCTATAGAGCCCTGGTTTGACCACACTTGGAATATTGTATTCAGTTCTGGTCACTTCATTATAGGAAGGATGTGGAAGCTTTAGAGAGGGTGCAGAGGAGATTTACTAGGATGCTGCCTGGAATGGAGGTCATATCTTATGAAGATAATTTGAGAAAACTCAGGCTTTTCTCAGTGGAGTGAAGACAGACGTGAGGTGACTTGATAGAGGTGTCCAAGATGATCAGAGGCATAGATAGAGTGAATAGTCAGAGACGTTTTCCCAGGCTGGAAATGGCTATCAAAAGGGGAGACAAGTTTTAAGGTGATTGGAGGAAGGTTTTGGGGGGATGTCAGAGGTAGGTTCTTCACACAGTGAGTGGTGGGTGTGTGGAATGAACTGCCAGCAGGGGGAGTAAAGTGAGAATCATGAGGGACATTTAAATAACTATTGGATAAGCAGTTGGAAGGTGGAGCAATGATGGATATGGAGGTTCTTTTGATCTTCGCGGAGCATAAAAGGTCAGCACAACATTGAGGGCTGAAGGGCCTGTCCTGTGCTGTCCTGTTCAATGTTCTACATTAATAGCACAGGTTCAATTCCCACACTGGTTGATGTTAAAAATCACACAACACCAGGTTATAGTCCAACAGGTTTATTTGGAAGCACTAGCTTTTGAAGTGCTGCTTCATCAGTGCTTCGAAAGCTCATGCTTCCAAATAAACCTGTTGGACTATAACCTGGCGTTGTGTGATTTTTAACCTTGCCCCCCCCCCCCCCCCGCCAGACCAATACTGGCTCCTTCAAACCATGCTGGTTGAGATCACAATAAAAGTCCCACCTTCTCAAACCCCCGCTTCCCTGAGGCATGGTGATCCAGGTTAAACACACGACCAGTCATGTCTCAGAGAGATCAGCCCTATGTAGGATTGGACTTTACTAAAGGAATATATATCCAAGTCAGGATGGTGAGTGGCTTGGAAGGGAACATGCAGGTCATGGTGTTCTCATACATCTACTACCTTTGTCTTTAGGAAGGTAATTGTCATGGATGTTGAAGGTGCTGTCTCAGTGTTGGATGGACTGAATGTTTGTAGATGTGGTGCCAATCAAACTGGTTACTTCATCGTAAAAGAGAAAATGTTGGAGAAACTCAGCAGGTCTGACTCAGATAGACTCGAAACGTCAGCTCTTTTCTCTCCTTACAGGTGCTGCCAGACTTGCTGAGATGTTCCAGCATTTTCTCTTTTGATTTCAGATTCCAGCATCTGCAGTAACTTGCTTTTATCTAATCCACTGATCATCTGGTATGTCTGTATTCAGTTACCTCTCACCCTTCTTCTCTGTAACAAAAACAACCTCAAGTCCCTCAGCCTTTCCTCATAAGACCTTCTCTCCAAACCAGGCAACATCCTGGGAAATCTCCGCTCCACCCTTTCTTCTTATTATACTGTATGCAATCCTTCTTATTATACTTTGGCCAGAACTGTATGCAATACTCCAAGTGCGGCCAAACCAGAGTTTTTACAGCTGCAACATGGCTCCGAAACCACTTAGCCCAGCTCTGCAGCTTATCTATGTCTATCTGTAACCTGCAGCATTCTTCCACACTATCCAAAACTCCATCGACTTTAATGTTATCCACAAATTTAATGAACTCATCGTACTACACACTCATCTGTGTCATTTATTTTAATGACAAATAGCAGTGGCCTCAAAACAGATCCTTGCGGTACACCACTAGTCACTGAACTCCAGGATAAATATTTCCCAAAAACCACCACCCTCTATTCTTACAGCTCGTGAATTTCTGATCCAAACCGCTAAATCACCCTCAAACCCATGCCTCTGTATTTAGTGCAATAGCATACCGTGGAGACCCTTATCAAACGCCTGATTGAAATCCATATATACCGCATCAACCACCTTACCCTCATCCACCTGTTTGGTCACCTTCTCAAAGAACTCATGTAGGTTAGTGAGGCACGACCTACACTTCACCAAACCATGTTGACTATCCCTAATCAACTTTGTCCTTTCTGGATGATTATAAATCATAACTCTTATAATCTTTTTTTTAAGATTAGATTAGATTACTTACTGTGTGGAAACACGCCCTTCAGCCCAACAAGTCCACACCACCCCGCCGAAGCGCAACCCACCCATACCCCTACATTTACCCTTACCTAACACTACGGGCAATTTAGCATGGCCAATTCACCTAACCTGCACATCTTTGGACTGTGGGAGGAAACCGGAGCACCCGGAGGAAACCCACGCAGACACGTGGAGAACGTACAAACTCCACACAGTTAGTCGCCTGAGGTGGGAATTGAACCCGAGTCTCTGGTGCTGTGAGGCCGTGTGCCACCGTGCCGCCCAGCCAACACTTTGCCAACACTTTTCCCACAATTGAAGTAAGGCTCACTGGCCTATAATACAGAGTTGTCTCTCCCTCACTTCTTGAACAAGTAGGACAACATTTACTATCCTCCAGTTTTCTGGTACTATTCCTGAAGAAAATGATGACATAAAGGTCAAAACTAAAGGCAATGCAATCTCCTCCCTGGTTTTCCAGAGAGTCCTTGGATTTATCCCATGTGGCCTAGCGGACGTATCTATTTTCACACTTTCCAGAATTGCTAACACTTCCTCCTTATGAACCTCAGTCCCGTCTTGTCTAGTAATCTGTACCTCAGTATTCTCCTCGACAACATTCCCTTTTCCTGTCTGAATACTGAGGAAAAATATTCATTTTGTACCTCTCCTATCTCCTCGGACCCCACGCACAAATTCCCATTACTGTTCTTGACTGGTCCTAACCTTTCTCGAATCATTCTTTTATTCCTGACATAGGTCTCAAACTCTTTAGGGTTTCCTTGATCCTACCTGCCAAAGACTTCTCATGTTCCCTCCTGGCTCTTCTTAGCTCTCTCTTTAGATCCTTACTGGTTGAGCCTTCACGTCTCATCTTAAGCCTTCTTCTTCCCTTTGATAAGAGATTCAACTTCTTTAGTAAACCACGGTTCCCTTCCCTCCCAGCCTGACAGATACATACTTATCAAGGACATACAGTAGCTGTTCCTTGAATAAGCTCCACATTTCAATTGTGCCCATTCCCTGCAGTTTCCTTCCCATCCTATGCATCTTAACTCTTGCCTAATTGCATCATAATTGCCTTTCCCCCAACTATATCTCTTGCCCTGCAGGATATACTTTTCCATTTCCATCACTGAAGTGAATGTAACCGAATTGTGGTCTCTATCACCAAAGTGCTCACCTACCTCTAAATCTAACACCTTACCCAGTTCATTAGCCAGTACCAAATCCAGTGTGGCCTCGCACCTTGTCGGCCTGTCTGCATACTGTGTCAGCAAACGCTCCTGTACACATTGGACAAAAACTAACAAATCTAAAGTATGCTTTTCCAGTCAATATTTGGAGAGTTAAAGGCCCCCATAGCCACTACCCTGTTACTTTCTCTCCTATCCAGAATCATCTTTGCAATCCTTTCCTCTACATTTCTGGAACTTTTCGGAAGCCTATACAAAACCCCCGACAGGATGACCTCTCCTTTCCTGTTTCTAACCTCAGTCCATTCTACCTCCAGTAGACGAGTCCTTATCAAACGTCCTTTCTGTCACCATAATACTGTCCTTGTCTAACAATGTCACACTTCCCCCTCTTTTATAATCTTCTCTGTTCCTACTGAAACACCTAAACCCTGGAACCTGAAACAATCATTCCTGTCCCTGCTCGATCCATGTCTCTGAAATGGCCACAACATCGAAGTCCCAGGTACCAACCCATGCTGCAACTTCACCCACCTTATTCTGGATGCTCCTGATGTTGAAGTAGACACACTTCAAACCACCTTCCTGCCTGCCAATTTACTCCTACAACCTTGAAATCTTATTTATGACCTCACTCCTCTCCACCTCCTTTACACTGGAGCTACAATTCAGGTTCTCATCCCTTGCTGAATTAGCTTAAACATTCACGAAGCAGAAGAGCAAATTGCATCCCAAGGATATTGGATATCCTCTGGTTCAGGTGTAGACCATGCTGTTTGTAGATGTCCCATCTACCCCAATTATTCAGGTATCTGAAACCCTCCGTCCTATAACATCCCTGTAGCCACTGCTCTGTCTCCCTATTCATCGCCTTGCGAGCATATGACATGGGTAACAAACTTGAGATAACATCTCTGTTTGTTGTGGCACTTAGTTTCCAACCTAACTCCCTGAATTTCTGCCTTAAATCCCCATCCCGTTTCCTACCTATGTCTTTGGTGCCTATATGAAGCACGACTTGGGGTTGCTCGCCCTCCCCCTTAAGGATCCTGAAAACACGATCAGAGACATCATGAACACTCGCACCGGGGAGGCAATACATCAATCGTGAGTCTTTCTCATTCCCACAGAACCTTCTATCTGTCCCTCTAACTTTGGAGTCCCCAATGACTTATGCTCTGCTCATCTTTCCCCTTCCCTTCTGAGCAACAGAGACAGACTCTGTGCCTGATATCTGTACCCCATAGCTTACCCCTGGTAAATCAGCCACCCAACAGTATCAATAACAGTATATTTGTTATTGAGGGGAACGGCCGCAGGGGGTCCCTGCACTATCTGCCGGTTCCCTTTCTGTCTCCTGACTGTCATCCATCTACCTTTCCCCTGTACCTGATTGAGGTGTGACTACTTTCTTGTAACTCCTCTCAATTACTCCCTCAGCCTCCCGAAAGATCTGAAGTTCATCCAGCTCTGGCTCCACTTCCCTAATGCCGTTTCCGAGGAGCTGAAGTTGCCAGGATCTTGCTGCTGAGCCACATGGAGTGCTTCAGTATCTGAGGAGGGAAGAATGCTGCTGAACATTGTGTGAGTATTAGCGAACCCTCTGACCCATGACATTCTGCCTGAGGGAAGGTCAATTATACAGTCACTAAAGATAGTTAGGGCCAGGACACAATCTTGAGGACCTCCTGCTGTGAGGGCCTGGAGCTTAAATGGCTGACCTCCACCAACCGCACCAATTGTTGTGGGCCTGGAGTCACATGTAGCCCAGACAAGACAAGGACAGCCCTAATCCCTGAAGGGCAATAGAGAACCAGATGGGTTTTAACAACAATTGACAAGGGTTTTGTGATGAATATTAGAGTCATAATTCCACATGTTTATTAAATTGAAGTTCTGACATCTGTCATTGACAGGATTTGACCCAGGTCCACTATAAGAGTTGGGAAGTATCTGAATATGAGTCAGTTTGATGGCTGGCCTCCTGGCTGATTCAGAATCCAACTTGACATTTTTATCCCAATTATGAAATACATGTTTAAGTTTTATTATTTCTCATTGAACGTCATATTATTTTGTCTGTATTTGGTCCCGAGAAAATGTAAACACAGACAGACTGAGTGAGGGCTGTGAACTACATGAACTTGAATCCTACCTGAACGATTGTGACATCACCCAATCTGAGATCGGTTCATGAATTCACTCAGTACCAAGTTTGAAGGAACTACAGATGAGCGGAGTGAGCTGTTTTCCCTTGCAAAGGAAGGTATTACATAGAAAGGCAGAAACATTATTTACATGTGTGTCATGTATGTCTTGTGTGTGTGTGTGAAAACAACCTCAGCTTATTCAGCCTCTCCCTGTAGCTCAAATCCTCCAACCCTGGCAACATCCTTGTAAATCTTTTCTTAATCATTTCAAGTTTCCCAACATTCTTCCGGTAGGAGGGAGACCAGATTTCCATACAATATTCCAAAAGTGGCCTAACCAATGTCATGTAAAGCCATAATATGACCTCCCAACTATGATACTCAATACTCTGACCAATAAAGGAAAGCATACCAAACGCCTTCTTCACTATCCTATCGACATGCGACTCCACTTTTAAGGAACTGCACTCCAAGGTCCCTTTGTTCAGCAATACTCCCCAAGACCTTACCATTAGTGCATAAGTCCTGCTCTGATTTGTCTTTCCCAAATGTAGCACCTCACATTTATCTAAATTAAACTCCATTGACCCATCTGAACAAGATTCTGTGTATTCTGAGGTAACCTCCAATTTTGATGTCATCTGCAAACTTGCAAACTATATGTCCTTTGTTCACATCTAAATTATTTATATAAATGATGAAAAGCAAAGGACTCAACACCAGTGGCACATCACTGATCCCAAGCTTCCAGTCAGAAAAGCAACCCTCCACCACCCCCCTCTGTCTTCTACCGTTGAGCTAGTACTGCATCCAAATGGCTGGTGTTCCCTGAATTCCATGAGATCTAACCTTGCTAACCAGTCCACTGTGAGGTACCTTGTTGAACGCCTTATTGAAGTCCATGTCGATCACAGCCAGTGCTCTGCCCTCATCAATCCTCTTCATAGACACAAAGCCATGATGACTGTCCTTTCTTTCCAAATTCATGCACATCCTGTCCCTGAGGATTCCCTCCAACAACCTGCCCACCGCTGATCGGGCTCACCAGTCAATAGTTCCCTGGCTTTTCCTTCCCCCCACTTTTTAAAAATAGTGCCACTACATTAGCCAAGCCTCAGTTTTCCGGTAACTCACCTGTGACTATCAATGATACAAATATCTCAGCAAGGGGCCCAGCAATCATTTCACTAGCTTCCCACAGAGTTCTCAGGTACACCTGATCACATCTGGGGATTTAAACACCTTTATTCATTTTAAGATGTCCAGCCCCTCCTCCTCTGTAATCTGAACATTTTTCAAGATGTCACCATCTCTTTCCCCACATTCTATATCTTCCATATCCTTCTCCACAGTAAACAATGATGCAAAATATTTGTTTAGTACCTCCCCAATCTCTTGTGGGCACATATAGGCTGCCTTACTGATCTTTGAGGGGCCCTATTCTCCCCCATTTACTCTGTGGTCCTTCAAGTATTTATAGAATCCCTTTGGATTCTCCTTAACCTTATTTGCCAATGCTATCTCATGGCTCCTTTCGGCCCTCATGATTTCCCTCTTAAGAATATGCCTACTGCATTTATAGTGTTCTCATGATTCACTTGATCTCTGCTGTCCAAACCTGACATAAACCTCTTTTTTTTTTTGACCAAAATCTCAATTTCTCCAGTCATCCAGCATTTGCCCACACCTACCAGCCTTGCCGTTCACCCTAACAGGAACGTACTATCTCTGGATTCTCTTTATCTCATTTTTGAAGGCTTCCATTTTCCAGCCCTGAGTAGCTTTGAGTGTGGTTTTAGAGATACCAACTCGATTGAGTGAAGAACCATCTCTATCCTGTATGATGCCATCATTCTCTGATTTTGAATTGAAAGTTCTGATTATTTTTGTGCTTGTTTTGAGAAAATGTGACCGTGTGGAAGTTCCAGCTGTTGGTGTGGTCGGTATCAGCTTCAGGTTCTGTGTTAGAGTGCTCATTCACAGAGAGAATTTCCCAAATCAGTCGCATAACTGAATGAACATGGAAAGCAGTGGGCTAACAGTGTGCAGTAGAACAGCGCTCGAGGAGCTCAACAACAAATGACTGAATAACCTCAGCAGAATGAAGGTCATCACTGAAAAGGATATCAAAAGATATTGAGATATTGATGAGATTGATAGTGAGTGAAATATTGCAAGTATTGTTACTTGAAGACAAACTGGAACTAATGTTTGAAATCTAATAGGATCAGATTAATGAATTCTCTGTGGTATTCAAATACAGACATAAATCTCAATGCTGTCACATCATTAAAATAAACCTGTTGCTGTAACTTGTTTGTTCAAAATGATAATAAAACGGTTGAAGATGTAATCACAGTTTCCCAGTGAAGATACCACATAATATAAAATAAAGTCTCTGGAACAGTGTCAGCTTCAACTTCGAGAGAATTCTCAAATTCTGACACATAGCCGGCAGCAGGAAGGGAAAGGTTGTGTCACAAATAACGAAATGCATCTTCTCAGGGAAAGGATTGCTAGAGTGTACGAGACCGTCCTCGCTGTCGTTGGTGTTCCTGGTAGGTCTTGGAACAACTTAACTTATATAAACCTCTGCATTTGATCATCCTCATTTCTATAGACAACTGATAACTATTATATTTCCATTCAGCAAGGCTAATCCCACTGTCAGACAATATTGTCCTCACTGACTGAGTTTAAAGTGAATAGTTTGTCAGTTCGGAGGCTCCTCAGTAATGTACAGCATTGTGTTTTTCCCTATACTGTGCAGAATGGGTTTACACTGAGACCACATTGATGGGGTTTGGCTGAGCACTGGCCCTGGCCACATTGATGGAGTTTGGCTGAGCACTTCTGGGTTTCGGAAAACCACCCTCTCTCTGTGGTAGTTCACAGCCTGCTATCGGTCAGATGGGTTTTGTAACAACCCACCTCTCAGTGACACCTGGTGTTTCCCATTCCTTGATGGAAAGGGATTATGTTGGTAGGTCTTGTTCAGGCAGCTCACTTCAAATGGGAGCCCAGATACAGCAGGGTAATGGGTGGGTTCAGCAAGTCATTAGGAATGAAGAAGCAGTGGGGGCTGCAGATAGAGCATGGTGCTGGAAAAGGCACAGCAGGTCAGGCAACATCCAAGGACCAAGAGGGTAAAGGTTTCAGGCAGGACACTTCAGAGCAGTTGCAATGGCCAATGTTGCATAGATTCAGATTTTATTTGTGTGAGGGCAGTGCCATACCACCGTGGGCAGGTGGGGAGAGTCGTGCCCGAAACATCGACTCTCTTGCTCCTGGGATGCTGCCTGACCTGCTGTACGTTTTCCAGCACCACACTCTATTAACTCAGGTCATTCAGAGTGATAACTGATGGTGAGCACAGATGAGCTTGTTCATCTTGTGTGTTTTCATCAGTCAGTGGATGTGTGGAAGCGTGATATTTATGAGGACAGATCACTGGTAGGGATGTTGAGAACAGGGTTCCAATTATGATGTGTATTGTTGAGTTACTGAATTGTCAAAAAGATGTGTGAGTGTGCCATTTGTAAAATGATGCACAATGCTGTGGTACAGTGTCTAATAGGACAAACACTAAGATCTGGAGTAGTAAGGCAGCTGCACTCCCACAGAGATCAAACAACTTTATTCAACAGGATGTTTCCCACGTTGACCTTTGTTGCTGTTATCCTTTGATGTTCCACATCAATAATGGTCTGCATGAAGGTGCGTTCATTTGGGATTGTTATTTTGTCTTTAGCTATCAATTTCAATCAATATTTATTGGGCTGCAATGCCAAGCTGTGGTATAACTCTAGTGATCTCCATGGGGAATGCTGGGTAATCTGTGGGGTTTTCTCACCCCAGTGTGTGCTCCCAATCTGGGAAGGGGAGGGATGAGGAGAGAATCTTGGGAGCATGAGCCTGGATATCAGGCTGGAAGCTTTGCTTCATCCCAGATAAAGCGTCTGCTTTCTAAACCAGAGCGATACCATGACCAATGTTGCGGAGATTCAGATTATTTTGCTGAGGACCTGTGCTGTGCCATCCTGTACAGATGAGGGAGGTCGGGTCAAATGTTGAAGGCTTTCTGATTGTGGTGAGTATCCAACCTGGGATATGGTGATTGGATTTACTTCAAGTTTCAGATTATCAGGATGTTCACGAGGGACGGATTGAATGCTCTATCATTTATTCATCCATATTGTAGAGGCCATTCATTCTGCAATACTGTGGACTGATTAAATACCCTGTCCTGTAGTCCATACAGTGGGGATGTAGAATTCTGGAGGAAAACTAAACTGTGGAGACTCCAAAACCAAATGCAGTAATTGTGCGATCAATGTCCACATTAGGTGCCTGCTATTCTGTGTTTTGCTGATCCCAGGTGTCTTTGTGTGGATGCTGTGGGCTTATGGGTAATGCCAGCCAGTCAGAGTAACCCGGAAAGTAGATGAAATTGACTGCTGCTGTCCCAAAACCACTTTGGGGATATGACTGTGTTTCTGTAAGTAATCTGCTGCTCAGGTTCTTCCCTATGTCCTTTAAATGTGCAAATGATTCATTTACAGAGAGTTTGTTGCTTTGGTTCATATAACATGGAACAACAATTATCTTTGTGTCATTACTTACAGTCTGGGCTCAGGCACAGAAAATCTTTGATTATTAACTTCAAGCCCTTTTTTCCTTTCTCTTACAGTTAGTCTCGTGGTGATTATAATTTTAGCTCGGGGCAAATGTGGTCTTTCTACATGCAGCACTCGCTATCTTGTGGCCATGACAATGTCAGATCTACTGTTCATTGTTTTTTACATCATCCTTCACCAATTTCGACAGTATTATTATCCACTGTGTTTCCTGCAAATCACTCCTGTTTGTGGTGTTATCTATGCCCTCAACCGTTTGAGCATTGACTGTTCTGCATGGTTCACCATTGCTTTTTCCTTTGATCGATTTGTTGCAATTTGTTTACATGAGATGAAAACTAAGTATTGCACAGGGAAAACTGCAACCAGGGTTCTAGCAACAATCTGCATCTTTTTTTGTTTAAAGAACATTCCAAATGCCTTTGTATATAGACCTGGAAAAATAATCAACAATGTTCCATGGCACTGTTATATCACTGTTATATGCTCATGACCCTCAGTGGACAAGCTTTAAATATTTGGAGACTGTTTTAACACCAATGTTCCCATTCATTTTTATTGTCTTTATCAACATTCTGACTGTCAGACATATCTTCGAGGCCATTAAGGTGCGGAAGGAACTGAGAGGTCAGAGAAAAACAGAGAATGATCCAGAGGTAGAGAGCAGGAAGAATTCTGTGATTTTACTCTTTGCCATATCTACCAGCTTCATACTTCTCTGGTTGTTGCATATTTTATATTTCTTTAATGCTGGTTATTCCTTGGATAAAGTTTCTTTTGGTCTCTTTGTTCAGATTGGATATATGCTGAGGAACTTAAGTTGCTGCACAAATGCCCTTATTTATGTGGTGACACAGAAACATTTCAGAGACCAGTTAAAGTACACCATGACATATCCAGTTAGAACAATAATTCAATTGATAAATAAATCCAAGTAACTCAGAGCCAACATTAGGTGCAGCAGAGAATGGAACGAGGAGTCCACGTGAGGAATGGACCGAAAGGAGAAGGAGGAGCAGCAACATGATAACACTCCTTTCCTCATGGGCAAGGAATGTCTCCATCTGAGGGGCAAAATGACAGAGACTGGAGGTATAAAGCCAGTGTAAAGTGCTGTCAGCAATGAGCAACAATTAGTAGGAAGTGGAGGAACAAATGCAAAACCAAAAGAGGAATTAGATATGCACAAAAGCGACATCGATGTCAAGTAATCTGTTCTCAGTGAGTGAAGTGGGTAGAAAAATAAATGATATAGAGGAAGGTGAGTGTTAGATGAGATGAGATTAGGTTCCTCAGAGTATGGAAGCAGGCCATTTGGCCCAACAAGTCCACACTGACCCTCTGAAAAGTCACCCACCCAGACCCATTCCCCTATATTTACCGCTGACTAATGCACCTAACACTATGGGCAATTTAGCATTACCAATTCACCTGACCCGCACATCTTTGGATTGTGGGAGGAAACTGATGAAACCCACGCAGACACGGGGAGAATGTGCAAACCCCACACAGACAGTTACCTGAGGCAGGAATGTAATCTTTCACTGCAGGCCAGAGAGGGAAATGCAACGACAGGCTCCTGTCCACTCTTCCTCACTGAATACTCGAGCCACACATCTGGGCAAATTAAAACACAGGAGAAGTTTCCTGTCAGAAAGATAAAATAACATATTGTAAAGATTCTGTGTCTTCTAATTGCAAGTTTATTTTTAACAATAATTTACTTTGTTTCCATTCAATTCCTCACTTTGATTCCTGGCAATCACAAGTTGACATTTTCACATTGATCAACAGGAAACCCCAAAGAGAAAAGGACTTTGATCAGTTTGTGAATACATGTGACTTTCATTCCAAGACAGTAAAATGCAAAGCAGGAGAAGACAAAGGCAGTCTAGGCTAAACTATTTCCCTGACATCATTCTGTTTCTTTATTTGTTCCTTTCCATGAACCAGCTGATGCCCAACCAGAGGGATTTCTGGACTCCCTCCCTACACCCGCCCAATGACCCAGCTCCCTCCCTGATTTCAGATACTCCTTCAAATCTACCTCTTCATATTAATTATTGTCACCTGATATAACATCACATTCAGTGAATCAATACAAACTCTGTTTGATTTGTCATGATAAAGGTCGTTTTAACTATGTTTGGGGACTGTGTTGTGGTAAAATGCACAGTGATGGTGCTATCATGGTTAGTGTAGTTGTCTTCCAAACAGGTGACCTGGGTTAGATTCCTGGCAATTGCAATTTGAGATTTTTAACATTGATCAATAGGAAACAACAAAGACAAAAGGAATTTGATCAGTTTGAAAATACATTTGGCTTTCATTCCAAGACAATAAAATGCAAAGCAGGAGTAGACAAAGGCAGACTGGATGAAACTGTTTACCTGCTGCATTCTCTCACACCTTCACCCTCCCTCCCTCCCCACTGTGATCCCACTGGCTGTGCTCCATCCCTGGGGGAGGTAAGCCAGGGGTAGAGGGAGCTGGGAGTTGACTGAATGAGCTGGGACTTTGGCAGAGAGGGGACATTGAATGAGAGACTTGTGGATATTTCAAATGGGTTCTGGCAGCCATTGTCCCTTTCACCATGTGCACTAAGCAGGGGGTGAGTCTTGGTGTGTTTCTGTCTGTCTGTGTGTGCAAGTGCATGGAATGTTTGAATCTCAAAAGCAAGCCCCTGAAGCAGAGTCTGTCCTAAATGGGAAAGAGCGAGTGTGAGAGACCATTGAGAGAGCTTAGACCAACCAAAATTTTGAATATCACCTCTTTAATCTCACCATAGCGTTCCTTATCACCTATTTGCATCTGTCTGATTTTTCCTCTTTTCTCTCTCTCGGTCTCTCTCTTAGCCTCTGTCTCTTGTTCTCTGTCTGTACACTCTATATCTTTCTCTCTCCCTCTCAACTTTTCTCGATCACACTATCTTTCTGCCTCTCTCTCTCTCTCTCTCTCTCTCACTGCCTCTTACTGACAGCCTCTTCTTTTGTATTTTTCCTCTCCTGCCTCTTCTTCCTACCTTTATCTATGTTCTTTTTCACTCTCTTGCTCTTTCTTCTTCTCTCATTTTCTCTCTCTTTCTTTCTCTTTCTTTCCTTCCCTATTTCTGTTATTCAATCCTGAAACTGCACCCCCTTCAATATTGGACAACCTCCCACCCATCGCAAATTTAGCTCCTGTCCCCCTCCATGACCCCTGTCCCTTTGGCCTTCCTATGCTGCTTCATCTCCCCTGAACTGCTCCTCTGTAGTTTCTCTATTTCACAGCCACTGCATATAAAAGCCCCCCGGTATCTCCATCCATTAACAATACCCTTCCCCCCTGCTGTGTCCCAGCCACTGGTCTGGAGGACAAAGTGAGCGTGTGCAGAGACTATCTTGTCTTTTGTCTGCGTACCATAATATCATGGAGTCATAGAGTCATCCAGCACGGAGACAGACCCTTCAGAGCAACCAGGCCACACCCACCATGTTCCAAAACTAAACTATTCCCAACTTCCTGCACTTGGCCCATATCCCTCTAAACCTTTCCTATCCATGAACTTATCCAAATGTATTTTAAACACTGTAACCGTACCTGCATCCACCACTTCCTGTGGTAGTGCATTCCACACATAAACACCTAAAATCTTTGCCCCTCATGCCCTTTTGAAATCTTTGCCCTCTCACCTTCAAAATATACCCCCCAGGTTTGAACTCCCCTACCCTACGGAAAATACCCCTGTCATTTACTTTATTTATGCCCCTCATAGTTTTTAAAGATCAATAAGGTCACCTCTCACCCTCCAATGCTACAGCCCATGTTTATATCTCAAACCCTCCATTCCTAGCAACATCTTGGTAAATCCTTCCTGAATCCTCTCCAGTTTAATAATATCCTTCCTATAACAGGGCGATGAGAATTGCACACATTAATCCAGAAGAGGCCTCATCACTGTCCTGTACAAGTTCTATATGATGTCAGAACTCCGATACTCAAAGGTCTGAGCGATGAAGGCAAGCATGCTAAACACCTTCTTAATTACCCTGTCTAACTGGGATGCAAATTTCAAAGAAATCTGTCCCTGAACCCCGAGGTCTCTCTGCTCTATAATACTACCCAGGGCCCTACCGTTAACTCCTGACCTTGTTTGTATTACCGGAAAAGCGCAGCAGGTCAGGCACCATCCAAGGAGCAGGAGAATCGACGTTTCGGGCATGAGCTCTTCTTCAGGAGCCCTTCTTCAGGCTCATGCCTGCAACGTCGATTCTCCTGCTCCTTGGATGCTGCCTGACCTGCTGCACTTTTCCAGCAACACATTTTCAGCTGTGATCTCCAGCATCTGCAGTCCTCACTTTCTCCTTGTTTGTATTACCACAATGCAATACCTCACGTTTATCCAAATTAAACTCCATCTGCTACTCCTCAGCCCATTGACCCAATTGATCAAGATCTCTTTGTAATCTTGGGTCACATTCTTCACTAGGTAAAAACAATGACTGCAGATGCTGGAAACCAGATTCTGGATTAGTGGTGCTGGAAAAGCACAGCAGTTCACTGCAATACAGTAATAATCACATTCTTCACTGTTCAATTTACCACAAGATGACTAAACATGCCTCCTATATTCTCATCCAAATCCTTTGTATAAATGACAAACAGAAATGGAGCCAGTACTGATCCCTGTGGAACACTGCTGGTCACAGGCCTCCAGCCTGAAAAACAATGCCTTCTACCATAAAGCCAATTCTGTGTCCAACTGGCAAGCCCACCCTGAATCCTATTTGATCTCACTTTACTAAAGGCCAAGCAAACAACATGCAACACTCTGTCTTCATTAATCATTTTGGTTACTTCCAAAAACAAACCCAATCAAGTGTGAGACATGATTTTCCTCGCACAAAGCCATACTGAGCATCTCTAATCAATTCTTTCCTCTCCAACCTCTGTAAATCCTATCTTTCTGAATCATCTCTAAAAACCTACACACCACCGAAGTGAGACTCACAGGTCGATCGTTCCCATGCTTCTCCGCACATCCCTTCTTAAACAATGACATTTTAGCCACACCCCAGTCCTCCAGTTCTTCACTGTGTTTATGGATGAGACAAATATTTCCCTAACTTCCCACAACGACCTGGGACACACTTGATCAGGTCATGGAGGCTTATCTATCTTTATGCTTTTTTAAGACCTCGAGCACTTTCTCTTCTGTACTGTGAACTGTTTCCAAGCCATCAGTATTTATTCCCCTGATCTCTCTCACCTCCATTTCTTTCCCAACAGTGAAAACTGATGTGAAATATTCATTTATATCTCTCCCATCCTTTGAGGTCCAACACAAAGACAGGGTTTTTTGTGGTCTTTCAGGGGTTCTACTCCCTCTCCAGTTGCTCCTTTACTCTTAGTGTATTTATAGAATCTCTTTGGATTATCTTTACCTCATCTGCCAAAGCAATTTCCTATCTCCTCTTTGCCTTCCTCATTTTCTTCTGAAAAATGTCCCTACACTCTTTATACTGTTCAAGACATTCAGTTGATCCTAATTGTCTCTCTAATAGACGATTATCTTTTGATTCTTGACTTGAACTTCAACATCTTTATTCATCCAGTGTTCCCTAACCTTACCAGCCTTGTCTTTCACTCTAACGGGAACAGAATATTTCTGAATTCTTGTTATCACGCATTGGAAGGCTTCCCACTTGTCAGTCCTCCTTTTATCTGTGATCATTTTGCTCCAATCAACTTTTGAAAGATCTTGTTTCATACCATTTCATACCCATTTGCCTTACTCCAATTAAGAACTTTAATTGTTATCAATTTACATAATTATTTTAACATTACTAGTATTATGATCATTGGTCCAAAAGTGTTCCCTGACTTAACACATTTGTTACTTGCCCTGCCTTATTTCTCAAGAGAAGTTCAAGTTTTGATCTGTTTATCATAGGAAAATTTATATCTTGATAAAGAAAATGTTTTTGCATTTGAACAAATTCTTCACCATCAAAACGTTTAACACCACAGCAGTCTGAGTCAATGCTTGGAAAATTAAAATTCCCTACTATTGCAACCTTATTATTCTTACGTATATTTAGTATCTCTACATATTTCCTTCTCAATTGCCCTCTGACTATTAGGGAACCGATTGTACAATCCCATCAAGGCGATCATCTCTTTCTTATTTCTAACTTCAACTCATATTTTCACTAAATGAACCTTCTCTAGTAATATTTTCTTTAATCAAAAATGCCAGTCCTTCCCCTGCCTTGCCTCTTTCTGTCCTTCCTGTACCATTTAAATCCCAGAACACTGAGCTGCCAGACTTTTCCAGTCCTCAGCCATGTTTCTGTGATAGCGATGACATCCCAGGCCCATGTTCCCTTACAAGCCCTGAGTTCATCAGCCTTATCCATGAGACCTCTTGCATTGAAATAAATGCAGTTTCAGTGTTCAGTGTTCCTTTGTTCTCTGATTTGTTCTTGTTTGTCTTTTCTCAATAACTTGATGTTTTCTGACTCAGAATCAAATTCACGTTTCTTTATATTTTCATTGTTGTTTAGAAAGCCCCGCCCAACCTCTCCCAGGAGGACCAATTCCATCATTGAACATCCCAGATGCCCTCCTTCTTCAAGGATCGCACTTTCCCCTCCCAGGTGGTCGATGATACCCTCCAATGCATCTCATCCACTTCCTGCACCTCCGCCCTTGAACCTCACCTCTCCAATCACAACAAGGACAGGACCCCCCCCCCCCCCCCCCGGTCCTCACATTCTACTCCACTAACCTCCGGATACAACGTACCATCCTCTTCCATTTCTGCCACCTACAAACAGACTCCACTACCAGGGATATATTTCCCCCAACCCCTATCTGTGTTCTCCAGAGACCATTCCATCCGTGACTCCCTTGTTAGGTTCACACACTGACTGACCCCACTGTGTCTGTGTCACTGACCCAGGGGAGAGCAGAGTGACCCCACATTTTCTCTGTCACTGGATTCAGTATGTTGATTTAATTACTAGAAAGGAGCAAAACTTGACTTTCAGTAAATAAGGCAGGGCAAGTGACTGAGGTGTCAGCTGAGAACACTTTGGGGTCAGCGATCATAATTCTACTTGCTTCAAAATCATGACGAAAGAGGATGGATTGGATCTAAAAGTTAATGTTCGAAATTGGAATTACGCCAATTTTGATGATATTAGGCAAGCCTTTTCAAAAGTTGATTGGGGTAGATGTTCGCAGGTGAAAGAAGGGATGGAAAATTGGAAGCCTTTGAAAATTGAGATAGTGAGTTTTCAGTGACAATATGTTCCTGTTAGGGTGAAGGGCAAGACTTGTAAATGTAGGGAGTGCTGGGTGATCAGGAATAATAACATGCTTCCCTATCTACGTAACCTTCTCCAGAACCTGCACTTCTCTAGGTTTCTGTGACATGACCCTGTCCAAATTCACCACCCTATCATTGTAACCACCTCCAGTCACTACAACCCCTTCCCTATCTCTGTAATCTCCTCCAACACCTCCATCCCTCCCTCTTTCTGTATCCTCCAACCTCTTCACCACAAACTATCTCTGTCATGTCCAGTGCACATGCAAGAGACATGTCACATGCACAAAGATTGCTCGTCAGTGAAGACTCTTTGTTTCATGTGAAGTTCTCAGCATCTGAGAGGAAGGGTCCACGACATCAACAGCCAGAGGGCATTTCCCCGTGTCTTCCCACTGAAACTGGGCTGGAACAGAATTTCTGTAAATCCAATGAATGGGTCGCTTGACTCCAGGTCCATTTGCTCAACAAGATTCTTTAAAACTGAGAGTAACTGGCAATGCGAGACTTAATGATGAGAAAAAAGACAGAATTCATTCAGAATCTGAGAGTAAACGCACATTCTGTTAACAGTGAAGGGGGACATGACAGAGTACCTCATTTCTTATCTCTGTCACAATTTTCTTTTGTTTTGTTTATCTTTAGATGACAGTTAGTGAGGATCATTTACACCTCAATCATTTGTTTCTTCACTTCTCTCATTCTCCTGCCTTATTCCAAACCCATTCCTTATACCATATTGTTACTCTGTCATTTAAGCCTCTCCTGCTCTCTAGACCAGCACAGCCTTTTCCGTCTGCTCTTCTTCCCACCTTCCAGCTGAGACACAAGTAACAATGCAGGTAGTTCCCTCTCACACACACTCACATTATCACTGACAGAGGTACAGAGACACAGAAGGGTCATCACTCCCATAGGCTCAGACAAAGACAGTGTTCAGTCCCACTCTGATCCCACCTTCCAGTGACATTTTTGTTTGAGCACTCAAACAGAACAAGAGAGAAAGAAATTATTTATATTTCTCTCCAAACAAATCCCAATCTCCAAATTACATTGACGATAAGATTGAAAAGGACTGTGTTAATCTCTCAATAGTAACCCAGAGCAACCAACTGAATACTACGTTATGGAGATTCATAATTTGAAAAGCTGTATACTCCAGATACTGTGAATATTAAGTAAAAAACAGAGACTGCTGAAATACTCAGTCACTTTCTCTGATGAAAGGTCATTGACCAGAAACGTTCATTCTGTTTCTCTCTCTCCAAATGCTGCCTGACATATAAAGTATTTGCAGCACTTCCTGTTTTACATCATGTAGATTCCCTCCATGTTCAGAACCCACGCAAGTTATTCATTTCAAATGGATACTCCCATTAGAGGTCAGGGTCTTTATAATTGATATACCACATCGAAAATTATTTGTACACTGCAACATGAAAGATACAATTGCAATCGCAAATAGAGATAAGCATTAAATATATGAACATAATCCATCAGGCTTGTAAAGAATAACAGAGACCTGAATGCAGAGTGAATCTCACTCTCATTTACAATATCAAAGACTCAGAAAAGGATTCTGCACATCACACATACATATTGTAATGTCCAAAGACCCCACGTCAGCTCCATACACTTTAACTTGTTAACCAGTCTATCCTTTTCCTTCGCTATTTTGAAACTAATCGAATAGCAGTTAGTGCTCCCTCACTAATACCTCCATCTCTTGCCCTCCCTTATTTCCCGAGAGAAGGTTGGGTTTTGCCCCTTCTCATGGAGAGCCATCTTCATATTAGTTGAGAACGTTTTCCTGAATATACCATTCCCAGTCTATATTTGGAAGGTTAAAATCCCCTTTTTCTTGCAACTCTATCATTCTTACAGCTTTTGGCAAGCTCCCCACGTATTTTCTCCTCAATTTCCTGCTGAGGATTGGGGGAGCAGGGTGGGGCGAGAGTATAATCCCACCAACGTGATCATACCCTTTATTTTTCTCAGTTCCATCCATACAACTTCACTGGAATATCCTCTCTAAGTACTGCCATGACGTTTTCCCTTATCTAAAACACCACTACCCTCCTCTCTTGCCTCTCCTTCTCTCCTTCCTAGAAACACACCTTCAATGCAGGTTTGCATTTGAACACAGACCTTGTGGTTCAGAGGTAGGGACACTGCCACTGCACTGCAAAAGCCCTCACAAATCAGAATTAAACCACAGAGAACATTCATAACACCTGACATAATAAGAGACACCAATGTTCGAGTGTCTGTGTAATGGTGACCACTGGACCAGAACGTAACACCTTCCATCTCAAAGTGCAGGGAGCAACTCTCACCCAGATTTACAAAGCTTCAATAATTTTAATCACTTATCAGGAATACTAACATGGCAAGAATCATTTTGAATAATTTATTGATTATTCCGGATGTTTTCAGCATTGAGATAATCTGTGTTTTCATTCTGCAGTCAATCTCTCTCCATCAAACATTGCCCAGCCCTTTAACCTATACCATGGGGGATCACCTGGGGATTGAGAGGTGTCATCTCTCTTCAAATGAGTGTTTCATTCAAATGTGAACAAACAGATTAGGACAATGCATATTAAGTGCTCAAATGAATATACATGTATTTCTAAAATTAAGTTTTAAAGATTGAACAATTCTGATCACATTAATTAATGAAATGAGAACTTTCATTCCACAAGCAACATTATTTGCCTATCAAACACTCCCATCCCTAAATCTCATTGTGTTCCAAGGATATCCTTCTCTTAAGAATGCTCACTCAGTAACTCGTTCCCTCAGTGAGCTGGATAACTGGTTTACAATGTAGAGGCACACCAACTGCATTGGCCCTATTCCCACATTAGCTGATATTACCATGAAGGACTCTTCTTCTTACCCTGGCCTGAACTATGGTGACCCCGAGGTTACACTCAGCACCAGTTGCCCCTCTCCACTGAGGGAGTGGTGTGTGACCATGGCCTTGGAGAAAAAGAGATGTTACCAGAGGGTGGTGTGAGTATGACTGGGTTTAATGTTAAAGCTGTGTTTGACTGAGTGTGACATCAAGGAGCCTGAACAAATCTGGAGCCAATGGAAATCGAGGAAAACTCTCTGCTGGTTGGAGTTGTACCTGGTACAAAGGAAGAAGGTTATGATTGTTGGCGGTTAGTCATCACAACGACAGAACATTTCTGTTGGAGTTCCTCAGGAGAATGTCCTCGGCCCAACAATCTTCAGTAGTTTATAAATATACATCCCTCCATCTTAAGGATGTTAGCCAATGTTTGCACAATGTCCTACAGCATGTGTGACCACTCAGATACTGAAGCAGCACTTGTCAAGTGCAGAAAAACCCGGATAATATCCAGGACTAGGAAGAAAAGTGACAAAGAACATTCGTGCCACATAAATGCCAGACATTGATCATCTCCAACAACAGAGAATCAAACCATCATGCTTTGATATTCAATGGGGTTACTGTTGCTGAATCCTCTCCTGTCAACATCTTGGAGTTACCATTGACCAGAAACTGAATTGTACTAGCGATATAAATACATTGACAACAGAGCAGGTCAGAGGCTCAGAATACTGCAGTGAATGACTCACCTCCTGATCCCCCACAGACCGTCCACCATCTACAATACACCAGTCAGGATTGTGATGGAATACTCCCCACAGGCCTGGATGGAGGCAGCTCCAACAGTGTTTCAGAAGCTTGGCACCAGCCGGGATAAAGGATCCCACTTGATTGCCACGACATCCACAAACATCCATGTTATTTTCACCACAGACCTGCAGGAGCAGCAATGTGCACCAGCGACAAGGTGCCCTGCAAAATTCACAGAAGCTCGTTAGAGCACTTTCCAAACCCACAGCACATTGTCAACAACCCCTAGGGATGGGCAATAATTACCGGCCCAACCAGCGATGCCCAGGAATGGATTAGAATTCATTTAAAATGTTACCTAATCACAACCAATGGGGGGCACTGGGTTTTAGGTTTTGTGAGTGTAAGCTGGTTGGGTCCAGGCAGTAACCTGTTTGTTGTGAAGAACTGAAGAGAAATGCTGTCTGGAACAATCTGTCAGTCTTTCAGAGGCATGGCCTACATACATAGCATCACACAGACACTGACCTTCATATACCAGATTACTCCCACGGGAGAGAGGTGGAAGCAATTTAAAATGTATTTGTATCTGGACTGAAGAATATTTGGAAACACAATTAAAATGTTGTCATGAAAGCAATTTGGTGAGCAAGTTCGTATCCAAATGAGATATTTTTAAAGTGCTTGAACTTTACAATAATTTGATTTTAGGTGCAATAACCAGGCACATTTGTGTTCTGTATTTTCAACAGATTTCAGTCTGAAAATCAACCAAACAAATGATGGACCTGTGTTTATTGGACAATTAAAGTGGACATGGTTAGTATTGAAGAACAATCACTGGACACGAAAGGTTATCTCTGATTTCTCTTCACAGATGCTGCTGAGCTTTTCCAGCAAGTTTTGCTTTTGTTTCAGATTTAAAGCACCTGCAGTTTTTTTTGGATTTGTTCAAAAGATTTATGACCTCCAATAATTAGACTTTTCAGTTAATGGTCAGGACAATCTGGAAATCATTGACATTCTGGCTCGAGTCACAGACAAGGATGTTGGCTGGGATTAGGCCAGACATCAATGTCGAAGTACAATTCTGTTTGGACATTGAAGCTGTGGAGCTGACATGTGCTGGATATGGTTGATGAGAGATTCAATGAAAGACCCCATGTGCTGCAGTATTCCATTACCTTTGTAACACCTTCACTAAGGATCTGGTCCAGGGGGCAGAATTAAAGAGCCTTTATTGGTTAGTGCATTGAGTGTAGGGGTACATGACATTAGTTAGGCCACTTTTGGAATACTATATTCAATTCTGGTCTCCCTGCTATAGGAAAGATGTTGTTAAACTTGAAATGTTGCAGAAGAAATGTACAAGAATGTCACTTGCCCTTGAGGGCTTGTCCTAATGGAGGCTGCGAAGTGACCTGTTTCTGAACAAAGAGACCTTGGAATGCAGGTTCATCGCTCTCTGAAAGTGGAGTCGCAGGTAGATAGGATAGTGAATGAAGTATTTAGTATGCTTTCCTTTACTGGTCAGAGTATTGAGTACATGGGTTGGGAGGTCGTGAGGTGGCTGTACAGACATTTGTTAGGCCATTGTTGGAATACTGCGTGCAATTCTGCTTTCTTTCCTATCGGAAAGATGTTGTGAAACTTGAAAGTGTTCTGAAAAAAATTAAGAGGATGTTGCCAGGTTTGGAGGATTTGAACTATAGGGAGAGGTTGAACAGGCTGGGGCTGCTTTTTCCTGGAGCATCGGAGGCTGAGGGGTGACCTTACAGAGGTTTACAAAATTATGAGAGGCATGGATAGGATAAATAGACAGAATCTTTTCCCTGGGGTGGGTAAGTCCAGAACTAGAGGGCATAGGTTTAGGGTGAGAGGGGAAAGATATAAAAGTGATCGAAGAGGCAACTTTTTCATGCAGAGGATGGTATATTAATGGAGTGAGCTGCCAGAGGAAGTGATGGAGGCTGGTACAATTGTAACATTTAAGAGGCATATGGGTGGGTATATGAATAGGAAGGGTTTGGAAGGATATGGGCTGGGTGCTGACAGGTGGGATTAGATTGCATTGGGATATCTGGTCGGCATGGGCATGTTGGAGCGAAGGGTCTGTTTCTGTGCTGTACATCTTTGTAACTCTCTGACTGTATGACTTCTGAGAGGGTTGCTTTATCATGACGAGCATGGATAGGGTGAATAGCCAAGCTCTTTTCTGAGGGGAAGAGGAGTTCATACTGGCGCACACAGGGTTAAGTTGAGATGGGAAAATTTAACTCGGACCTAAGGGACAACTTTTCTTGAACAGAAGTCGGTGCCTGCATGGAATGAGCTGCCAGAGAAAGTGGTGGAAGCTGGTACCATTGTAGCATTTGAAAGGTACCCGGATGGTTATATGAATAGGAAGGGTTCAGAGGGATTGGGGCCAAGTGCTGGCAAATGGGACTAGATCTGTTCAGGGTGAATAGGTTTAACAGAGCTGTCTGTGTCCATACTATGACATTTTAACTCTCAGTCATCAGCATAGAGAAACTGTGAGACATGGTTGTTGGCAGATCATTTGTCTGAATGTTGAAAAGTGTTTAGATCAACCCTGTGCCAACGCTTGGACAATCTGCCCCCTGCACATCCTACCTTTAATAGAATCATAGCGTCAGAGAGATGTAGAACACGGAAATAGACCATTGGATAAAACCTTCCATCCTGCCCAGATACCCAAAATTAATCTAATCCCATTCGCCAGCATTTGCCCCACATCTAAACACTTCATATTAATATAGCCAGCCATTAAAACATTAAATGTGGAGGAAATGGTGGAGGCTGGTACAATTAAAACATTATAAGTGGAGGAAATGGTGGAGATGGTACAATTAAAACCATTTCCTCTGACAGCTCTCTGCAAGAAGAAGACTGCCCCTTAAGTCCCTTTTAAATCTTTCCCCTCTCACCTTGCACCTTCAACTTCTAGTCTTGGAAATAGATATTGGCTATTTCCCCTATCCATTCCCCTCATGATTTTATAAATCTTTACAAGGTCACCCCTCAACCTCCAAGGGAAATAGCCGCAGCCTATTCAGCTTCTCCCGATAACTCCAAACTTTCAATCCTACAACACCCTTGTGAACGTTTTCTGAACCTTTTCAAGTTTTATAACATTATTTCTGTGGCAGGGAAAATAAAATTGAATGCAGTATTTCAACAGTGGGATAACCAATGTCCTTGACAGCCATAACATGACCTCCCAACTCCTATATTCAATGCACTGACAATAAAAGCAAGCAACCCCGGCATTGCAAAGTGGATAGAGTGGGAACCGGCAGTGTGAGGGAGAGAGACTGGGACATGGCAGTGTGAGGGGGAGAGAGAGAGAGAGTGGGAGACGGCAGTGTGAGGGAGAGAGACTGGGACATGGCAGTGTGAGGGGGAGAGAATGGGAGCCGGCAGCATGCGAGAGAGAGACTGGGACCTAGCAGTGTGAAGGAGAGTGAGTGGGACCTGGCAGTGTGAGGGAGAGAGAGTGGGACATGGCAGTGTGAGGGGGAGAGAATGGGAGCCGGCAGCATGCGAGAGAGAGAATGGGACCTAGCAGTGTGAAGGAGAGAGAGGGGATCCGGCAGTGTGAGGGAGGGATTGAGCAAGTTATCCAAGATTGTGGAATGGGCACAGTAGGCCAATCTGCTCCAGGCTGGCCATATTTCTTTTCCCTCTCTCTCCTTCTAGTAATTTTTCCCTTCTCTTCTGGAGTTCTGGAGAGAGGCAGCAGTGGTGATGCATTGTGGGAAGTGTGGCAGCGGCCGTGGGTTCTGAGTGCTGTCGGATGGCCACCTTGGGCGTGGATGTGGCTGTGGGCCCGAGCCTAACATGGTCAGAGCAAGCCCGAAGTGTGTCAATGAGGGAGATACATAAATGATGAAATACGATGAACCCAGCACCGATCAATGTGTCACATCGCTGGTCACAGGTCTCCAGTCTGGAAAGCAATTTTCCATCATCACCTTCTGTCTCCTACCTTCTTTTTCTAAATGGCTAGTTTTATCCTTGCATTCCGCGTGACCTTATGTTTCTAAACAATTGACCATGCAGAACTTTGTTTTACACCTTACTGAAGTACATGTAAATCACATTCACCATTCTGCCTTCATTGATCCTCTTCATTACTTTCTTTAAAAACTCAATTAAATTAATGAAACATGATTTCCCATCATGTTGACAAACTCTAATCTGTCCTTGCCTTTCCAAATTTATGTAAATCCTCAGGATCCCTTAGGATCTCCCCTCAACATATTGCCCACCACCGATGTCAGGTTCACTGATCTATAGTTCCCTGGCTTCTCTTTCCCAGATTTCTAGAACAATGACACCACGTTCGCCAACCCCCAGCCTTCTGGCACCTGATCAGTGACTATTGATGATATAAATATCTCAGCAAGGGCCCCAGTAATCATTTCCTGAGCTTCTCACAGAGCTCTCGGGTACACCTGGACAGGTCCTGGGATATATCAACCTTTATATATTTAAAGATGTCCAGCACCTCCTCCTCTGTAATATGGACACTTTTGAAGATGTCCATATTACAGATATTTATTTCCCCAAGTTCTCATGCTTCCATATCCATGGTCTTGTTGATCGTTCAGGGGCCCTATTCTCTCCATAATTACCTTCTTGTCCTTAATATATTTATAAAATCCCTTTGGATTCTCCTTAAGCCTATTTGCCAAAGCTATCTCATGCTCCATTTTTACCTTCCTGATTTCCCTCTTCTACTGCCTTTATCCTCTTCTTGAGATTCTCCAGAATCCTGCTGTCTGTACCTGACATATGCTTCCTTCTTATTTTTGAACAAAAGATAATTTTCTCTGGTCATCTATCTTTCCCTAGACCTACTATCCTTGCCCTTCACCCTAACAGGAACGTACTGTCTCTGGACTCTCATTATCCCATTTTTGATGGCTTCCAACTTTCCAGCCGTCCTTTACCTGAAAATACCCACCTCCAATCAACTTTTGAAAGTTCTTGCCTAATATCATCAAAATTGGCCTTCCTCTAAATTCAAATCTGTAACTTTTAGATCCACTCTATCTTTTTCCATCACTATTTTAAATCTAATAGGATTATGGTCACTGGCCCTGAAGCGCTCCCCCACTGATATCTCAGTCACCTGCCCTGCTTTATTTCCCAAGAGTAGGTCAAGTTTTGCTCCTTCTTTAGTAAGTACATCCACATACTGAATCAGAACATTTCCTTGTAGGCACTTAGCCAATTCCTCTCTAACCAAGACATTAACACTATGGCAGTCCCAGTCTGTGCTTTGGAAAGTTAAAATCCCCGACCGTTACCATGCTGTCATTCTTCCAGATAACTGAGATCTCCAAACAAATTTGCCTCTCAATTTCCCACTGACTTTTGGGAGTCGACAATAGAATCCTATTAAAGTGATTATTCCTGTGAGGACATCCAGGGAAATTATTCCCTCCCTACCAGCATTATGGGTCAACCCATGGCAAGTGGACTGCAATGATTCAGGAAGGCAGCTCACCACCACCTTCTCAAGGACAAATAGGGATGGGCTGTCAGTGCTGGCCGGCCAGAGACACCCATGTCCCATAAATGAATAAAAAAGAAGCAATTTGAGTGGAACTGAGAAATAAGAAAGGGATAATCACCTTAAGTACAGCCGTAATATTATCCCTAATCAAAAAACTCTTCTCCCTCTCCTCTCTTACCCCCTTTCAATCCTTTCTCTATCATCTATTATCCTGGAACATTAAGCTGCCAGTCCTGTCCATCCCTGAGCCACGTCTCTGGAATTGCAATGATATCCTAGTCCCATGTTCCTAACGATGCCCTGATTTGTAATGCCTTACCTATTAGGCCACTTGCATTGAAATAAATGCAGTTTAATTTCTCAGTCCTACCTCGTTCTCTGCTCTGTTCCTGCCTGCCCTGGTGTAATTGACAAGCTCGTCTCCCCAACTATACCAGTCTCAGACTGATCTCTTCCCCCACTATCTCCCTGGGTATCAATTCCAAACCCCTCCACCCCCAACCCAAGCAGCTCGAGCAAATCTCCCCATCAGTCTATCAGTCCCCTTGCAATTCAGGTGCAACTGTTCCTTCTTATACAGGTCTCTTCTACCAATGATTCAAAATGTGAATCCTTCTCCCCAATATCAGCTCCTCAGCAGCACATTGATCTGCTCTACCCTCCTGTTCCTACTCCCACTGGGACACGGCACTGGGAGTAATCCAGATATTACTGCTGTAGGAGTGACCGCTGTCTCTTAAGCAAGAAGACTCTGAAGGCCTGGGCAATTCAGCAGGAACAGCAGTTTATTTCAGCGGGAATCGATTACAGCCAGGAGAGGATCTCAAGACCATCACACAGGACAATCCAGCTCTCTCTGTTAAACACCCGCACAATACCAATCTTACACTGTCTGACATCAATTATGTCAGTCGACAAACTAACTGTTCGTGTGCAGTTGATCATATCAAGTCTTCACAACTGTCAAAATGTAAATGCAACAAACATTCACTCTTCAAACTCAAGTGATGTTTTCTAAAGAAGCAACATGAGCTAATAACACTTTGATAATTATCAGAGTGAAAAGAAACAAGTCATGTGTTTACACAGTTCTTAAGATGTGGTTGAAACATTGCAGAGCTGAAAATGTGTTGCTGGAAAAGCGCAGCAGGTCAGGCAGCATCCAAGGAGCAGGAGAATCGACGTTTCTGGCATGAGCCCTTCTTCAGGAATGAGGAAAGTGTGTCCAGCAAGGATGCCTTCCTTGATGAAGCTCTCTTCCTTGTCATAGGCCTGCTGGACACACTTTCCTCATTCCTGAAGAAGGGCTCATGCCCGAAACGTCGATTCTCCTGCTCCTTGGATGCGGCCTGACCTGCTGCGCTTTTCCAGCAACACATTTTAAGCTCTGATCTCCAGCATCTGCAGTCCTCACTTTCTCCTTGAAACATTGCAGGACATGGTTAGTTGCTGATCTCTATTTATTTCAGATATTAATTATCCCTGAACTCCTATAGTTTACTTTATTCTTAAGATGTGGGCTTTGTTAAACTGGACCGCCATTTATTACCCATCCCTAGTTGCTCAAGAGAAGATAGTGGTGAACTGCCTTTTTGAACCACTGCAATTAGTTTTGTGTAAGTAGATCAACCAAGTGCCATTTACAAGGGACTTCCAGGATTTTAACCCAATGTCAGTGAAGGAACGGTAGTAAACCTCCAAGTCAAGGTGATGAGTGGCTTGGTGGGAACTTGCAGATAGTGCTGTCATGTTCTACTGTCCTCGTTGTTTAAGATGATAGTTTTATAGGTTTGGAAGACATTGTATAATGGCTCTTGATGAACATTTATTGTACACCTTGTAGATTGCACTCACTTCTACTACTGAGCATCAATGGTGACGTGAATGGGTCTCTTTGTCCTGGATGGTCTCAAATGTTTTTGGGGCTGCACTTATCTGCCTTGGAACACTTCAACCCCAGGACATCAATGTGGACTTCACCAGTTTCCTCACCCCACCTTACCTCAGTTCCAACCTTCCAGCTCAGCTCTGAGCTCATGACCTATCTTATGTGCCAATCTCTTTTCCCAACTATCCGTTCCACTACCCCCAACATATCACCTCCACCCCCCTCCCCATTCACCTATTGTACGCTTTGCTACTTTCTCCCATCCTCCTCTCTGACCCATCACCTCCATCCCTACCCCCATTCACATATTGTACTCCTTGCTAACTTCTCCCCAGACCCACCTCCCCACCCCAATTATCTCTCCACACTGGATGCTTCCTGCCTGTATTCCCGATGAAAGGCTTTTGCCTGAAATGTCGATTTTCCTGCTCCTCGGATGCTGCCTGACCTGCTGTGCTTTTCCAGCACCACTCTGATTTAAACGCTGCACTTATCCAGGCAAGTGGGAAATATTCTATCACATTTTGACTTGTGTCTTACAGATGGTGGACAGGCTTTGGGGAATCAGGAGATGTGTTACATGCTGCAATATTCCTCACCTCTGACCTACTCTTGTATCCATAGTATTATGTGGTCGGTCAAGTTCAGCTTCTGATCATCCCCAGGATGTTGATAGTAGGATTCAGCGATTGTAATGATATAGAATATCGACGAATGATTATTTGATTTTCTCTTGTTAGAGATGGTTACAGTCTGGCACTTGTGTAGTAAAGTGTTTCTTTCTAGGGAGGAAATTAGAAATTGGCGACCAATCTCACTGCTAAATGTAGATTACACAATCTTGTCAGAGGTCATTGCCAACCAGGTCAGGTCTGCTCTGGGATCAGTGATCCACCCTGACCAAACCTGCACTGTACTGGGCAGGACAATCGCTGAGAGTCTCACACTGCTCAGGGATATGATCGCTTACATACAGGACAGGGGGGTGGTCACCAATCTCATCAGCCTGGTCCAGGAGAAATCCTCTGACAGGATATCACACACGTACATGAGAAATGTGTTCTCCAAAGTGCACTTTGGGAGGGAATCTGCAATTGGATCCGTCTGCTCTACACCATCATTGTCAGTGCAGTCTCAATTAATGGTTGGGAATCAGATAGCTTCCCAGACAGACCTGGAGTCAGGCAGGGCTGCCCATTCTCTCCTGCCTTGTTTTTGTGCTGCATCGAGCCATTTGCCGAGTCCATCAGGAAGGATGCGAGCCTGAGAGGGGTGACTATTCCTGTCAGCAGGGACCGACAGGTTAAGGCCTCCCTGTACATGGATGACGTCGCCGTTTTCTGCTCAGATCTGCTGTCCGTGCACAGTCTCATGTGCATCTGTCACCAGTTTGAACAGGCCTCGGGGACCAAGGTAAACTGAGGCAACAGTGAGGCCATGCTCTTTAGAAACTGGGCCGACCAATCCTCTATTCCCTTCACCGTCAGGACTGACCATCTGTAGGTGCTGGGTATTTGGTTTGGAAGGGCTGGGGCGTGCGCCAAGTCTTGAGAGGAGCATGTCACAAAGTGAGGCTGAAACTGGGCCAATGGGAACAACGGTCGCTGTCCATCACGGATATACATCTTGTCATTAGGTGTGAGGTACTGTCAGTGTTGTTATATGTGGCACAGGTCTGGCCTATTCCCAGAACCTGTGCTGCCACAGTCACCCAGGCCAACTTCCACTTCATGTGGAGATCAAACATAGACTGGGTCCAAAGTGACACCATGTACAAAGTTCTAGACAAAGGGGGGAGAAACACACCCAAGACTATCCTCACCCTGATGGCCAACATTGTGTGTGCCTGTATCAAGCTGTGCGTGGATCCCCAGTACACAAACACTAAGTGTCACTGTGTACTGAGGTTCTACCTGTCCCTCGTGTTGCGAAGGATGGGCCTGGCCTCACTGTCGCGGAACGCTCCGAGTAGTTGGACAGTTCTGTATCACCTGCATCACGGAGAACTTTGTGAAGAAAAACATCTTTGACCACAAGTCCATCAGGAAGTGGTCAGCATGTAGTGTCCTCGAGACCCTTCGGGAACAGGAGAGAGTGGATCCCATTGAGCAGTTTCCTGGGCAGACTGTCAAAGTCATTTGGCAGAATGTCTCTTTGCCAGAACGTTCCAACAAGCACCAAGACATGGCCTGGCTGGTGGTGAGAAGGGCTCTGCCTGTGAGATCCTTTATGCACGCCCGGACTTTCTGCCCCACCATATGCTGCCCTCAAAACGGCTGTGGAGGGGACGAGACTGTCACACACCTCCTTCTGGAATGAGCCTATGCAGAGGAAGTCTGGAGAGGAATGCAGTGGTGCTTGTCGAAGTTCGTCCCGTGCAGCTCTGTAACACGGACTCTGTGCTCTATGGCCTGTTCCCTGGGAGGTACACTAAGACAAACATCAACTGGGCCTGGAGGACCATCAACTCAGTGAAAGATGCTCTTTGATCTTCCCGAAACTTGCTAGTCTTCCAGCTGAAGGAGTTGACCCCGACTGAGTGTTGCCAACTGGCACATTCTAAGGTCCAGGACTACGTGCTAAGGGATGCATTGAAGCATGGGGCAGCTGCCACCAGGGCGTGGTGGGGAAAGACGACCATGTAAGGTCCTTCTGCAGAAGAATAATGGGGGTGGGGGGTGCATTCAGTAATTGGGCTCCGCTGACGCCTCAGCAAAATACCAAGAGGTTGGATTGTTAACATACAGAATTGTAAATACTAATGACTCAGTCTGTTCTCTGAATGTAACAGCAGTATACATCTGAATGACATCATCAACTGTACAGGTACCAAAGATTTCTGTCAATAAAGTATATTTTTGAAATATAAAAATAATAACCCCTTGAGTGCTGTAACTTAAAATAACATGTACCAAACACACTAAGTTCAAATCGAAATAAAGGATATATGTTTATTTTTCACAACTGTCAAAATGTAAATGCAACAAATATTCAGTCCCCAAACTCAAGTGATGTTTTCTAAAGAAGCAACATGAGCTAATCACACTCTGATAATGATCAGAGTGAAAAGAAACAGGTCATTTGTTTACACAGTTCTTGAGATGTGGTTGAAACATTGCAGGACATGGTTCGTTGCTGATCTCTGTTTATTTCAGACATAAATTGTCCCTGAACTTCTATAGTTTATTCTTAAGTTGTGGGCTTTGTTAATTTGGCCCATCCCTAGTTGATCTCAAGAAGCCTTGAGAAGCCTTCATGAACCGCTGCAGTTAGTTTGGGGTAAGTAGATCAGTAAGGCCATTACCAAGGGGCTTCCGGGATTTTAACCCAGTGTCACTGAAGGAATGGCGGTATATTTCCGAGTCAAGGTGATGAGTGACTTGGTGGGGAACCTGCAGGTAGTGCTGTCATGTCCTACTGTCCTTGTCCTTCAAGATGACAGTGTTTTGGGTTTGGAAGGCATTGTATCAGGGTCCTTGATGAACATCTATTGTATACATTATAGACTGTACACACTTCTGCTACGGAGCATCAGCGGTGATGTGAATGGGTCTCTTTGTCCTGGATGACATCAAGCTTCTTGAGTGTTGTTGAGCTGCACTTATCCAGGCAAGTGGGAAATTTTCTGACACATGTTTGACTTGTACCTTATAGATAGTGGACAGGCTTTGGGTAATGTACCTACTAGAGAAGGTGCAAAACCTGACCTACTCTTGGGAAATAAGGCAGAACAGGTGACTGAGGTATTAGTGGAGGAGCACTTCGGGGCCAGCGACCATAATTCTGTTATTTTTAAAATAGTGATGGAAAAGGACAGACCAGATCTAAAAGTTGAAGTTCTAAATTAGAGGAAGGCCAATTTTGACGGTATTAGGCAAGAACTTTCAAAAGCTGATTGGACACAGATGTTTGTAGGTAAAGGGATGGCTGGAACATGGGAAGCCTTCAGAAATGAAATAACTAGAGTCTAGAGAAAGTATATTCCTGTTAGGGTGAAAGGAAAGGCTGGTAGATTTAGGGAATGCTGAATGACTAAAGAAGTTGAAGGTTTGGTTAAAAAAAGAACAAAGCATATGCCAGGTATAGACAAGATAGATCGAGTGAATCCTTAGAAGAGTACAAAGAGAGTAGGAGTATTCTTAAAAGGGGAAATCAGGAGGACGAAAAGGGGACATGAAATAACATTGGCAAATAGAATTAAGGAGAATCCAAAGAGGTTTTACAAATATGTTAAGGACAAAAGGGCAATGAGGGAGAGAATAGGGCCCCTCAAAGACCAGCAAAGGTGACCTTTGTGTGGAGCCACAGGAGATGGGACAGATACTAAATGAATATTTTGCATCAGTATTTACTGTGGAAAAGGACATGAATGGTTTAGAATGAAGGGAAATAGATGGTGACATCTTGAAAAATGTCCATATTACAGAGGAGGAAGTGCTAGATGTCTTGAAACGCATAAAGGTGGATAAATCCCAAGGACCTGATCAGGTGTACCCTAGAGCTCTGTGGGAAGCTAGGGAAGTGATTGCTGGGCCTCTTACTGAGATATTTGGATCATCGATAGTCACAGGTGAGGTGCCAGAAGACTGGAGGTTGGCTGACATGGCACCATTGTTTATGAAATGTGGTAACGACAAGCCAGGGAACTATATACCAGTGAGCCTGATGTCAGTGGTGGGCAAGTTGTTGGAGGGAATCCTGAGGGACAGGATATACATGTAGTTGGAAAGGCAAGGACTGATTAGGGTTAGTCAACATGGCTTTGTGTATGGGAAATCAAGTCTCACAAACTTGATTGAGTTTTTTGAAGAAGTAACAAAGAGGATTGATGAGGGCAAAGTAGTAGATGTGATCTATATGGAGTTCAGTAAGGCGTTTGACAAGGTTCCCCATGGAAAACTGATCAGCAAGGTTAGGTCTCATGGAATACAGGAAGAACTCACCATTTGGATACAGAACTGCCTCAAAGGTAGAAGACAGAGGGTGGTGGTGGAGGGTTGTTTTTCAGACTGGAGGCCTGTGACCAGTGGAGTGCCACAAGGATCGGTGCTAGGTCCACTACATTTTATCATTTATATAAATGATTTGGATGTGAGCATTAGAAGTAAAGTTAGTAAGTTTGCTGATGACACCAAAATTGAAGGTGTAGTGGACAGCGAAGAGGGTTACCTCAGATTACAACAGGATCTGGACCAGATGGGCCGATAGGCTGAGAAATGGCAGATGGAGTTTAATTTAGATAAATGTGAGGTGTTGCAATTTGGGAAAGCAAATCTTAGCAGGACTTATACACTTAATGGTAAGGTGCTAGGGAATGTTGCTGAACAAAGAGACCTTGGAGTGCAGGTTCATAGCTCCTTGAAAGTGGAGTCGCAGGTAGATAGGATAGTGAAGAAGGTGTTTGTTACACTTTCCTTTATTGGTCAGAGTATTGAGTACAGGAGTTGGGAGGTCATATTGCATCTGTACAGGACATTGTTTAGGCCACTTTTGCAATATTGTGTGCATTTCTTTTCTCCTTCCTACCAAAATGATGTTGTGTAACTTGAAAGGGTTCAGAAAAGATGTACAAGGATGTTGCCGGGGTTAGAGGATTTGAGATATATGGAGAGGCGGAATAGGCTACAGCTGTTTTCCCTGCAGCGTCGGAGGCTGAAGGCTGACCTTATAGAGGTTTATAAAATCATGAGGGATATGGATAGGGTAAATAGACAAAGTATTTTCCCTGGTGTGGCGGAGTCAGGGATAGGGTGAGAGGGGAAAGATATAAAAGAGACAGAACAGGCAACCTTTTCACGCAGACCATGGTACGTGTATAGAATGAGCTGCCAGATGAAGTGGTGAAGGCTGGTACAATAGCAACATTTAAATGGCATCTAGATGGCTATATGAATAGAAAGGGTTTGGCGGAATATGGGCTGGGTGCTGGCAGGTGGGACTACATTGGGTTGGGATTTTTTTAATTTCAAAAATATACTTTATTCATAAAATAATTTGATGGTCTGTAGGTCTGTACAGTTGGTCATGCCATACATACATAAACATTTACATACAGAGATCAGAATTTATCATTTGTATATACAGCTCTGTTCGTTTATCAATCATATGTCAATATATTTAGCTGAGGCGTCAGCAGAGCCCAAATGACAGCGTGGGCCCCCTGTTCTTCTTAGGCAGGCAGATGTTACACGGTGGTCTTTCCCCACCGCACCTTGGCGGCAGCTGCCCCAAGCTTCAGTGCGTCCTCAACACATAGTCCTGGTCCTTGGAATGTGCCAGTCTGCAACACTCAGTCGGAGTCAACTCTTTCAGCTGGGAGATCAACAGGTATCGGACCGCCCAGAGAGTGTCTTTCACCGAGCTAATGATCCTGCAGGCACAGTTGATGTTTGTCTCCGTGTGCGTCCCAGGGAACAGATCGTAGAGCACAGGGTCCCGTGTCACGGCGCTGCTCGGGACAAACCTCGACAAACACCACTGCATTCCTCTCCAGACTTCCTCTGCGTAGGCACATTCCAGAAGGAGGTGTGTGACAGTCTCATTCCCCCGCAGCCGCTTCGAGGGCAGCGTGCGGTGCGGCTGAGAGTCCGGGCATGCATAAAGGATCTCACAGGCAGAGCCCTTCTCACCACCAGCCTAGCCATGTCTTGGTGCTTGTTGGAAAGTTATGGCGATGAGACATACAGACTGGTGGCTGGGTTTGAGATTTCACTCCCTATTGCCGGTCTCCTCCCTCATTCATTCCATTTCACGGAGGCGCGATTTGACAGTAACTTTCTTAAAGGGGACAGGGACCCCATTCAATCTGTATCTAACAGGTCCGTGCTGATGGAGACAATTTGTGTGATGTCCTGCAAGCTGTTCAAGTCCCGTAGATGGTTCTGAGGGGGATTAGTATTCTCATCTTTTCATAGTTTCGGGTGAGATAGTGCGCTGGGGAGTGGGGAGACCACAGTTTGATGAATGACTGAATGAAATGCGGAAGGAGTAAATACCGAGCGATTGTGAGTGGGTTGGCAAATAAAGGGGCCTTAATATAAAAATAAAGAAACATACAGTACAATATCTCACACAACCATAGAATAAGATGTTTGAAGATGATTGACTCTCTGCATCAGTAAAGACACGCCAGCTCGCCCACGGAGACATTGGGAATGATTAACTGATATGGGTGAGCAGGGCAGAACCTCAGCAGATCACAGGATATTCAGGGACAGAGGTTACAAGATAAACAAGTGACCACATCAGCGAACAGGCACCGTGTGTTTGAATCTGACCGGGAGATATGTAATAGACAGTGACCTGATGTCATCAAAATGCCGAGTTAATTAAATTATAAATTTGATGTACTTAATGTACAAATCTGATGTAATTAACTACCGAGTTAACTGATTTCCAGGCCAAATGTAATCATCGCCCAGTTAATTGACTTGTGGACTTATAGTCAGAGTCGTAGAGATATACAGCATGGAAACAAACCCTTCGGTTCAACCCGTCCATGCCAAACAGATAATCCAACCCAATGTATCTTTATACATTGAATTTCTTCGGACCCGGTCCATCTTTGACCTCCATATAAACTGGAAGATGGCCTGGGTGACTGCAGCGGTACAGGTTCTGGGAATAGGCCAGACCTGTGCCATGTATAACAGCAATGACAGTGCCTCACACCTGATGACCAGGCTTGTTTCCCGTGATGAAGAGCAACCGTAGCTTCCATCTGCACAGCTTCTGCCTCACTTTGCTGATATGCTCCTCCCAAGACTTGGCGCATGCCCCAGCCCCCCCCCCACCCCCGAACCAAATACCCAGCACCTTCAGGTGGTCGGTCCTGACAGTGAAGGGGATCGAGGATTGGTCGGCCCAGTTCCCGAAGAGCATGGCCTCGCTCTTGCCTCAGTTTACCTTGGCCCCCAAGGCCCGTTCGAACTGGTCACAGATGCACATGAGTCTGCGCACAGACGGCAGATCCAAGCAGAAAACGGCGACGTCATCCATGTACAGGGAGGCCTTAACCTGCAGGCCCCCGCTGCCAGGAATAGTCACCCCTCTCAGGCTCACATCCTTCCTGATGGACTTGGCAAATGGCTCGATGCAGCACACAAACAAGGCAGGAGAGAGGGGGCAGCCCTGCCTGACTCCAGATCTGACTGGGAAGCTATCTGATTCCCACGCATTGATTGAGACTGCACTGACAATGTTGGTGTAGAGCAGTCTGATCCAATTGCAGATTCCCTCCCCAAAGCCCATTTTGGAGAGAACATCTCTCATATACCTGTGTGATATCCTGTCAAAGGCTTTCTCCTAGTCCAGGCTGATCAGGCAGGTGTCCAACCCTCTGTCCTGCATGTAGGCGATCGTATCCCTGAGGAGTGTGAGACTCTCAGCGATCTTCCTGCCCAGCACATCACAGGTTTGGTCAGGGTGGATCACCGACCCCAGAGCAGACCTGACCCGGTTGGCGATTACCTTTGACAGAATTTTGTAATCCGCACTCAATAATGAGATTAGTCTCCAATTTCTGAGTTCCTCCCTCTTCCCCTTCCACTTGTAGATGAGGTCGATGATGCCTTTCCTCATGGATTCACTCATGGTACCTGCCCGAAGCATACTGACATACACCTCCAGCAGGTCCTGGCCAATCAAGTCCCACAGAGCGGAATAGAGCTCGACCCGGTAAGCCGTCGCTTCCGGGAGTTTTATTCTTTTCGAAGGACTCGAGGGCCTTGGTCAGCTCGTCCAGAGATAGCGGCTGGTCCAGCCTCTCCCGTGTTCTGTTATCTAAGACCTCCGTGTTAGAGGACAGGAACGACTGGGAGGCCGCACTGTTGGTTGGCTTTGTGTCATACAGACTGGCGGAGAAGGATTTACTGATCCTCATGATGTCAGCCTGAGATGATGTTATCGAGCCATCTTCTTCCTTCAGGCTGCTGAGCACGGAGTTCTCTTTATGCACCTTCTGGATAAAGAAACATGAGCACGTCTCGTCCTGCTCCACCGAGCGGACCCTGGACCTCTTGATGTTCACTTTTACTGTTTCCCACCAGTCCGCTGGAGGCTCAAAGGGGGGCTTCACGGTTCTCCAACCTGCATAGTCCCTCTTGAGCTCCTCAATGTTTCCCAGAGTCAACAGCTTTGTGTTCAGCTTTCATGTTCCCTTACCAGCCGTTGCTCGTCCTGTAGGTGACAGTCGGCCAGCAGGAGGCAGTGGTCAGAGACGATGTCGGTGGATCTGACCGAGAGCGTTCAAGACACAAACAGGTAATCTATCCTTGAGCGGATAGACCCATCTGCCCATGACCAGGCGTATCCATGCTGCACTCCGTCTGCAGGGGTGGTGAAGACGTCGTGCAGCTTGGCATCTTTACCGTGTCCATCAGGGCTCTGAACGTGGCATCCAGTTTACTGTCCCACCGCCCACCCCCCAGATCGTCCATCTGTATCAATGATACAGTTGAAGTCTCCGGCCAGAGAGACCGGCCTGGACGTAGCCAGCAACAGTGGAAGCTGCTGCAGGGTGGCCAACTGTTTATTCTTACCCACTGGGGCGTACACATTAATCAGTCTCAGTGGAGCATTCCTGTATATGACATCGGTGACGAGGAGGCACCCGCCCACCACTTCCTTAACCTATGAGATGGTGAAGTTGCCTCCTCACAACAGGATACCCAGGCCGGAGGCACGGCTATCGTTACCCCCCGACCAGAAAAAACACGCCCAATGCCACCCTCACCCTGATGGCCACCTTTGTGTGTGGCTGCATCAAGCTGTGCGTGGATCCCCGGTACGCAAACACCAAGCGTCACTACGAACTGAAGTTCTACCTGTCCCCGGTGTTGTGAAGGATGGGCCTGGCCTCGCTGCCGCGGAATGCTCCGAGTAGGTGGACCGTTCCGTATCACCTGTTCTTTGTGGAGAAGTTTATGAAGAAAAACACCTTTGACCACAAGTCCATCAGGAAGTGGTCAGCACGTAGTGTCCTTGAGACACTTCGGAAAAAGGAGAGGGCGGATCCTATCGAGCAGTTCCCTGAGCAGACTTTCAAAGCCAATTGCCAGAATGTCTCATCGCCATAACTTTCCAACAAGCACCAAGACATGGCTGGGCTGGTGGTGAGAAGGGCTCTGTCTGTGAGATCCTTTATGCACGCCCGGACTCTCTGCCGCACCGCACGCTGCTCTCGAAACAGCTGCGGGGGGATGAGACTGTCACACACCTCCTTCTGGAATGTGCCTACGTAGAGGAAGTCTGGAGAGAAATGCAGTGGTGTTTGTCGAGATTCGTCCCGAGCAGCGCCGTGACACGGGACCCTGTGCTCTACGATCTGTTCCCTGGGACGCACACGGAGACAAACATCAACTGTGCCTGCAGGATCATCAACTCGGTGAAAGACACTCTCTGGGCGGTCCGAAACCTGTTGATCTCCCAGCTGAAAGAGTTGACTCCGACTGAGTGTTGCAGACTGGCACATTCCAAGGACCAGGACTATGTGTTGAGGACGCACTGAAGCTTGGGGCAGCTGCCGCCAAGGCGCGGTGGGGAAAGACCACCGTGTAACATCTGCCTGCCTAAGAAGAACAGGGGGCCCACGCTGTCATTTGGGCTCTGCTGACGCCTCAGCTAAATATATTGACATATGATTGATAAACGAACAGACCTGTGCATACAAATGATAAATTCTGATCTCTGTATGTAAATGATTATGTATGTATGGCATGACCAACTGTACAGACCTACAGACCATCAAATTATTTTATGAATAAAGTATATTTTTGAAATTAAAAAAATCCCAACCCAATGTAGTCCCACCTGCCAGCACCCGGCCCGTATCCCCCCAAACCCTTTCTATTCATATAGCCATCTCGATGCCATTTAAATGTTGCTATTGTACCAGCCTTCACCAATTCATCTGGCAGCTCATTCCATACACGTACCATTGTCTGCGTGAAAAGGTTGCCTGTTCTGTCTCTTTTATATCTTTCCCCTCTCACCCCTATACCAATGCCCTCTAGATCTGGACTCCGCCACACCAGGGAAAATACTTTGTCTATTTACCCTATCCATATCCCTCATGATTTTATAAACCTCTATAAGGTCAGCCTTCAGCTTCCGACGCTGCAGGGAAAACATCATTTTGGTAGGAAGGAGAAAAGAAATGTACATAATATTGCAAAAGTGGCCGAACCAATGTCCTGTACAGATGCAATATGACCTCCCAACTCCTGTACTCAATACTCTGACCAATAAAGGAAAGTGTAACAAACACCTTCTTCACTATTCTATCTACCTGTGACTCCACTTTCAAGGAGCTATGAACCTGCACTTCAAGGTCTCTTTGTTCAGCAACACTCCCTAGGACCTTACCATTAAGTGTATAAGTCCTGCTAAGATTTACTTTCCCAAATTGCAACACCTCACATTTATCTAGATTAAACTCCATCTGCCATTTCTCAGGCCATTGGCCCATCTGATCAAGATCCTGTTGAAATCTAAGGTAACCTTCTTCGCTGTCCACTACACCTCCAATTTTGGTGACATCAGCAAACTTACTAACTTTACTTCTAATGTTCACATCCAAATCATTTATATAAATGATAAAAAGTAGTGGACCTAGAACCGATCCTTGTGGCACTCCACTGGTCACAGGCCTCCAGTCTGAAAAACAACCCTCCACCACCACGCTCTGTCTTCTACCTTTGAGCCAGTTCTGTATCCAAATG
The DNA here is from genome assembly GCF_037043375.1 of Chiloscyllium plagiosum. Lineage (NCBI taxonomy): Eukaryota > Metazoa > Chordata > Chondrichthyes > Orectolobiformes > Hemiscylliidae > Chiloscyllium > Chiloscyllium plagiosum. Next base: position 31,517,981 of record NW_028270185.1, on the reverse strand, counting down.
GCTAGTTCTCCCTGTATTCCATGAGATCTAACCTTGCTGATCAGTCTCCCATGGGGAACCTTGTCAAACACCTTACTGAACTCCATATAGATCACATCTACTACTCTGCCCTCATCAATCCTCTTTGTTACTTCTTCAAAAAACTCAATCAAGTTTGTGAGACTTGATTTCCCTTACACAAAGCCATGTTGACTAACCCTAATCAGTCCTTGCCTTTCCAACTACATGTATATCCTGTCCCTCAGGATTCCCTCCAACAACTTGCCCACCACTGACATCAGGCTCACTGGTATATAGTTCCCTGGCTTGTCGTTACCACATTTCTTAAACAATGGTGCCACGTCAGCCAACCTCCAGTCTTCTGGCACCTCACCTGTGACTATCGATGATCCAAATATCTCAGTAAGAGGCCCAGCAATCACTTCCCCAGCTTCCCACAGAGCACTAGGGTACACCTGATCAGGTCCTTGGGATTTATCCACCTTTATGCGTTTCAAGACATCTAGCACTTCCTCCTCTGTAATATGGACATTTTTCAAGATGTCACCATCTATTTCCCTTCATTCTAAACCATTCATGTCCTTTTCCACAGTAAATACTGATGCAAAATACTCATTTAGTATCAGTCCCATCTCCTGCGGCTCCACGCAATGGTCACCTTTGCTGGTCTTTGAGGGGCCCTATTCTGTTCCTCATTGCCCTTTTGTCCTTAACGTATTTGTAAAACCTCTTTGGATTCTCCTTAATTCTATTTGCCAATGTTATTTCATGTCCCGTTTTCGTCCTCCTGATTTCCCCTTTAAGAATACTCCTACTCTCTTTGTAGTCTTCTAAGGATTCACTCGATCTCTCCTGTCTATACCTGGCATATGCTTTGTTCTTTTTTTAACCAAACCCTCAACTTCTTTAGTCATTCAGCATTCCCTAAATCTACCAGCCTTTCCTTTCACCCTAACAGGAATATACTTTCTCTAGACTCTAGTTATTTCATTTCTGAAGGCTTCCCATGTTCCAGCCATTCCTTTACCTACAAACATCTGTGTCCAATCAGCTTTTGAAAGTTCTTGCCTAATACCGTCAAAATTGGCCTTCCTCTAATTTAGAACTTCAACTTTTAGATCTGGTCTGTCCTTTTCTATCACTATTTTAAAAATAACAGAATTATGGTCGCTGGCCCCAAAGTGCTCCTCCACTAATACCTCAGTCACCTGTTCTGCCTTATTTCCCAAGAGTAGGTCAGGTTTTGCACCTTCTCTAGTAGGTACATTACCCAAAGCCTGTCCACTATCTATAAGGTGAAACTTTATTCCTGGAACAGCACAGCAGGTCAGGCAGCATCCAGGGAACAGGAGATTCGACATTTCGGGCACAGGCCCTTCTTCAGGAATTCCTGAAGAAGGGCCAGTGCCCGAAACGTCGAATCTCCTGTTCCCTGGATGCTGCCTGACCTGCTGTGCTGTTCCAACAATAAAGTTTCAGCTTTGATCTCCAGCATCTGCAGACCTCACTTTCTCCACTATCTATAAGGTACAAGTCAAACATGCATCAGAAAATTTCCCACTTGCCTGGATAAGTGCAGCCCAACAACACTCAAGAAGCTTGATGTCATCCAGGACAAAGAGACCCATTCACGTCACCGCTGATGCTCCGTAGCAGAAGTGTGTACAGTCTATAAGGTATACAATAGATGTTCATCAAGGACCCTGATACAATGCCTTCCAAACCCATAACAATATCATCTTGAAGGACAAGGACAGTAGGACATGACAGCACTAACTGCAGGTTCCCCACCAAGTCACTCATCACCTTGACTCGGAAATATACCACCGTTCCTTCAGTGACACTGGGTTAAAATCCCGGAAGCCCCTTGGTAATGGCCTTACTGATCTACTTACCCCAAACTAACTGCAGCGGTTCATGAAGGCTTCTCAAGGCTTCTCGAGAGCAACTAGGGTTGGGCCAAATTAACAAAGCCCACAACTTAAGAATAAACTATAGGAGTTCTGGGACAATTTATGTCTGAAATAAACAGAGATCAGCAACTAACCATGTCCTGCAATGTTTCAACCACATCTCAAGAACTGTGTAAACAAATGATCTGCTTCTTTTTACTCTGACCATTATCAAAATGTTATTAGCTCATGTTGTTTCTTTGAAAACATCACTTGAGTTTGGGGAGTGAATGTTTGTTGCATTTACATTTTGACAGTTGTGAAAAATAAACATACATCCTTTATTTCGATTTGAACTTAGTGTGTTTGGTACATGTTATTTTAAGTTACAGCACTCAAGGGTTTTTTTTATATTTCAAAAATATACTTTATTGATAGAAATCTTTGGTACCTGTACAGTTAATGATGTCATTCAGATGTATACTGCTGTTATATTCAGAGAACAGACTGAGTCATTAGTATTTACAATTCTGTATGTTAACAATCCAACCTCTTGGTATTTTGCTGAGGCGTCAGCGGAGCCCAATTACTGAATGCACCCCCCACCCCCATTATTCTTCGGCAGAAGAACCTTACATGGTCGTCTTTCCCCACCACGCCTTGGTGGCAGCTGCCCCATGCTTCAATGCATTCCTCAGCACATAGTTCTGGACCTTAGAATGTGCCAGTTGGTAACACTCAGTCGGGGTCAACTCCTTCAGCTGGAAGACTAGCAAGTTTCGGGAAGATCAAAGAGCATCTTTCACTGAGTTGATGGTCCTCCAGGCCCAGTTGATGTTTGTCTTAGTGTATCTCCCAGGGAACAGGCCATAGAGCACAGAGTCCGTGTTACAGAGCTGCGCGGGACGAACCTCGACAAGCACCACTGCATTCCTCTCCAGACTTCCTCTGCATAGGCTCATTCCAGAAGGAGGTGTGTGACAGTCTCGTCCCCTCCACAGCCGTTTTGAGGGCAGCATATGGTGGGGCAGAAAGTCCGGGCGTGCATAAAGGATCTCACAGGCAGAGCCCTTCTCACCACCAGCCAGGCCATGTCTTGGTGCTTGTTGGAACGTTCTGGCAAAGAGACATTCTGCCAAATGACTTTGACAGTCTGCCCAGGAAACTGCTCGATGGGATCCACTCTCTCCTTTTCACGAAGGGTCTCGAGGACACTACGTGCTGACCACTTCCTGATGGACTTGTGGTCAAAGATGTTTTTCTTCACAAAGTTCTCCGTGATGCAGGTGATACAGAACTGTCCAACTACTCGGAGCGTTCCACGGCAGTGGGGCCAGGCTCATCCTTCGCAACACGAGGGACAGGTAGAACCTCAGTACGCAGTGACACTTGGTGTTTGTGTACTGGGGATCCACGCACAGCTTGATACAGGCACACACAAAGTTGGCCATCAGGGTGAGGATAGTCTTGGGTGTGTTTCTCCCCCCTTTGTCTAGAACTTTGTACATGGTGTCACTTTGGACCCAGTCTATGTCTGATCTCCACATGAAGGGGAAGTTGGCCTGGGTGACTGTGGCAGCACAGGTTCTGGGAATAGGCCAGACCTGTGCCACATATAACAACACTGACAGTACCTCACACCTAATGACAAGATGTTTATCCGTGATGGACAGCAACCGTTGTTCCCATTGGCCCAGTTTCTGCCTCACTTTGTGACATGCTCCTCTCAAGACTTGGCGCACGCCCCAGCCCTTCCGAACCAAATACCCAGCACTTACAGATGGTCAGTCCTGACGGTGAAGGGAATAGACGATTCGTTGGCCCTGGTGATATGTTGGGGAGGTGGAACGGATAGTTGGGAAAAGAGATTGGCACGTAGGATGAGCTAGAAGGTTGGAACTGAGGTAAGGTGGGAGGAGGGGAAATGAGAAAACTGGTGAAGTCCACATTGATGTCCTGGGGTTGAAGTGTTCTGAGGCGGATAAGTGCAGCCCCAAAAAACACTGAAGAAGCTTGAGACCATCCGGGACAAAGAGACCCATTCAGGTCACCATTGATGCTCAGTAGCAGAAGCATGTGCAGCAGGCCTATGACTTGGGGTGTGCAGATGAGAGAGGGACTCACTGAAATCCTTGTAGAGGGAGGAAGAGAGCTTCTTCAAGGAAGGTATCCTTGCTGGACATACTTTCCTCATTCCTGAAGAAGGGCTCATGCTAGAAACTTCGATTCTCCTGCTCCTTGAATGCTGCCTGACCTTCTGCGCTTTTCCAGCAACACATTTTCAGCTCTGCAAGGTTTCAACCACATCTCAAGAACTGTGTAAACAAATGACTTGTTTCTTTTCACTCTGATAATTATCAAAGTGTTATTAGCTCATGTTGCTTCTTTAGAAAACATCACTTGAGTTTGGGGAGTGAATGTTTATTGTATTTACATTTTGACAGTTGTGAAGACTTGATATGACCAACTGCACACGAACAGTTAGTTTGTAGACTGACATAACTGATGTGAGAAAGTGTAAGATTGGTATTGTGCGGGTGTTTGACAGAGAGAGCTGGATTGTCCTGTGTGACGGTCTGGAGTTCCTCTCTTGGCTGTAATCGATTCCCGCTGGAATAAACTGCTGTTCCTGCTGAATTGTCCAGGCCTTCAGAGTCTCCTTGCCTCAGAGACAGCGGTCACTCCTGCAGCAGTGATATCTGGATTACTCCCAGTGCCGTGTCCCAGTGGGAGTAGGAAGAGTAGGGTAGAGCAGATGAATATGTAGCTGAGGAGCTGGTGGAGGGGAAAAGGATTCACATTTTTGAATCATTGGAATCTCTTCTGGGGTAGAAGAGACCTGTATAAGAAGGGACAGTTGCACTTGAATTGCAAGGGGACTGATATACTGATGGGGAGATTTGCTCGAGCTGCTTGGGTTGGGGGCGGAGGGGTTTGGAATTGATACCCAGGGCCATAGTGGGGAAAGAGATCAGTCTGAGACTGGTATAGTTGGGAAGATGAGCTTGTCAATTACACCAGGGCAGGCAGGAACAGAGCAGAGAACGAGGTGGGACTGAGAAATTAAACTGCATTTATCTCAATGCAAGTTGTCTAATAGGTAAGGCAAATGAACTCAGAGCATGATTAGGAACATGGAACTGGGATATCATAGAAATTACAGAGATGTGGCTCAGGGATGGACAGGACTGGCAGCTTAATGTTCCAGGGTATAGATGATAGAGGAAGGATTGAAAGGGGCGAAGAGAGGAGAGGGAGAGGAATTTTTTGATTAGGGATAATATTACGGCTGTCCTTAAGGTGATTATCCCTTTCTTATTTCTCGGTTCCACCCAAATTGCTTCTTTTTTATTCATTTATGGGACATGGGTGTCTCTGGCCGGCCAGCACTGACAGCCCATCCCTATTTGTCCTTGAGAAGGTGGTGGTGAGCTGCCTTCTTCAATCACTGCAGTCCACTTGCTGTGGGTTGACCCACAATGTCAGTAGGGAGGGAATAATTTCCCTGGATGTCCTCACAGGAATAATCACTTTAATAGGATTCTATTGTCGACTCCCAAAAGTCAGTGGGAAATTGAGAGGCAAATTTGTTTGGAGATCTCAGTTATCTGGAAGAATGACAGCGTGGTAACAGTCGGGGATTTTAACTTTCCAAAGCACAGACTGGGACTGCCATAGTGTTAATGTCTTGGTTAGAGAGGAATTGGCTAAGTGCCTACAAGGAAATGTTCTGATTCAGTATGTGGATGTATTATTAAAGAAGGAGCAAAACTTGACCTACTCTTGGGAAATAAAGCAGGGCAGGTGACTGAGATATCAGTGGGGGAGCACTTTGGGGCCAGTGACCATAATCCTATTAGATTTAAAACAATGATGGAAAAAGACAGAGTGAATCTAAAAGTTACAGATTTGAATTAAGAGGAAGGCCAATTTTGATGATATTAGGCAAGAACTTTCAAAAGTTGATTAGAGATGGGTAGTTTTCAGGACAATGCCATACAACACTGTCACAGTGAATGCTGCAAGATGTGTCAGAGGGTCAACATGAATACCACCATGTGACCCAGCCAACGTGGTCAATCTCCTCCGCTGCAGACAAAGATGCCCCGGGGCATGGCACATTGGTGAGACTGAGCAGAGGCTATGGCAATGGATGAATGGACACCACACAACAAACAACAGACAGGAATGTTCCCTCCCAGTCGGAGAACACGACAGCGGTCCAGGACATTCAACCTCAGACCTTCAAGTGACCATCCTCCAAGATGGGCTTCGGGACAGGCTACAACACAAAATGGCTGAGCAGATAAGCAAGTTTGGTACTCATGGGGATGGCCTCAACTAAGACTTTGGGGTCATGTCACACTCCAGGTGACCCCACTGCACTATACACACACACACAAACGTGCACCCTCTCATAGACTTATACCACTTTAACACTCATACTCATATTTGCAGAATTACATTTTATTTTGCTCAAAAACTGCATGAATCCATGTGAGATTCTGAAAATCTATTTTTTAGAAAAAGAATCAGTCTGAACATTGGGGCCCAGACAGCCCCCCACAGGGTACCTCACACCTTCAATGCATTACCTGAGCTGACATGGCATCTATTGGTAAAGCTCCCTCGAGAATGTAACTTTTAAAAAAAAAGTTCTGGGATTAACAAATCAAAGAATTGAAACCAACATGGTCATTGTAAAAGATGAGAGACGTAATAAACAATCCAATGTATAATTTCAGTTGCATCACACTGTAAACCTTTGCGATAAATTCTATGTCTTACGATCTTATATTCCACTATCACCTGAAGAAGGAGCAGAGCTCCGAAAGCTAGTGCTTCCAAATAAACCTGTTGTACGATAACCTGGTGTTGTGTGATTTTTAACTTTGTTCACCCCAGTCCAACACTGGCGTCTCCAAATCAGGATTGATGAAGGCAGATGGGTGAATGTGATCTGTAAGTACTTCGGTAAGACTTCCAACAAAGTTCTGCATGGTAGATTAGGTCACATGGAAACCAAGCAGAACTAGCCATTTGGACAGAGAAGGTTGGAGACAGAGGGTGGTGATGGATGGTTGCTTTCCAGACTAGAGACCTGTAACCAACGGTGTGACACAGTGATCGAAACTGGGTCCATCGCTTTTTGTCATTTATATAAACGATTTGAATGTGACCTCTGGAGGTATAGTTAGTATATTTGCAGAAGACACCGAAATTAGAGATGGAGTGGACAGCGGCGAAGATGCTCTTAGAGTATCACTAGACCTTGATCAGATGGGTTACTGGGCTGAGGAGTGGCAGATGGAGTTTAATTTAGATAAATGTGAGGTGCTGCATTTTGGAGAGGCAACAGGGCCGTTAACATATGCACTTAATGGTCCTGGGTAGTGTTGCCGAACAAAGAGACCTTTGGCTGCTGTTCCACAGATGTTTGAAAGTGGAGTCACAGGTAGACAGGGGAGTAAAGAAGGTGTTTGGTATTTAGATTTTGACATAAACTTCATTGTCACGTGTTCCCGAGTACAGGAGTACAGTGAAATGTGTGCAATATTATCAAACACAGCGCCATCTCAATCCAAAGGTACCTCAATACAAAACATAGGTATACGTAGGTATGCAAAAATTAAGTTAGAAGGAAAGCATTACTGTGTTTTTTAGTATAAATAGAAAAATCAAGAAATAAATGTAAATGTTAACATTACAGATCTTTGTATTGTAAAATGGAAAAATGAAGGAATAACAGTAAAAGTTGCCCAGTGTTTCTGAAGTGCGCTCCCTGTGAAGGCTCGATCCCCTTTGCTTGGGCCCGCTGTTTGGGAAACCTCCATCTCCCTGCTCTCGATGCTGCAGATGCTGGGGGTAGGGGTGGGGGGTATCTCCCCTATCGACATTTTGGGCTTGGTCTAACCATGTTACGCTTGGGCCCATAGCCACATCCACGCCCCAGATGGCCATCCGACAGCCATCAGGACCCACGGCCGCTGGCACACTTCCCACAATGCATCACCACTGCTGCCTCTCGCCAGAACTCCAGAAGGGAAGAGAAAAAATGCTAAAGGAGAGAGAGGGAAAGAAATATGGCCAGTCTGGAGCAGACCAACTGAAGGTGCCTGTTTTGTAATCTTGGATAACTTGCTCACTCTCTCCCTCACACTGCCGGGTCCCACATTCTCTCACCTTCACACTGCCCGCTCCCACTCTCTCTCCCTCACACTGCCCGCTCCCACTCTCTCTCTCCCTCACACTGCCCGCTCCCACTCTCTCTCTCCCTCACATTGCCCGCTCCCACTCTCTCTCTCCCTCACACTGCCCGCTCCCACTCTCTCTCTCCCTCACATTGCTCGCTCCTACTCTCTCTCTCCCTCACACTGCCCGCTCCCACTCTCTCTCTCCATCACACTGCCCGCTCCCACTCTCTCTCTCCCTCACACTGCCCGCTCCCACTCTCTCTCTCCCTCACACTGCCCGCTCCCACTCTCTCTCCCTCACACTGCCCGCTCCCACTCTCTCTCTCCCTCACACTGCCCACTCCCACTCTCTCTCTCCCTCACACTGCCCGCTCCCACTCTCTCTCCCTCACACTGCCCGCTCCCACTCTCTCTCTCCCTCACACTGCCCACTCCCACTCTCTCTCTCTCTCACACTGCCCACTCCCACTCTCTCTCTCCCTCACACTGCCCGCTCCCACTCTCTCTCTCCCTCACACTGCCCGCTCCCACTCTCTCTCTCCCTCACACTGCCCGCTCCCACTCTCCATCTCCCTAACACTGCCCACTCCCACTCTCTCTCTCCCTCACACTGCCCACTCCCACTCTCTCTCTCCCTCACACTGCCCGCTCCCACTCTCTCTCTCCCTCACACTGCCCGCTCCCACTCTCCCTCTCCCTCACACTGCCCGCTCCCACTCTCTCTCCCTCACACTGCCCGCTCCCACTCTCTCTCTCCCTCACACTGCCCGCTCCCACTCTCTCTCTCCCTCACATTGCTCGCTCCCACTCTCTCTCTCCCTCACACTGCCCGCTCCCACTCTCTCTCTCCCTCACACTGCCCACTCCCACTCTCTCTCTCCCTCACACTGCCTGCTCCCACTCTCTCTCTCCCTCACACTGCCCGCTCCCACTCTCTCTCTCCCTCACACTGCCCACTCCCACTCTCTCTCTCCCTCACACTGCCCGCTCCCACTCTCTCTCTCCCTCACACTGCCCATTCCCACTCTCTCTCTCCCTCACACTGCCCACTCCCACTCTCTCTCTCCCTCACACTGCCTGCTCCCACTCTCTCTCTCCCTCACACTGCCCGCTCCCACTCTCGCTCTCCCTCACACTGCCCGCTCCCACTCTCTCTCTCCCTCACACTGCCCGCTCCCACTCTCTCTCTCCCTCACACTGCCCACTCCCACTCTCTCTCTCCCTCACACTGCCAGCTCCCACTCTCTCTCTCCCTCACACTGCCCATTCCCACTCTCTCTCTCCCTCACACTGCCCGCTCCCACTCTCTCTCTCCCTCACACTGCCCGCTCCCACTCTCTCTCTCCCTCACACTGCCCGCTCCCACTCTCTCTCTCCCTCACACTGCCCGCTCCCACTCTCTCTCTCCCTCACACTGCCCACTCCCACTCTCTCTCTCCCTCACACTGCCAGCTCCCACTCTCTCTCTCCCTCACACTGCCCGCTCCCACTCTCTCTCTCCCTCACACTGCCCGCTCCCACTCTCTCTCTCCCTCACACTGCCCGCTCCCACTCTCTCTCTCCCTCACACTGCCCACTCCCACTCTCTCTCTCCCTCACACTGCCCGCTCCCACTCTCTCTCTCCCTCACACTGCCCGCTCCCACTCTCTCTCTCACTCACACTGCTCACTCCCACTCTCTCTCTCCCTCACACTGCCCACTCCCACTCTCTCTCTCCCTCACACTGCCCGCTCCCAATCTCTCTCTCCCTCACACTGCCCGCTCGCACTCTCTCTCTCCCTCACACTGCCCACTCCCACTCTCTCTCTCCCTCACACTGCTCACTCCCACTCTCCCTCTCCCTCACACTGCTCGCTCCCACTCTCTCTCTCCCTCACACTGCCCGCTCCCACTCTCTCTCTCCCTCACACTGCCCGCTCCCACTCTCTCTCTCCCTCACACTGCCCGCTCCCACTCTCTCTCTCCCTCACACTGCCCGCTCCCACTCTCTCTCTCCCTCACACTGCCCGCTCCCACTCTCTCTCTCCATCACACTGCCCACTCCCACTCTCTCTCCCTCACACTGCCCACTCCCACTCTCCCTCTCCCTCACACTGCCCGCTCCCACTCTCTCTCTCCCTCACACTGCCCGCTCCCACTCTCTCTCTCCCTCACACTGCCCGCTCCCACTCTCTCTCTCCCTCACACTGCCCGCTCCCACACTCTCTCTCCCTCACACTGCCCGCTCCCACTCTCTCTCTCCCTCACACTGCCCGCTCCCACTCTCTCTCCCTCACACTGCCCGCTCCCACACTCTCTCTCCCTCACACTGCCCGCTCCCACTCTCTCTCTCCCTCACACTGCCCGCTCCCACTCTCTCTCCCTCACACTGCCCGCTCCCACTCTCTCTCTCCCTCACACTGCCCGCTCCCACTCTCTCTCTCCCTCACACTGCCCGCTCCCACTCTCTCTCTCCCTCACACTGCCCGCTCCCACTCTCCCTCTCCCTCACACTGCCCGCTCCCACTCTCTCTCTCCCTCACACTGCCCCCTCCCACTCTCTCTCTCCCTCACACTGCCCGCTCCCACTCTCTCTCTCCCTCACACTGCCCACTCCCACTCTCTCTCTCCCTCACACTGCCCGCTCCCACTCTCTCTCTCCCTCACACTGCCCACTCCCACTCTCCCTCTCCCTCACACTGCCCGCTCCCACTCTCTCTCTCCCTCACACTGCCCGCTCGCACTCTCTCTCTCCCTCACACTGCTCACTCCCACTCTCTCTCTCCCTCACACTGCCCGCTCCCACTCTCTCTCTCCCTCACACTGCCCACTCCCACTCTCCCTCTCCCTCACACTGCCCGCTCCCACTCTCTCTCTCCCTCACACTGCCCACTCCCACTCTCTCTCTCCCTCACACTGCCCGCTCCCACTCTCTCTCTCCCTCCCACTCCCCGCTCCCACTCTCTCTCTCCCTCACACCGCCCACTCCCACTCTCTCTCTCCCTCACACTGCCCACTCCCACTCTCTCTCTCCCTCACACCACCCACTCCCACTCTCTCTCCCTCACACTGCCCACTCCCACTCTCTCTCTCCCTCACACTGCCCGCTCCCACTCTCTCTCTCCCTCCCACTCCCCGCTCCCACTCTCTCTCTCCCTCACACCGCCCACTCCCACTCTCTCTCTCCCTCACACTGCCCACTCCCACTCTCTCTCTCCCTCACACCACCCACTCCCACTCTCTCTCTCCCTCACACTGCCCGCTCCCACTCTCTCTCTCCCTCACACTGCCCGTTCCCACTCTCTCTCTCCCTCACACTGCCCGCTCCCACTCTCTCTCTCCCTCACACTGCCCGCTCCCACTCTCTCTCTCCCTCACACTGCCCACTCCCACTCTCTCTCTCCCTCACACTGCCCACTCCCACTCTCTCTCTCCCTCACACCACCCACTCCCACTCTCTCTCTCCCTCACACTGCCCGCTCCCACTCTCTCTCTCCCTCACACCGCCCACTCCCACTCTCTCTCTCCCTCACACTGCCCACTCCCACTCTCTCTCTCCCTCACACCACCCACTCCCACTCTCTCTCTCCCTCACACTGCCCGCTCCCACTCTCTCTCTCCCTCACACTGCCCGTTCCCACTCTCTCTCTCCCTCACACTGCCCGCTCCCACTCTCTCTCTCCCTCACACTGCCCACTCCCACTCTCTCTCTCCCTCACACCACCCACTCCCAATCTCTCTCTCCCTCACACTGCCCGCTCCCACTCTCTCTCTTCCTCACACTGCCCGCTCCCACTCTCTCTCTCCCTCACACTGCCCGCTCCCACTCTCTCTCTCCCTCACACTGCCCGCTCCCACTCTCTCTCTCCCCCTCACACTGCCCGCTCCCACTCTCTCTCTCCCTCACACTGCCCCCTCCCACTCTCTCTCTCCCTCACACTGCCCGCTCCCACTCTCCCTCTCCCTCACACTGCCCGCTCCCACTCTCTCTCTCCCTCACACTGCCCGCTCCCACTCTCTCTCTCCCTCACACTGCCCGCTCCCACTCTCTCTCCCTCACACTGCCCGCTCCCACTCTCTCTCTCCCTCACACTGCCCGCTCCCACTCTCTCTCTCCCTCACACTGCCCGCTCCCACACTCTCTCTCCCTCACACTGCCCGCTCCCACTCTCTCTCTCCCTCACACTGCCCGCTCCCACTCTCTCTCCCTCACACTGCCCGCTCCCACACTCTCTCTCCCTCACACTGCCCGCTCCCACTCTCTCTCTCCCTCACACTGCCCGCTCCCACTCTCTCTCCCTCACACTGCCCGCTCCCACTCTCTCTCTCCCTCACACTGCCCGCTCCCACTCTCTCTCTCCCTCACACTGCCCGCTCCCACTCTCTCTCTCCCTCACACTGCCCACTCCCACTCTCCCTCTCCCTCACACTGCCCGCTCCCACTCTCTCTCTCCCTCACACTGCCCCCTCCCACTCTCTCTCTCCCTCACACTGCCCGCTCCCACTCTCTCTCTCCCTCACACTGCCCGCTCCCACTCTCTCTCTCCCTCACACTGCCCGCTCCCACTCTCTCTCTCCCTCACACTGCCCACTCCCACTCTCCCTCTCCCTCACACTGCCCGCTCCCACTCTCTCTCTCCCTCACACTGCCCACTCCCACTCTCTCTCTCCCTCACACTGCCCGCTCCCACTCTCTCTCTCCCTCACACTGCCCGCTCGCACTCTCTCTCTCCCTCACACTGCTCACTCCCACTCTCTCTCTCCCTCACACTGCCCACTCCCACTCTCTCTCTCCCTCACACTGCCCGCTCCCACTCTCTCTCTCCCTCACACTGCCCACTCCCACTCTCCCTCTCCCTCACACTGCCCGCTCCCACTCTCTCTCTCCCTCACACTGCCCACTCCCACTCTCTCTCTCCCTCACACTGCCCGCTCCCACTCTCTCTCTCCCTCACACCGCCCGCTCCCACTCTCTCTCTCCCTCACACTGCCCGCTCCCACTCTCTCTCTCCCTCACACTGCCCGCTCCCACTCTCTCTCTCCCTCCCACTCCCCGCTCCCACTCTCTCTCTCCCTCACACCGCCCACTCCCACTCTCTCTCTCCCTCACACTGCCCACTCCCACTCTCTCTCTCCCTCACACCACCCACTCCCACTCTCTCTCTCCCTCACACTGCCCGCTCCCACTCTCTCTCTCCCTCACACTGCCCGCTCCCACTCTCTCTCTCCCTCACACTGCCCACTCCCACTCTCTCTCTCCCTCACACTGCCCACTCCCACTCTCTCTCTCCCTCACACCACCCACTCCCACTCTCTCTCTCCCTCACACTGCCCGCTCCCACTCTCTCTCTCCCTCACACCGCCCACTCCCACTCTCTCTCTCCCTCACACTGCCCGCTCTCACTCTCTCTCTCCCTCACACCACCCACTCCCACTCTCTCTCTCCCTCACACTGCCCGCTCCCACTCTCTCTCTCCCTCACACTGCCCACTCCCACTCTCTCTCTCCCTCACACTGCCCGCTCCCACTCTCTCTCTCCCTCACACTGCCCACTCCCACTCTCTCTCTCCCTCACACCACCCACTCCCACTCTCTCTCTCCCTCACACTGCCCGCTCCCACTCTCTCTCTCCCTCACACTGCCCACTCCCACTCCCTCTCTCCCTCACACTGCCCGCTCCCACTCTCTCTCTCCCTCACACTGCCCGCTCCCACTCTCTCTCTCCCTCACACTGCCCACTCCCACTCTCTCTCTCCCTCACACTGCCCGCTCCCACTCTCTCTCTCCCTCACACTGCCCACTCCCACTCCCTCTCTCCCTCACACTGCCCGCTCCCACTCTCTCTCTCCCTCACACTGCTCGCTCCCACTCTCTCTCTCCCTCACACTGCCCGCTCCCACTCTCTCTCTCCCTCACACTGCCCACTCCCACTCCCTCTCTCCCTCACACTGCCCGCTCCCACTCTCTCCCTCCCTCACACTGCCCGCTCCCACTCTCTCTCTCCCTCACACTGCCCGCTCCCACTCTCTCTCTCCCTCACACTGCCCACTCCCACTCTCTCTCTCCCTCACACCGCCCGCTCCCACTCTCTCTCTCCCTCACACTGCCCACTCCCACTCTCTCTCCCTCACACTGCCCGCTCCCACTCTCTCTCCCTCACACTGCCCGCTCCCACTCTCTCTCCCTCACACTGCCCGCTCCCACTCTCTCTCTCCCTCACACTGCCCGCTCCCACTCTCTCTCTCCCTCACACTGCCCGCTCCCACTCTCTCTCTCCCTCACACTGCCCGCTCCCACTCTCTCTCTCACTCACACTGCCCGCTCCCACTCTCTCTCTCCCTCACACTGCCCGCTCCCACTCTCTCTCCCTCACACTGCCCGCTCCCACTCTCTCTCTCCCTCACACTGCCCGCTCCCACTCTCTCTCTCCCTCACACTGCTCGCTCCCACTCTCTCTCTCCCTCACACTGCCCGCTCCCACTCTCTCTCTCCCTCACACTGCCCACTCCCACTCTCTCTCTCCCTCACACTGCCCGCTCCCACTCTCTCTCTCCCTCACACTGCCCGCTCCCACTCTCTCTCTCCCTCACACTGCCCGCTCCCACTCTCTCTCTCCCTCACACTGCCCGCTCCCACTCTCTCTCCCTCACACTGCCCGCTCCCACTCTCTCTCTCCCTCACACTGCCCACTCCCACTCTCTCTCTCCCTCACACTGCCCGCTCCCACTCTCTCTCTCCCTTACACTGCCCGCTCCTACTCTCTCTCTCCCTCACACTGCCCACTCCCACTCTCTCTCTCCGTCACACCGCCCGCTCCCACTCTCTCTCTCCCTCACACTGCCCGCTCCCACTCTCTCTCTCCCTCACACTGCCCGCTCCTACTCTCTCTCTCCCTCACACTGCCCACTCCCACTCTCTCTCTCCCTCACACCGCCCGCTCCCACTCTCTCTCTCCCTCACACTGCCCACTCCCACTCTCTCTCTCCCTCACACTGCCCACTCCCACTCTCTCTCCCTCACACTGCCCGCTCCCACTCTCTCTCTCCCTCACACTGCCCACTCCCACTCTCTCTCTCCCTCACACTGCCCGCTCCCACTCTCTCTCTCCCTCACACTGCCCACTCCCACTCTCTCTCCCTCACACTGCCCACTCCCACTCTCTCTCCCTCACACTGCCCACTCCCACTCTCTCTCTCCCTCACACTGCCCGCTCCCACTCTCTCTCTCCCTCACACTGCCCACTCCCACTCTCTCTCCCTCACACTGCCCACTCCCACTCTCTCTCCCTCACACTGCCCGCTCCCACTCTCTCTCTCCCTCACACTGCTCGCTCCCACTCTCTCTCTCCCTCACACTGCCGGGTCCCACACTCTCTCGCCTTCACACTCCCACTCTCTCTCTCCCTCACACTGCCCACTCCCACTCTCTCTCCCTCACACTGCCCACTCCCACTCTCTCTCCCTCACACCGCCCGCTCCCACTCTCTCTCTCCCTCACACTGCCCGCTCCCACTCTCTCTCTCCCTCACACTGCCCGCTCCCACTCTCTCTCCCTCACACTGCCCGCTCCCACTCTCTCTCCCTCACACTGCCCACTCCCACTCTCTCTCCCTCACACTGCCCGCTCCCACTCTCCCTCTCCCTCACACCGCCCGCTCCTACTCTCTTTTCTCTGCAGGGCCTTGCTTTTATTGGTCAGTGCATTGAGTATGGGAGTTGGGGGGTCATGTTGTTTCAGTGAAGGACATTGATGCACCCACTATTGGAAGACTGCATTCAATTCTGGTCTCCCTCCTACAGCAAGGATGTTGTGAAACTTAAAAG
Organism: Chiloscyllium plagiosum; assembly: GCF_037043375.1. NCBI lineage: Eukaryota > Metazoa > Chordata > Chondrichthyes > Orectolobiformes > Hemiscylliidae > Chiloscyllium > Chiloscyllium plagiosum. Next base: position 31,502,092 of record NW_028270185.1, on the reverse strand, counting down.
GGTTCAGAAAAGGTTTTCAAGGATGTTGCCACAATTGAGGGGTTTGAGCTGTTGGAGGGTCTGAATAGGCTGAGACTATTTTCCCTGGAGCGTCGAAGTCTGAGGGGTGACCTGATAAGATTTATAAAATTATGAGGGGCAGGGATGGGATTAATAGCCAACATCTATTATCCAGGAAAGTGCAATCCAAGACTAGAAGGCAGAGGTTTAAGGTTAGAGGGGAAAGATTTATAAGCGACCGAAGGGACAGTTTTCTTCTTGCAGAGGGTGATGTGGGTATGGAAAGAGCTGCCAGAGGAAATGGTGAAAGCAGGCACAATGGCTACATTTAAAAGGCACCTAGATGGGTATATTAATAGGAAGGGTTTAGAGGGATGTGGGCCGAATGCTGGTGAATGGGACGAGATTAATTTAGGATATCTGGTCAGCATGGATGGGTTGAGCCAAAAGCTCTGTTTCCGTGCTGTACATCTCTGTGACACTATGATCCTATTAAAACTAGGAAGTGCATGGAGCAGATGAACTAAGCATTGGCCCAGGGCTGATCTAAACACTGCTCAACATTTAGGCAAATGATCTGCCAAAACCATGTCTCACAGTTTTTTTCCGTGGTGATGACTTAGAGTTAAATTGTCATAGACTTGTAAAGCACTGAAACAGACCCTTCCATTAAACCCATTCACCCTCAACAGATTTAGTCCCATTTGCCAGTGGTTAGCCCATATCCCTTGAAACCCTTCCTATTCATATACCCATCTGGATACCTTTCAAATGCTGTAAGTGTACCAGCCTCCACCACTTCCTCTGGCAGCTCATTCCATGCACGCACCAACTTCTGTATGAGGAAAGTTGCCCCTTAGTTGCCTCTTAAATTTTCCCATCTCAACTTAAACTGATCCGCTCTAGTTTAGAACTCCTCTTCCCTGGAGAAAAGACCTTGGCTATTCACCCTACCTCATGCCCTTCATGATTTAACAAACATCTGTGAGGTCACCCTTCAGCCTTCGATAGCTCAAACCCTTGAGCCCCAGCAACATCCTTATAAGTCTTTTCTGCAACATTTCAAGTTGAACAACATCTTTCTTATAGCAGGGAGACCAGAATGGAATGTAGAATTCCCAAAGTGGTCTAACCAATGTCAGGCACAGCCACACTCCTACACTCAATGCACTGACCAATAAAGGCTCTGTAATTCTGCACACTGGACCAGATCTTTAATGAAGGTGTTACAAATGTGACAGAATACTGAGGCACACGGGGTCTTGTATTGAATCCCTCATCAACCATATCGAGTAAATGTCAGTTCCACAACTTCAGGGTCCAAACAGAATTGTGCATCAAAATTGGTGTCCAGCATAATCCCAACCAACATCCTTGTGTGTGACTCGAGCCAGAATGTCAATGATTTCCAGATTGTCTTGACCATTAACAATGAAGGATAATCATTGAAGGTCATAAATCTTTTGACCATGTCCAAAAATAAAATTGCAGATGCTTTAAATCAGAAACGAAAGCAGAACTTGCTGGAAAAGCTCAGCAGCATCTGTGAAGAGAAACCAGAGTTAACCTTTGGTGTCCAATGATTGTTCTTCAATACTAACTGTGTCCACTTTGATTGTCCAATAAACACAGATCCACCCATTCATTTGGTGCAATTTTCAGACTGAAATCTGTTGAAAACAAAGTGCCCAAATGTGCCTGGATATAGCATCTAAGATCAAATTATTATAACGGTCAAGCACTTTGAAAATATTTTGTATGGATACTAACGTCCTCACCAAATTGTATTCATGACAATATCTTAACTGCATTTCCAAATACTCTTCAGTACAGATACAAATACATTTTAAATTGCTTCCACCTCTCTCCCATGTGAGTAATCTGGTATATGAAGGTCAGTGTCTGTGTGATGCTATGTATGTAGGCCATGCCTCTGAAAGACTGACAGATTGTTACGAACAACATTTCTCTTCAGTTCTTCATAACTGCCTTGACCCAACCAGCTTACACTCACAAAGCCTAAACCCCCGTGCCCACTCATGGTTATGATTAGACAACATTTTAAATGAATTCTAATCCTTTAATTTTAATTTAACATTTAAGGTGCTACTGAGAGCGTCTTCTTTTTTGGATTAATGTTACTGATGAGATATTGAGTGTGATATCAAAGAGATTTAGTGAAGTGATTACACAGCAGGATCATTTCAATAGACACTTGTCTGTCAATAAAGGTCTGAAGGTGGTTTAGAAGTCTCCCATGGCTATTCCTCCCTCAGACAGATATTCCATTTTGGATATTGTTGAATGAGAAAAAAAATACAAGCGGTCATCAGATCTTGGGTGCGAGCAGTGAATCTTATGTTAAATGAGTTTGTCAAGACTTAAAAGAATACATTTTTCCGGGAACTCTCCTGCGACAATGAAAATTGAAAGAAAGATGACAATGGTTCTGAATCAAAAAACAGCAAGTTATTCAGAACATTCAAACAGGAACAAGTTCGAGAACAAAGGAACACTGAATATATAAACTGCATTTATTTCAATGCAGGAGGTCTCAGGGATAAGGCTGATCCTTATCTTATGGATAAGGCTGATCCTTATCTTATGGATAAGGCCGATGTAAGGGAACATGGGCCTGGGATGTCATTGCTATTACAGAAACATGGCTGAGGTATGGAAAAGACTGGCAGCTCATTGTTCTGGGATTTAGATGGTACAGGAAGGACAGAAAGAGGCAAGGCAGGAGAAGGACTGGCATCTTTGATTAAGGAAAATATTACTCTTGTAATTAGGGAAGATATTCCTGAGGGATCATTCAGTGAAAATATATGGGTTGAAATTAGAAATAAAAAAGGGATAATCACTTGAAGAAATTGTACTATCAGCTCCCCAATAGTCAGAGGGCAATTGAGAAGCAAATATGTGGAGAGTTCTCAAATATATGTAAGAATAATAAGGTTGCAATAGCAGGGGATTTTAATTTTACAAACATTGATTCAGACTGCCGTGGTGTTAAAGGTTTTGATGTTGAAGAATTTGTTCAATTGCAAGAACATTCACTTTATCAATATATAAATGTTCCCACTAGAGACAGATCAAAACATAAACTTCTCTTGGGAAAAAAGGCCGGGCAAGTGACTGATGTGTTAATCAGAGAAGATTAGAGTGGTGCTGGAAAAGCACAGCAGGTCACGCAGCATCCGAAGAGCAGGAAAATCGATGTTTCGGGCAAATACTATCCTGATGAAGCGCTTTTGTCCGAAATGTCGATTTTCCTGCTCCTTGGATGCTGTCTAACCTGCTGTGCTTTTCCAGCACCACTCTAATCTTGACTCTGATCTCTAGCCTCTACAGCACCCACTTCGACATTTTCTTAATTGGAGTAAGGCTAATTTTCAGGATATGAAATAAGAACTTTCAAAACTTGATTGGAGCAGACTGTTCACAGGGTAAAAGGATGACTGACAAGTGGGAGGCCTTCAAAAGTGAGATAACAAGAGTCCAGAAACATTCTGTTCCTGTTAGAGTGAAAGGCAAGGCTGGTAAGGTTAGGGAACAATGGATGAATAAAGATGTTGAAGTATAAGTCAGAATTAAATATAATCATCTATTAGATAGACAAGTGGGATCAACTGAATGTATTGAAAAGTATAAAGTGTGTAGGGACATTCTTCAGAAGCAAATGAGGAAGGCAAAGAGGAGCTATGAGATACCCTTGGCAGATAAGGCAAAGATTATCCAAAGAGATTCTATAAATACATTAAGAATGAGGGAGCAACTGGAGAGAGATAGGACCCCTTAAAGACCAATGAGGTTGTCTTTGTGTTGAACCTCAAGAGATGGGAGAGATATAAATGAATATTTCGCATCAGTTTTTACTGTGAGAAAGAAATGAAAGTGAGGGAAATCAGGGAAATAAATATTGATGTTTTGGAAACAGTTCACAGAAAACAGAAGAGGAAGTGCTGGAGATCTTAAAAAACATAAAAATAGATAAATCTCCAGGACCTGATCAAGTGTGTCCGAGGACGTTGTGGGAAGTTAGAGAGAAGATTGCAGGGGCCTGAGCAGAAATATTTGTATCATCTAAAAACACATATGAAGAACTGGAGGACTGGGGTGTGGTTACTGTGCCATTGTTTAAGAAGGAATGTGAGGAGAATCCTGGGAACTATCAACCTGTCAGTCTCACTTCGGTGGTGGGTAGTTGTTGGTGGTGATTCAGACCGATAGGATTTACACAGGGTGGAGAGGAAAGGATTGATTGGAGATGTTGAGTGTGAGGAAAATCCCGACTCACACACTTGACTGGGTTTGTTTTTAGTCGTAACCAAAATGATTGATACGGACAGTGAGGTAGATGTTGTTTGCTTGGCCTTTAGTAAAGTCTTTGACAAGATTCTACAGGGAGACCAGTCTGTGTATAATGGAGGAACTACAGAGGGACAGTTCAGGGAAGAAGGAGCTGCACAGGGAGAGCAATTAGACAGGGGCCAGGGAGGGGGACATGGGCTAAATTTACTGTGGGGGGGTGGGGTGGAGAGCGTCCAAAATTGAGGGTGGTGAGGGGGGGCAGATTCAAGGTTGAAAGGCAGATATAGGGAAGGAATGGAAGAGAAAGAAAGAGAGTGGGATAAAGGTGGGAAGAAGAGGTAGGAAAGAAAAATACAAAAGAAGAGGCTGTCAGTAAGAGAGAGAGAGAAAGGCAGAAAGATACTGTGGGAGAGAAAGGTTGAGAGAGAGAGAGAGATATGGAGTGATACAGGCAGAGAGTGCGAGGCAGAGGCAAAATGAGAGACTGAGAGAGAGAGAAAAGAGGAAAAATCAGCCAGATACAAACAGGTGCTAAGGAAAGATATGGTGAGAATAAAGAGGTGATATTCACCATTTCAGTTGTCCTGAGCTCTCTCCCGCTCTCCCATTTGGGACAGACTGTGCTTTAGGAGCTTGCTTTAGGAAGGAATGGTTCAGGGAGGGGGTGAGGTGAAAGGATCAAAAGTGGGACTGAGATTCAAACACTGCCCACGCTCTCACACACAGACAGACAGAAACACACAGATACTCACCCCCTGCTCAGTACACACGGGACAATGGCTGCCAGAACCCGTTCGACTTGTCCCCAAGTCTCTCACTAAAAGCCCCCTTTCTGCCCAAGTTCCAGTTCATTCAGTCAGCTCCCAGCTCCCTCTTTCTGGGGTATACCCCCCCCCCAGGATGGAGCACAGCCAGAGCCATCTCGGTGGGATCACAGCGGGGGGGGGGAGGGAGGGAGTGAGGAGGTGTGAGAGAATGCAGCAGGTAAACAGTTTCATCCAGTCTGCCTTTGTCTACTCCTGCTTTGCATTTTATTGTCTTGGAATGAAAGCCAAATGTATTTTCAAACTGATCAAATTGCTTTTGTCTTTGGGGTTTCCTACTGATCAATGTGACAAATCTCAACTTGCAATTTCAGGAATCTAACCCAGGTCTCCTGCTTGGAGGACAGCTACACTAACCACGATAGCACCAGCACCGTACACTTTACCACAACACAGTCCCCAAATTCAGTTAGAAAGACCTTTATCATGACAAATTAAACAGAGTTCATGTTGTTTCACTGAAGGTAATATTCAGTCAGGTGACAAGAGGTAGATTTGAAGGAGCATCTGAAATCGGGGAGGGAGATGGGTCATTGGGTGGGTGCAGGGAGGGAGTTCAGAAATCCCTCTGGTTGGGCTTGGATTCCCCGGCAACACATCAGCTGGTTCATGGAAAGGAACAAATAAAGAAACGGAATGATGTCAGAGAAATAGTTTAGTTTAGACTACCTTTGTCTCCGCCTACTCTGCATTTTATTGTCTTGGAATGAAAACCACATGAATTCACAAACTGATCAAATTCCATTTGTCTTTGGCTTTCCCTACTGATCAATGTGAAAATCTCAACTTGTGATGACCAGGAATTAAAGTGAGGAATTGAATGGAAACAAAGTAAATTACTGTTGAAAATAAATGTGCAATCAAAAGACAAGGAATCCTTACAGTATGTTCTTTCCTCTTTCTAACAGGAAACTTCTCGTGTGTTTTCATTTGCCCAGATGTATGGGTCAGAGTATTCAGTGAGGAAGAGTGGACAGGAGCCTGTCGTTGCATTTCCCTCTCTGGCCTGCAGTGAACGATTACACCTTCCTCCACATCATTTATTTTTCTCCCCACTTCACTCACTGAGAACGGATTACTTGGGATAAATGTAGCTTTTGTGCATATCTATTTCCTCTTTTGGTTTTGCTTGTGTTGTCCCACTTCCTACTAATTGTTGCTGATTACTAACAGCACTTTACACTGGCTTTACCCCTCCAGTCTCTGTCACTTTGCCCCTCAGATGGAGACATTCCTTGCCCATGAGGAAAGGAGTGTTATCATGTTGCTGCTCCTCCTTCTCCTTTCGGTCCATTCCTCACGTGGACTCCTCGTTCCGTTCTCTGCTGCACCTAATGTTGGCTCTCAGTTACTTGGATTTATTCACCAATTGAATTATTGTTCTAACTGGGTATGTCACGGCGTACTTTAACTGGTCTCTGAAATGTTTCTGTGTCACCACATAAATAAGGGCATTTGTGCAGCAACTGAAGTTCCTCAGCATGTATCCAATCTGAACAAAGAGACCAAAAGAAACAGAATCCAAGGAATAACCGACATTAAAGAAATATAAAATATGCAACAACCAGAGAAGTATGAAGCTGGCAGATATGGCAAAGAGTACAATCACAGAATTCTTCCTGCTCTCTACCTCTGGATCATTCTGTGTTTTTCTCTGACCTCTCAGTTCCTTCCGCATCTTAATGGCCTCGAAGATATGTCTGACAGTCAGAATGTTGATAAAGACAATAAAAGTGAATGGGAACATTGGTGTTAAAAGAGTCCCAAAGTATCTAAAACTTGTCCACCGAGGATCATAAGATAACTGTACGTGATATAACTGTACCATGGAACGTTGTTGTTCGTCGTTCCAGGTTTATACACAAAAGATTTGGGAATGATTTTTAAACGAAAGAAGATGCAGATTGTTGTGAGAACCCTCATGGCAGCTTTCTCTGTACAATACTTCGTTTTCATTTCATGTAAACAAATGGTGATAAATTGATCAAACGATGAAGCAATGGTGAACCACACAGAACAATCAATGGTCAAGCGGCTGAGGGCATAGCAAACACCACAAACAGGAGTGATTTGCAGGAAACACAGTGGATAATAATACTGTCGAAATCGGTGAAGGATGGTATAAAAAACAATGAACAGTAGATCTGACGTTGTCATGGCCACAAGGTAACGAGTGCTGCACGTAGAAAGGCCACTTTTGCTCCAAGCTAAGATTTTAATCACCACTAGACTAACTGTAAGAGAAAGGAAAAAATAGATTGAAAGTTATTAATGAAACATTCTCTGTGCCTGAGCCCAAACTGTCAGTAATGATGCAAAGATAATTGTTATTCCATGTTATATGAATTTTAAAGAATCTCTCTCAATGAATCATTTGCTCTTTTAAAGGATATAGGGAAGAACATGAGCAGCAGATTACTCACAGAAACACGGTCATATACTCAGGGTCGTGTTGGATTGGCAGCAGTCAATTTCACCTGCTCCTGAGATGCAACCTGACCTGCTGTGCCTTTTCCAGCACCATGCTCTATCTGCAGTTCCCACTCTCTCTTAATTCCTAAAGAGCTACTGAACCCACCCCTTGCCCTGATGTATCTGGGCTCCCATTTGGAGCGAGCTGCAAATACTCAAGAGGGAAATCACGAGGGCAAAAACGGAACATGAGATAGCGCTGGCAAATCGGGTTAAGGAGAATCCAAACAGATTCAATAAATACATTCAGGATAAAAGATTAACTGGGGAGAGAACAGAGCCCCTCAAAGATCAACAAGGCAGCGTAAGTGTGGAGCTAAAAGAGATTGGGGAGATACTAAACAAATATTTTGCATCACTGTTTACTGTGGAGAAGGACATGTAAGATATAGAATGTGGGGGAAGAGATGGTGACATCTTGGAAAACGTTCATGTTACAGTGGACGTCCCAAAATGCATAAAGGTGGATAAATCCCCAGGACCTGATCAGGTGTAACCTAGAAATCAGTGGGAAGCAAGTAAAGTGATTGCTGGGTCCCTTGCTGAGATATTTGTATCATCGATAGTCATGGGTGAGGTGCTGGAAGGCTGACTGTTGGCTGACTGTTGTGGATAGCACGGTGGCCCAGTGGTTAGCACTGCTGCTTCACAGTACCAGAGACCCGGGTTCAATTCCCACCTCAGGCGACTGACTGTGTAGAGTTTGCACGTTCTCCCCGTGTCTGCGTGGGTTTCTTCCGGGTGCTCCGGTTTCCACCCACAGTCCAAAGATGTGCAGGTCAGGTGAATTGGCCATGCTAAATTGTCCGTAGTGTTAGGTAAGGGGTAAATGTAGGGGTATGGTGGGTTGCGCTTCAGCGGGTTGGTGTGGACTTGTTGGGCCGAAGGGCCTGTTTCCACACTGTAAGTAATCTAATCTAATGGGGTGGTAAGGAAAAGCCAGGGAACTATAGATCAGTGAGCCTGATTGATGGTGGAAAAGATGATGGAGGGAAAGGCAAGGACTGTTTAGGGATCTGTGTGCATGAATCTGTGTGTGTGAAGAGGATTGCTGAGGGCAGAACAATGGCTGTGATCTACACGAACTTTAACAAGGGTCTTCATGGTGGACTGGTTAGATCTCATGGAATAAAGAGAGAACTAGCCATTTGGGTATAGAACTGGCTCAAATGTAGAAGACAGAGGTTGTTGATGGGTTGCTTTTCAGACTGGAGGCCTGTGATCAATGGTGTGCCATAAGGATCGGTGCTGGTTCCATTGCTTTTCATCATTTCTATAAATGATGTGGATGTGAAAATAGCAGGTATCGTTTGTAAGTTTGCAGATGACACCAAAATTGGAGGTTACCTCAGAGTACACAGGATCTTGTTCAGATGGGTCAATAGGCCAAGGAGTGGCAGTTGGAGTTTAATTTAGATAAATGTGAGGTACTGCATTTTAGAAAGACAAATCAGAGCAGGAGTTATACACTAATGGGTTTTGTTGCTGAACAAAGAGACCTTGGAGTGCAAGTTCATAGTTCTTTGAAAGTTGAATCGCACGTAGATAGGAGAGTGAAGAAGCTGTTTTGTACACATTCCTTTATTGGTCAGTGCATTGAGTATAGTGGTTGATAGGTCATGTTATGTCTGTACAGGACATTGATTAGGCCACTTTTGGAATACTGTGTGCAAATCTGGTACCCCTCCTATCAGAAGGTTGTGAAGCTTGAAAGGGTTCAAAAAAGATTTACAAGGATGTTGCCACGGTTCGAATATTTGAGGTGTGGAGAGAGGCTGAATAGGCTGGGGTTGTTTTCCCTGGAGCATTAGGGGCTGAGGGGTGACCTTATTGAGGTTTATAAAATTGTGGGAGGCATGGACAGGGAGAAATTTAAAAGGGACCTAAGGGGTGCCTTGTTCATACAGAGGGTGGTGCGTGTATGGAATGAGCTAACAGAGGAAGTGGTGGAGGCTGGTACAATTGCAACTTTTAAAAGGCACCCAGATGGGTATATGAACAATAAGGGTTTAGTGCGGGCCAAGTGCTGGCAAATGGAACATGATTAACTTAGGATACCTGGATGAGTTGGACTAAAGGGGCTGTTTCTGTGTTGTACGTCTCTGTGATACTATATCTCTCTCTCCTTCTCCCCTTCTCTGTCCCTCTTTCTCTCTCTCTCTCTCACACATACACACAAACAAGATATACATCACACACATTAAATAATGTTTCTGCCTTTCTACATTATACTTTCTTTTGCATGGGAAAACAATTTACTCTGCTCATCTATATTTCCTTTACACAATGTACTAAGCGAATTCACGAACCTATCTCAATCAGGATCAGATTGGGTGATCTCATGATCTTTCAGATAGGATTCAAGTTCATATAGTTGACAGCCCTCACTCAGTTTGTCTGTTTTCCCATTTTTTGGGTACAAATAGAGATAAAATAATATTACACTCAATGATTAAATAATAAATTTTAAACCTCTATTTCCTAATTGGAAATTATGTCAAGTTGGATTCTAAATCAGCCAGGAGGCCAGCCATCGAACTGGCTCATATTTAGATAGTTCCCAACTCTCATTGTGGACCCAGGTCAAATCCTATCAATGGCAGATGTCAGAACTTCAATTTAATAAACGTGTGGAATTATGATTCTAATGGTGACCATGAAACAAATGTCAATTGTTGTTAAAACCCATCTGGTTCTCTAATGCCCTTTAGGGATTAGGGCTGTCCTTGTCTTGTCTGGGCTACACGTGACTGCAGACCCACAGAAGTTGGTGTGGTTTATGGAGGTCAGCCATCTAAGCTCCAGGCCCTCACAGCAGGAGGTCCTCAAGATTGTGTCCTAGCCCTAACTATCTTTAGTGACTGTGTAACTGACCTTCCCTCAGTTAGAATGTCATGGGTCGGAGGGTTCGCTAATACTCACACAATGTTCAGCAGCATACTTCCCTCCTCAGATACTGAAGCACTCCATGTGGCTCTGCAGCAAGATCCCGGCAACTTCAGCTCCTCGGAAACGGCAGTAGGGAACTGGATTCGGAGCTGAGGGAGTAATTGAGAGAAGTAACAGGGAGGTAGTCACACATAAATCAGGTACAGGGGAAAGGTAGATGGATGACAGTCAAGAGAACTGGAAAGGGAACTGGCAGATAGTGCAGGAATCCTCTGTGGCTGTTCCCTCAATAACAAGCATACTGTTATAGATACTGTTGGGGGAACAACTTACCACTGTCCACAGTAATACAATATCTACAGTAACGCAACATCTAAAATATTTGATATCTAATATATGGACACTCTGTAGTGTGTAAAGTATGAACTGCTGACAGTCATACGATGTCTACAGTGTGCAGCAATTGACAGTTGGACAGTTAGTAGAGTGTACATTTGTATTGTCTACAGTAATACATAGTCAACAGTGTGGGAGACTGATATTCGAACATTCAGCTCAGTGCAGCCTGTAATGAACTCATGGATGCACAATGAGATGCTGTGTCCTTTCCAGTCTTTACCATTGGAAAATGCACCATTTCTGAACTCAAAGACTGAATGGAGCCTTGTGGAGATTTGTGTTAGAGGCAAATATTTAACAGACAAGGGACAGAATCGCCTTTGGATACTGACGAATAGACCCGACCCTGCAACCCGCCATGACTGAGGGACCAGAGATGGTCAAAGTGAAATCACAGTGAATGAAGTGGGAGCATCAAAACATGGCCTTTTAGGGACTGGGAGGGAGATTACTTAATTAATCTTCCCTTTGAAATGTTCTTTCTTTCGGAGTTTTGTTAGAGGGGTCTCTGATGATGTCGGGGTCTCTAGTGTATTTGATGAGAATGGGACAGGCACACATTGTGCAGATGGTCACTGGTTCCAAACTACGACCCAGTCCTGACTGACTTTAAACTGACTGTTGATGCAGACCCTATCATTCCCACAGGGGAACAGTGATCAGTCTCTGACCCAGTACCGAACACAGACTGTCACTGAGCTCTAACATTGGGAATAATTACACACTTGAACATGAGTTTATTACACAAACACCCACATGTTTATGACAAATTGAACATAGCTTTTTATACAACCGAAGACAGGTAATAATAAGAAATAAATAATAACAAATTGCAGAGTATGGAGTACAGGAGTTGGGATGTCTTGTTGCAGGTGTACAAGATATGAGTGAGGTCACATTTGGAGAACTTCACATGCAGTTCTAGTTTCTCTACTGTAGAAAGTAACTATTAAACTAGAAAGAGGGCAGAAATGATTTATTGGGATGCTACCTGGACTGGAAGGTTTGAGCTACAAGAAGAGATTAGATAGGATGGGAGTTTTTTCCCTGGAGCGTAGGAGACTGAGGGGTGACCTCATACAGAACTATAAGATCATGAGAGACATAGATAAGGTAGGTAGCCAGCAGCTTTCCCCCAAGGGAGTCTAAAACTCTGGGGCATATGTTTAAGGTGAGAGGGGAGAGATACAAAATGGTATAGGAAGGCAGTTTCCTTTACACTGAGGATGGTGAGTGTCTGGAATGGGCTGCCAGAGGTGGGGGAAGCTAGTGCAATTTCATCATTTAAGAAACATTTAGACAGGTATATGGATGGGTTAGATATGTGGGTATATGGACCAAACACAGGCAAAAGGGACTAATTTAACGGTGAAAACTGGACAGCATGGGCAAGTTGGGCTAAAAGGCCCGTTTCCATGCTGTAGACTGCTCTGACTCTTTTATATAAGCTTCACAATCGCAGCTCCATCTCCCTCTGCTTGACGGTGAATATCACCCACACGCCAACACTCACCAGCTGCTGCTGAAATTTTCTACTGAATACTCCACATCGTTCCTATTTTATTTCAGAATTCCAGGAATTGTTTTTCTTGAGTCATTGTAATATCTCACTTTATCCTTTGGAGAGAGTCCAAAGAGTTGGCAATTTCTTGATCCTTTGAACACACAAATACTCGGACACCCGCCCTGCATTCTCTCAGTGATTGCAGCTGCTTCTTTCTGTCTGAACTGAACTGATTCCTCCATAATCTAAGAAAGATAAACAATTAATAGCCAACCAACTAATAAAGTTCAAATTACCGACTCATTCATAATTTTCCAATTGAAACACACATTGATTTTGAAATCAAACTGTGAGCAGCTACGCAGTAACAAATGTGTGTAAGTGGTGGGGGAGAGCTGCTGCACACACAGACAGTGCTGTAAGAAACTAAGGCGTTGATATTTGGGGAATGCTGTAAATTGAGGATATAGTTGGACTGGGGAAACCTCACTAGCTTTGACAAAGGGTCAGTTAGACTCGAAACATCAGTTCTTTTCTCTTCTTACAGATGGTGCCAGATCTGCTGAGATTTTCCAGCCTTTTCTCTCTTGGGGTTAAATAATTCTGACCGATATATAATGTATGTTTCCGACATGAATATAGAATGATAACGGGATGGCTATCTGGTTTCAACTTTGGCATTGAAATTTACAAACCATATAATCAACATGGTAGTGACTTCTTCCCATCGACTGTCATCAAGGCAGTTTTGGGCAAGGATTTTGTTTTGCTGATTTTTACATCACTTCACACTGAAATGTTGATTGTCCTTTGAACACCACCTCAAAGATGTGCTTCAAATGGCAAGGACGGAGAATAGATTCTGACTGGGGAGCAACACAAGGGATTGAATTCTTCAATTCATGAGGACATTGTCAACCAGACTAGACCTGAAACTCGCGCGAGGGGAACAAATAAGAGATAACAACTTATTTCAACTTCATGACAGGGAAATCGCGGAGGCCATGGGGCTCACCAGGAGAAAGAGCATCCACCAGAGGGCGGTAGTGAGAAGTAACTGAGGAAAATACTGGGAGTTGAATCACTGGAACAGGGATTGCTCAGGAGATTGTTGAGTATTCAGTGTCAAAGAACAGCTGGATTAATCCCTGGAAAGGAAGGCTGAACAGTAGTGTGTGTGATTCAGGTGGGAACTAACAATCAACAAATTTCAGACAGAATGAAGGGTCTGCGAGGTGATGGTCCTCCAGGAGCAGTTGATGTTTGTCTCGGTGTGCGTCTCGGGGAATAGACTGTAGATCACAGAGTCTTGTGTCATGGAGCTACTCAGGACAAACCTTGACAAAGACCATTGCATCTTTCTCCAGACTTCCTTTGCAAAGACAAATTCCAGAAGATATGTGACAGTCTCTCTCCCCCCTCACAACCCCTTAGAAGTTAGGATGCCAAGCGCAGAGAGTCTGTGTTGTGAGAGAGAGAGAGAGAGTGTGAGAGAGACAGAGATTCTAACAGGACAGGTCAGGGTAAACACAGGAAGGATGTTCCCAAGATCCAGAAGAAAGGGTCAATGTCTAAGGATATGGGGTCGGCTATTTTCGAGCTGAGATGAGGATAAATGTCTTCATTCAGGTTGAGGTGAGTCTGTGAAATTCCCTGTCAGAGAGAGTGTTTGTTGGCTAAAACGCTGAATGGTTGAAAAAAAAGTCAAATATTGTTCTCGAAAAGAACAGAAATTATGGGTGAAACTCATAAGGTTTGCAGAGAAACAAAGTCAGCTGTGAAGAAGGATCACTGGACTCCAAACATTAACTCTATTTTCTCCTCACAGATGCTGTCAGGCTTGTTGAGTTTCTTCAGCAATTTTGGCTTTTGTTTCAGGTTTCTACTATCTGCATTTCTTTGCTTTAGTCCGTCATGTTGTGGCTGTGCAGGCCATTGCTTTGGCCACTTTTGAAATGCTGCATGCAGCTCTGGGCTTCTTGCTATAGGAAGGATGTAGTGGAAGTTGAAATGGTTCAGAAAGGATTTCACAGGATGTTGTTGGGGTTGGAGGGTTTGATCTCGAGGGAGAGGCTGAATAGGCTGGGGCTGTTACCCCTGAAGCGTGGGAGGCTGAGGGGTGACCTTATTGAGGTTTATAAAACCATGAGGGGCAGAGGTAGGACAAATAGACAAGATGTTTTCCCCAGGGTTGGGGGAGAGCAAAACTAGAGGGCATAGGATTAAGTTGAGGGGACAGGATTTAAAAATGACCTAAGGGCTACTTTTTCACACAGAGGGATGGTATGAGATTGGAGTGAGCTGCCAGAGGAAGTGGTGGAGGCTGGTACAATTACATCATATAAAAGGCATCTGGATGGGTTTATGAATACGAAAGGTTGAGGGGGATTAGGGCCAAATCCTTACAAATAGAGTCTGTGATGACGCTGCTCCTTTAACAGGGTTATGTTGTACTTGGTTTCCCCCTGAGGCTGCTGATCCAAGAAAAAAGTTACGTGAAAGAAGCAAATCCGTGCTGATCCTCTCTGCCTGACATCTCTCTCCTGTAAGACCCTGTGTGTCTGATTTGTGCCAAGAGACATTTCTGGGGATTGTTGCATGTATTAGGAACAGCATCAGGAAAGTCTGTTTGGTTTTTGGATAGGTTAAGTTATTCTGTATTGGGTTCTCTTTTGCTTGTATTTCATTGGGTAATCTTGTAAATAAATTCTGTTTGCACCTACCACCTTCTGTTTAAAGTACTTGCCGCGTGTATCCCCCTTAAACTTTTCACATTTCACCTTGAAAGTGTAACCTCTAGTTATTGAATCCTTGACCCTGGGAAAAAGCTTATCTTTATCTTCCCTGTGTATACACTTTTCCAGCAATTTTTCGTTTTGTTTCTGATTTACGGTATCTGCAGTTCTTTTGGTTTTTAAATGAGTGTCCACAATATTGCTGTCTATTCTGTTCCTTCTGTCGTGAATCCATGTTGCAACGTTAGTCATGAGTTTACTTTGAAATTTTTAAAAGACCAGATCTAATACAGCCTCAGTAGTACCTTTACCCATCCTGTTATGTCAGCAAACAACTCAATAAGGTTTGACACCAGTGCTGACTGTTCTTTTCTGTATTCTCAGTTTTCAATATTTTTCCATTATGATTTTTGTAAAGATTGCAATATTTTTACTCCAACCAACTTTAAACAGTTTGGACTGCAGACTCATGCTGCATTATTACCATGATTGTGATTCAGTAGCTGAGGATTCATTGAATATTTTCAAAATTATATGAAATCTGTTTGACCAATGAGCTCATTTTGACCTTATGGTGTCCAAAATCTTTTTTAAAAAGTGTTAAACGTCAGCCACCAAAACACTCACTATCGTGGAAGTAATGGGCAGTATTATCTCTAGACCATTAACCCAGAGGCCCAAATAATTATCTAGGGATCCGAGACCAAATCCCAGTACAGTCAGAGATGAAATCTGAATTTAACAAAAGATCTGTAATTAAGAGTCATAACAGTGACCGTTATCAATTTTTGGAAAAACCCATCTGGTTCACGAATGTTGTTTAGAGAAAGAAACTGCCATCCTTACCTGGTCAGGTCTACATGGAACTCCAGACCCCCAGCAATGTGGCTGATGCTTAACTGCCCTGTCTCTCCTTGATACTGTAATTCCTGCCGGAATTATGGTCTTTATAGGGTTCTTGTCATCCTCATGGAGGTGATCATTCCTCATCTGAGACTTGGAAGTGGAAAGTACTACGTTATAGAACATTACAGTGTAGTACAGACCCTTCAGCCCTCGATGTGCCAACCTGTGGAACCAATCTGAAGCCTAGCTAACCTACACTATTCCATTTTCATCCATATGTTTATCCATTGATCATTTAAATGCCCTTAAAGTTGGCAAGTCTAGTACTGTTGCAGGCAATGCGTTCCACACCCCTATTACGCTCTGAGTAAAGAAAGTACCTCTAACATTTGTCCTATATCTATCACCCCTCAATTTGAAGATATGCCCCCTCATGCTGGCCATTACCATCCGAGGAAAAAGGCTCTCACTGTCCACCTGTTCTCGCCCTCTGATTATCTTATATATCTCAATTGAGTCATCTCTCAACATTCTTCTCTCTAACAAAAACAGCCTCAAGTCCCTCAGCCTTCCCTGATAAGATCTTCCCTCCATACCAGGCAGCATCCTGGTAAATCTCCTCTGCACCCTTTCCAAAGTTTCCATATCCTTCCTATAATGCTATGACCAGAACTGTATAATATTCCAAGTGCAGCTTTCCCCAGAGTTTTGTACAGCTGCAGCATGACCTTGTGGCTCCGAAACTCAATCCCTCTACCAATAAAAGCTAACACAACATATGCTTTCTTAACAATCTCCCTCAGCATTCATTATTCTCAATAAACCAGCCTATATGGTCATCTGTGGCAAATAATTCCATCGATTCATCGATGTGTCTAGGGTAGTGAGGGATTATTTGGGGATTATGCCCTCTGGTTCCAGACTCTCCTGCAAGAGGAAACAATCTTTCTGCATCGACCCTGTCAAGTCCTCTGGGAATCTAGGATGTTTCAAGAAGGTTGCATCTCATGTGGAAAGGTCCCTGACCTGTACCAAACGGTTTCTCTCCACAGATACTGTCTGATCTGACCCAGTTTCCCAGCATTTTATGTTTTTAATTTCAGATTTCCAGCATTAGCAGCATTTTGCGTTTGTCTCAGGACATTAGGCATGAACATAGAACATAGAACATCACAGCACAGTCCAGGCCCTTCGGCCCTGAAACCTATCTGAAGCCCATCGAACCTATACCATTCCATTCTCGTCCATATGCCTATCTAATGACCATTTAAATATCCTTAAAGTTGGCGAGCCTACAACTGTTGCAAGCAGTGCATTCCACACCCCAACTACTCTCAGAGTAAAGAAACTACCTCTGACATCAGTCCTATATCTATCGCCCCTCAATTTAAAACTATGCCTCCTCATGCTAGCCATCACCATCCAAGGAAAAGGGCTTTCACCGTCCACCCGATCTAACCCTCTAGTTATCTTGGATGTCTCAATTTAGTCACCTCTCAACCATCTTCTCTCTAATGAAAACAGCCTCAAGTCCCTCAATCTTTCCTCATTACATCTTCCCTCCAAACCATGCAGCATCTGAGTAAATCTCCTCTGAACCCTTTCCAAAGCTTCCACATCCTTCTGAGAATGCAGTGACCCGAACTGTGCACAATACTCCAAGTGCAGCTTTCCCCAGAGTTTTGTACAGCTGCAGCATGACTTCATGGTTCTGAAACTCGATCCCTCTACTAATAAAAACTAACAGACCGTACGCCTTCTTAACAGCCCTGTCAGCCTGAGTGGCAACTTTCAGGGAACTATGTACATGGACACTGAGATCTCTCTGCTCATCTACACTACCAAGAATCTTACCATTTGCCCAGTACTCTCCATTCCTGTTACTCCTTCCAAAGTGAATCACCTCACACTTTTCTGCATTAAACCCGATTTGCCACCTCTCAGCCCAGTTCTGCAACTTATCTTTGTTTCTCCGTAACCTAGAACGTCCTTCGGCTCTATCCACAATCGTAACGAACTCAGTGTCATCCACAAATTTACTAATCCATCCCTCTCCGCCCTCATCCAGGTCGTTTATAAAAATGACAAACAGCAGTGGATCGAAAACAAATCCTTGCAGTACACCACAAGCAACTGAACTCTGTGACAAACATTTCCCATCAACCACCATCCTCTGTCTTCTTTCAGCTGATTCATGATCCAATCTGTTAAATCATCGTCAATCCCATGCCTCTGTACTTTGTACAGTAGCCTACCATGGGGAGCATTATCAAACGCCTTACTGAAACCCATATACATCACATTAATGGCTTCACCCTCATCCACCTGTTTGGTCACCTTCTCAAAGAATTCAATAAGACTTGTGAGGTATGACCTAACCTTCACAAAATCCTTCACCTCTTCGGACATCACAGTGGCTCAATGGTTAGCATTTTGGCTCAGAGCCCTGGGTTCAATTCCTGCCTTGGGCAACAGTCTGTTTGCACATTCTCCCCGTGTCGTGTCGGTTTCCTCCCACAGTCCAAAGATGTGCATTTTAGGTGAATTGGCCGTGCTAAATTGCCCATAGTGTTCGGTGCATTAGTCAGGAATAAATGTAGGGGAATGGGTCTGAGTGGGTTGTTCTTCGGAGGATCGGTGTGGACTTGTTGGGCTGGAGGGCCTGTTTCCGCACTGTAGGGAATCTAATCTAATTTAAGAAAATCCGTGTTGACTATCCCTAATCGACTGATTCCTATCAAGATGATTATAAATCCTATCTCTTGTAACCTTTTTCCAATACTTTACCCACAACCAAAGTAAGGCTCACAGGCCTATAATTACCAGGGTTGTCACTACGCCACATCTTGAATAAGGGAACAACATTTGCTACCCTCCAGTCTTGTGGTACTATTCCTGTAGACAATGACAACATAAAGATCAAAGCCAAAGCATCGGCAATCTACTCCCTGGTTTCCCAGAGAATCCGAGGATAAATCCCATCTGTCCTATTCAGCTATTTTCACACTTTCCAGATTTTCTGACACCTCCTCCTTGTGAACATCAATCCCATCTGGTCAAATCGCCTGTATCTCAGTATTCTCCTCAACAACGTTGTCTTTTTCCAGTGTCATTACTGACAAAAAAATATTCATTTAGCGTTTCCCATGTCTCTCTGACTCCATGCACAACTTCACATTACTGTCCTTGATTGGCCTGAATCTTACTTGAGTCATTCCTTTATCCCTTCTATACCTGTAGAAAGCTTTAGTGTTTTCCCTGATTCTATCCACTAACAACTTCTCATGTTCCCTCCTCGCTTGTCCTAAATCTCTCTTTCGATCTTTCCTGGAAAACTTGTAACTCTCAGGCATCCTAACTGAGCCTTCACATCTCATCCTAATATAAGCCTTCTTCCTCCTCTTGATAAGAGATTCAACTTGCTTAGTAAACCACAGTTCCCTCGCTCGACCTCTTCCTCCCTGCCTGACAGGTACATACTTAACATGGACACACAGTAGTAGTTCCTTGAATAAACTCTACATTTCTGTTGTGCCCATGCCCTGCAGTTTCCTTCCCCAACCTATGCATCCTCCATCTTGTTGAATCGCGTTGTAATTGCCTTTCCTCCTTCTGGTGTGCACCTATCCCTTTCCATAGCTAAAGCAAATATAACTGAATCGTGGCATGACGGCTCGGAGGTTAGCACGGCTCCGTCACAGTGCTGGGGATCCGGTTCAGTTGAAGTCTAGGGGTCCGTGTGGAGTTTGCACAGTCTCCCAGTATCTGCATGGGTGTTCGTCATGTACTCCAGTTTCTTCCCACAGTCGAACGATGTGCAGGTTAAATAGATTAACTGCAGTAAATGTGTGATTACAGGATAGGACAGGGAGCTGGGTTTGAGTCAGTGCAGACTCAATGGGCCAAATGGTCTTTTTCCGCATTGTAGAGATTCTGTGATCAGGAATTCTTCCAAATAGTATCCTCGTCTCACCCATTTTCAGCTGTTCCTTCAACAGTCCTCCATTTATCATATAAAGTCACAGTGATATTAGCAATTTTACATCATTCAGCTCCATTCCCAATTCCTTCAAGAATAAGGCAGCTGACAAGGTGCCTATAGCAGGACCTGGTCAACATCGTGTGGCAGGTAGTACTTACTAATGAAGAAATAACAATTTCTAACAAGAAAATGTTCAACTGCCTGATGATTGAGAGTGTGGCAGAGACTAGATACGGAGTGGCTGTCAAATTCTATCCACCATTTACACATTAAAAGGTAGATGCAAGTGATGGAAGTTTGAAGTTTCCTTCCACAAATGGAAATTGGTATTTGATCAGTTGTTAACTCTCAAGTGAAACTAAGATTTCTGTTAAGCAGAAGTACTGAGAGATAGAGAACAAAGGCAGGTAAAAGGGACTGAGCTGCAGATCAGCCAGGATCACAGTGGAGGAGGAACATGCCTGTAACATTAAACTGCCTCCTACTCTTTCCATGTTCCCAACTAGAAGGACACTCAAGAAGCTCCAGAAGAGCAGCCTGCCTGATCGCCATCTCGGACGGTTATCCATCCACTGTACCTGAACTATAGCTGTAAGACTGATCCTCAGAATGCATGACAGCAACTCATTAATAACTCACTCCAACAGTACCAACCAACCAACTCCACATCCTATACCAACAGGAAAAACAAAGACATGCCATACCCACTACGGACATGCTATTCAAGTTCCTTCATTCTGCCGGATTAATATCTTGGAATTCCTGACACCTTCATCACTGGGACAGGTGAATACCAATGAGAAGGCCTATGAACACCTTCTCAGGGAAACTGGGGCTGGACAATAAATGTGACCTCACAGTACAGCTCACTCCAGCAGAATAAAGAGGAAGAGAATAAATCACCGGTTGAGTGGATATACCGAAAACTATCAGAACTGGCTTCGGATTTTACAGGTTAACGTAAAACATGAGCACTTACAGAGGTTTAAAACTTGCCGAGCACGGGGGTGTAAGCGATAATAGTTAAAAATGGACAGAATGAACACAAGCCCCAAGGAGGAAAGATAAACTGGACGTTGGAACAAACACAGATTTGGGGTTTCAGTGGGACACTTCCTCTTACAGTCTTAAGTTTAAAAAGGAAGCAGTTCTTTTCTCATTCTGATTTTGTTTTGCACATTCATATGGAGTCACAGAGATGTACAGCATGGAACCAGACCCTTCAGTCCAACTTGTCCATGCCAACCAAATATCCTAAATTAATCTACTTCCATTTGCCAACACTTGACTCACATCCCTCTAAAATAATCCTGTTCATCTACACGGTGCCTTTTAAATGTTGGAATTGAAGCAGACTCCACCACTTCCTCTGGCAGCTCATTCCATATACGCACCAATCGCTCCGAGAAAATGTTGTCCCTTAGGTCCCTTTTACAGAAGAGCCTCGATTATCCAACATTTGATGAATCAAATTTCAGATGATCCTGAAATTAGATCCCAATGTGTGGCTAACTATGTTTTCCGGCATTCAATTAACTGAACAAAATACTCCCCTCTTGTGCCCTTTGGATAACTGAGGTTCCTCTGTATATCTTCCCCCTCTCACCCTCAACCTATGCCCCCTAGTTCTGGACTCTCCAACCGAGAGAAAAGACCTTGTCTATTTACCCTATTGATGCCCCTCATGATTTTATTTACCTCTATCAGGTCACCCTTTAACCTCCCATGCTCCAGGGGATTTAAAGCCATCTGCCACTTTTCCACCCAACTCTCCAGTCTATCTATACCCTCCTGTATTCTCTGACAGTCCCTTATGCTTTCTGCTACTCCACCAATCTTCGTGTCATCTGCAAACTTGCTGATCATACCAACAGTGTCCTCTTCCAGACCATTACAAACAACAGTGGCCCCAACACTGACCCCTGTGGAACACCACTGGTCACCTTTCTCCATTTCAAGAAACTCCCTTCAACTACTACTCTCTGTCTCCTTCTGCTCAACCATTTCTTTATCCACCTAGCTAGAACACCCTGCACACCATGTGACTTCACTTTCTCCATTCGTCTACCATGGAGAACCTTATCAACTGCCTTACTAAAGTCCACGTATATGACATCAACAGCCCTTCCTTCATCTCTCAACTTGGTCACTTCCTCAAAGAACTCTATTAAGTTGGTTAAGCCCGATCTCTCCCTCACAAAACCACGTTGCATATCACTGATAAGCCCATTCTTTTCCCTCTCACATTGTACCTACAACTTCTAGTCTTGGAAATAGACATTGGCTATTTCCCCTATCCATGCCCCTCATGATTTTATAAATCTCTACAAGGTCACCCCTCACTCTCCGAGGGAAAATAGCCCCAGCCTATTCAGCCTCTCCCAAGACCTCAAAGTCTAAATCCTACAACATCCTTGTAAAGCTTTTCTGAACCCTTTCAAGTTTTATAACATTCTTCCTAAAGCAGGGAGAACAAAAGTGAATGCAGGATATTAATAACCGAATCAATGTCCTTGACAGCCACAACATGGTCTCCCAACTCCTATATTAAATGCACTGACAATAAAAGCAAGCAATCCCTGGCATTGCAAAGTAGAGAGAGTGGGAACCGGCAGTGTGAGGGAGAGAGAGAGTGGGAGCGGGCAGTGTGAGGGAGAGAGAGTGGGAGCGGGCAGTGTGAGGGAGAGAGAGAGTTGGAGCGGGCAGTGTGAGGGAGAGAGAGAGTGGGAGCGGGCAGTGTGAGGGAGAGAGAGAGTGGGAATGGGCAGTGTGAGGGAGAGAGAGAGTGGGAGCGGGCAGTGTGAGGGAGAGAGTGGGAGCGAGCAGTGTGAGGGAGAGAGAGAGTGGGAATGGGCAGTGTGAGGGAGAGAGAGAGTGGGAGCGGGCAGTGTGAGGGAGAGAGAGAGTGGGAGCAGGCAGTGTGAGGGAGAGAGAGAGTGGGAATGGGCAGTGTGAGGGAGAGAGAGAGTGGGAGCGGGCAGTGTGAGGGAGAGAGTGGGAGCGGGCAGTGTGAGGGAGAGAGAGTGGGAATGGGCAGTGTGAGGGAGAGAGAGAGTGGGAGCGGGCAGTGTGAGGGAGAGAGTGGGAGCGGGCAGTGTGAGGGAGAGAGAGAGTGGGAGCGGGCAGTGTGAGGGAGAGAGAGAGTGGGAGCGGGCAGTGTGAGGGAGAGAGAGAGTGGGAGCGGGCAGTGTGAGGGAGAGAGAGAGTGGGAGCGGGCAGTGTGAGGGAGAGAGAGAGTGGGAGCGGGCAGTGTGAGGGAGAGAGAGAGTGGGAGCGGGCAGTGTGAGGGAGAGAGAGAGTGGGAGCGGGCAGTGTGAGGGAGAGAGAGAGTGGGAGCGGGCAGTATGAGGGAGAGAGAGTGGGAGCGGGCAGTGTGAGGGAGAGAGAGAGTGGGAGCGGGCAGTGTGAGGGAGAGAGAGAGTGGGAGGGGGCAGTGTGAGGGAGAGAGAGAGTGGGAGCGGGCAGTGTGAGGGAGAGAGAGAGTGGGAGCGGGCAGTGTGAGGGAGAGAGAGAGTGAGAGGGGGCAGTGTGAGGGAGAGAGAGAGTGGGAGCGGGCAGTGTGAGGGAGAGAGAGTGGGAGCGGGCAGTGTGAGGGAGAGAGAGTGGGAGCGGGCAGTGTGAGGGAGAGAGAGAGTGGGAGCGGGCAGTGTGAGGGAGAGAGAGAGTGGGAGTGGGCAGTGTGAGGGAGAGAGAGAGTGGGAGTGAGCAGTGTGAGGGAGAGAGAGAGTGGGAGCGGGCAGTGTGAGGGAGAGAGAGAGTGGGAGCGGGCAGTGTGAGGGAGAGAGAGAGTGGGAGTGAGCAGTGTGAGGGAGAGAGAGAGTGGGAGCGGGCAGTGTGAGGGAGAGAGAGAGAGAGGGAGCGGGCAGTGTGAGGGAGAGAGAGAGTGGGAGTGGGCAGTGTGAGGGAGAGAGAGAGTTGGAGCGGGCAGTGTGAGGGAGAGAGAGTGGGAGCAGGCAGTGTGATGGAGAGAGAGAGTGGGAGCGGGCGGTGTGAGGGAGAGAGAGAGTGGGAGCGAGCAGTGTGAGGGAGAGAGAGTAGGAGCGGGCAGTGTGAGGGAGAGAGAGAGTGGGAGCGGGCGGTGTGAGGGAGAGAGAGAGTTGGAGCGGGCAGTGTGAGGGAGAGAGAGTGGGAGCAGGCAGTGTGATGGAGAGAGAGAGTGGGAGCGGGCGGTGTGAGGGAGAGAGAGAGTGGGAGCGAGCAGTGTGAGGGAGAGAGAGAGTGGGAGCGGGCAGTGTGAGGGAGAGAGGGAGTGGTAGCGGGCAGTGTGAGGGAGAGAGAGAGTGGGAGCGGGCAGTGTGAGGGAGAGAGGGAGTGGTAGCGGGCAGTGTGAGGGAGAGAGAGAGTGGGAGCGGGCAGTGTGAGGGAGAGAGAGAGTGGGAGCGGGCAGTGTGAGGGAGAGTGAGAGTGGGAGCGGGCAGTGTGAGGGAGAGAGAGAGTGGGAGCGGGCAGTGTGAGGGAGAGAGAGTGGGAGCGGGCAGTGTGAGGGAGAGAGAGTGGGAGCGGGCAGTGTGAGGGAGAGAGAGAGTGGGAGCGGGCAGTGTGAGGGAGAGAGAGTGGGAGTGGGCAGTGTGAGGGAGAGAGAGTGGGAGCGGGCAGTGTGAGGGAGAGAGAGAGTGGGAGCGGGCAGTGTGAGGGAGAGAGAGAGTGGGAGTGGGCAGTGTGAGGGAGAGAGAGTGGGAGCGGGCAGTGTGAGGGAGAGAGAGAGTGGGAGCGGGCAGTGTGAGGGAGAGAGAGAGTGGGAGCGGGCAGTGTGAGGGAGAGAGAGTGGGAGCGGGCAGTGTGAGGGAGAGAGAGAGTGGGAGCGGGCAGTGTGAGGGAGAGAGAGAGTGGGAGCGAGCAGTGTGAGGGAGAGAGAGTGGGAGCGGGCAGTGTGAGGGAGAGAGAGAGTGGGAGCGGGCAGTGTGAGGGAGAGAGAGAGAGAGGGAGCGGGCAGTGTGAGGGAGAGAGAGAGTGGGAGTGGGCAGTGTTAGGGAGAGAGAGAGTGGGAGTGGGCAGTGTGAGGGAGAGAGAGAGTGGGAGCGGGCAGTGTGAGGGAGAGAGAGAGTGGGAGTGGGCAGTGTGAGGGAGAGAGAGAGTGGGAGTGGGCAGTGTGAGGGAGAGAGAGAGTGGGAGCGGGCAGTGTGAGGGAGAGAGAGAGAGAGGGAGCGGGCAGTGTGAGGGAGAGAGAGAGTGGGAGTGGGCAGTGTTAGGGAGAGAGAGAGTTGGAGCGGGCAGTGTGAGGGAGAGAGAGTAGGAGCGGGCAGTGTGAGGGAGAGAGAGAGTGGGAGCGGGCAGTGTGAGGGAGAGAGAGAGTGGGAGCGGACAGTGTGAGGGAGAGGGAGAGTGGGAGCGGGCAGTGTGAGGGAGAGAGTGTGGGAGCGGGCAGTGTGAGGGAGAGAGAGAGTGGGAGCGGGCAGTGTGAGGGAGAGAGAGTGGGAGCAGGCAGTGTGAGGGAGAGAGAGTGGGAGTGAGCAGTGTGAGGGAGAGAGAGTGGGAGCGGGCAGTGTGAGGGAGAGAGAGAGTGGGAGCAGGCAGTGTGAGGGAGGGAGAGAGTGGGAGCGGGCAGTGTGAGGGAGAGAGAGTGGGAGCGGGCAGTGTGAGGGAGAGAGAGAGTGGGAGCAGGCAGTGTGAGGGAGAGGGAGAGTGGGAGCGGGCAGTGTGAGGGAGAGAGAGAGTGGGAGCGGGCAGTGTGAGGGAGAGAGAGTGGGAGCGGGCAGTGTGAGGGAGAGAGAGTGGGAGCGGGCAGTGTGAGGGAGAGAGAGTGGGAGCAGGCAGTGTGAGGGAGAGAGAGTGGGAGCGGGCAGTGTGAGGGAGAGAGAGTGGGAGCGGGCAGTGTGAGGGAGAGAGAGTGGGAGCGGACAGTGTGAGGGAGAGGGAGAGTGGGAGTGGGCAGTGTGAGGGAGAGAGAGAGTGGGAGCGGGCAGCGTGAGGGAGAGAGAGTGGGAGCGGGCAGTGTGAGGGAGAGAGAGAGTGGGAGCGGGCAGTGTGAGGGAGAGAGAGAGTGGGAGCGGGCAGTGTGAGGGAGAGAGAGAGTGGGAGCAGGCAGTGTGAGGGAGAGAGAGAGTGGGAGCGGGCAGTGTGAGGGAGAGAGTGAGCAAGTTATCAAAGATTGTGGAACAGGCGCCTTCGGCCCATCTGCTCCAGGCTGGCCAGATTTCCTGTCCCTCTCTCCTTGTCGTATATATTTTCCTTCCCTTCTGGAGTTCTGTCGAGAGGCAGCAGTGGTGATGCATTGTGGGAAGTGTGCCAACGGCCGTGGGTCCTGATGGCTGTCAGATGGCCATCTGGGGCGTGAATGTGGCTGTGGGCCTGAGCCTAACATGGTCAGAGCAAACCAAAAGTGTTGATGGGGGAGATCCCCCCCACCTCTACCCCCAGCATTTGCAGCATCGAGAGCAGGGAGATGGAGGTTTCCAAACAGCGGGCCCAAACAAAGGGGATCGAGTCTTCACAGGGAGCACTTCGGAAACACTGGGCAACTTTTACTGTTATTACTTTATTATGCCACTTAATAATACGAAGGTCTGTAATGTTAACATTTAACTTTATGTCTTGATTTTTCTACTTAAACTAAAAAACACAATAATGCTTTCCCTCTAACTTAGTTTTTGTGTTACTACGCATAGTGTTTGATGACATTGTGCACATTTCACTGTATTCCTGTACTCCTGTACTTGAGAACACGTAACAATATAGTTTACATCTGAATCTAAATACCAAAAACCTTCTTCACTCCCCATCTACCTGTGACTCCACTTTTAAGCATCAATGAACCAGCACTCCAAGGTCTCTTTGTTTAGTAACATTCCCCAGGACCTTACCGTTAAGTGCATATGTCCCAACCTGAGTTGCCTTTCCAAAATGCAGCACCTCACGTTTATCTAAATTAAACTCCATCTCCCACTCCTCAGCCCAGTAACCCACCTGATCAAGGTCCCGAGGTACTCTGTGGGAATTTTTGCTGCCTACTACATATGCAATTTTAGTGTCATCTGCAAAATTACTGACTTTACCTCCAATATTCACATTCAAATTGTTTATATAAATTACAAAAAGCAATGACCCAGCATCGATCACTGTGTCCCACCGTTGGTCACAGGTCTCCAGTCTGGAAAGCAACCTCCATCACCACCCTCTGCCTCCTTCCTTCTATCTCCAAATGGCTCGTTCACCTTGTATTCCATGTGACCTCATCTTGCTCACCAATCTATCATGTAGAACTTTGTTGAATGCCTTACTGAAGTACATATCGATCACTTTCACCTCACTGCCTTCATCAATCCTGATTTGGAGGTGCCAGTGTTGGACTGGGGTGAACAAAGTTAAAAATCACACAGCACCAGGTGATAGTCAAACAGGTTTCTTTGGAAGCACTAGCTTTTGGGGCACTGCTCCTTCATCAGGTGATTGTGGAGGATAAGATCATAAGACACAGAATTTATTGCAAAAGTTTACAGTGTGCTGCAACTGAAATTATATATTGAAAAAGACCTGGATTGTTTGTTATGTTTCTCATCTTTTAGAATGGCCATGTTGTTTTCAGTTGTTTCAGATGAAAATCCCAGCACTTTTTTTAAAGTTACATTCTCAAGTGAACTTTACCAGTAGATGCCATGTCAGCTTAGGTAATGTATTAAAGGTGTGAGGTACCCTGTGGGGGGCTGTCTGAGCCCCAATATTCAGACTGATTCTTTTTCTGAAAAAAAGGATTTTCAGAATCTCACATGGTTTTTGAGCAAAATAAGGTGTAATTCTGCACATACAAATTCACCCCACAAATTTGTGTATATGTGTGTGGTTGGGGGGAGGGTGTGTATGAGTGTCTGTGAGAGAGTGTGCGCATGATTCTGAGTGTGAGTGTTAAACCTGTATAAACCTGTATAAGTCTATGAGAGGGTGTGTGTATGTGTAAGTGTCGGTGTGTATGTATGAGTGTATGAGGTAAAAACAATGACTGCAGATGCTGAAAACCAGATTCTGGATCAGTGGTGCTGGAAGAGCACAGCAATTCAGGCAGCATCCGAGGACTTTGGCAAAATCGACGTTTCGGGCAAAAGCCCTTCATCAGGAATAAAGGCAGAAAGTCTGAAGCATGGAGAGATAAGCTAGAGGAGGGTGGGGGTGGGGAGAGAGTAGCATAGAGTACAATAGGTCAGTGGGGGAGGAGATAAAGGTGATAGGTCAGGGAAAAGGGGGTGGAGTGGATAGGTGGAAAAGGAGCTGGGCAGGTCGGACAAGTCCGGACAAGTTGAGTTGCAGAAGGTTAGAAGCTAGGATGAGGTGGGGGAAGGGGAAATGAGGAAACTGTTGAAATCCACATTTATGCCCTGGGGTTGATGAGGTGGTTACGGAGACAGGCACTGAGGAAGCAAATGTGGCTGTGATCGCGAGTTTGTTTCAGAACATGGTTGAAGAGCTTCAGGGCTGAGGAAATGACCTGGGAGTTGCAGTGAGAGAGAGACTCCCTGAGATTCTTGTAGAGAGAGGAGGAAAACTTCTTCAAGGCAGGCATCCTTGCAAGAGGATTCGCAGTAGGGTTAAAATCAACGAGGTAAAAACAATGACTGCAGATGCTGGAAACCAGATTCTGGATCAGTGGTGCTGGAAGAGCACAGCAATTCAGGCAGCATCCGAGGACTTTGGCAAAATCGACGTTTCGGGCAAAAGCCCTTCATCAGGAATAAAGGCAGAAAGTCTGAAGCATGGAGAGATAAGCTAGAGGAGGGTGGGGGTGGGGAGAGAGTAGCATAGAGTACAATAGGTCAGTGGGGGAGGAGATAAAGGTGATAGGTCAGGGAAAAGGGGGTGGAGTGGATAGGTGGAAAAGGAGCTGGGCAGGTCGGACAAGTCCGGACAAGTTGAGTTGCAGAAGGTTAGAAGCTAGGATGAGGTGGGGGAAGGGGAAATGAGGAAACTGTTGAAATCCACATTTATGCCCTGGGGTTGATGAGGTGGTTACGGAGACAGGCACTGAGGAAGCAAATGTGGCTGTGATAGCGAGTTTGTTTCAGAACATGGTTGAAGAGCTTCAGGGCTGAGGAAATGACCTGGGAGTTGCAGTGAGAGAGAGACTCCCTGAGATTCTTGTAGAGAGAGGAGGAAAACTTCTTCAAGGCAGGCATCCTTGCAAGAGGATTCGCAGTAGGGTTAAAATCAACGAGGTAAAAACAATGACTGCAGATGCTGGAAACCAGATTCTGGATCAGTGGTGCTGGAAGAGCACAGCAATTCAGGCAGCATCCGAGGACTTTGGCAAAATCGACGTTTCGGGCAAAAGCCCTTCATCAGGAATAAAGGCAGAAAGTCTGAAGCATGGAGAGATAAGCTAGAGGAGGGTGGGGGTGGGGAGAGAGTAGCATAGAGTACAATAGGTCAGTGGGGGAGGAGATAAAGGTGATAGGTCAGGGAAAAGGGGGTGGAGTGGATAGGTGGAAAAGGAGCTGGGCAGGTCGGACAAGTCCGGACAAGTTGAGTTGCAGAAGGTTAGAAGCTAGGATGAGGTGGGGGAAGGGGAAATGAGGAAACTGTTGAAATCCACATTTATGCCCTGGGGTTGATGAGGTGGTTACGGAGACAGGCACTGAGGAAGCAAATGTGGCTGTGATAGCGAGTTTGTTTCAGAACATGGTTGAAGAGCTTCAGGGCTGAGGAAATGACCTGGGAGTTGCAGTGAGAGAGAGACTCCCTGAGATTCTTGTAGAGAGAGGAGGAAAACTTCTTCAAGGCAGGCATCCTTGCAAGAGGATTCGCAGTAGGGTTAAAATCAACGAGGTAAAAACAATGACTGCAGATGCTGGAAACCAGATTCTGGATCAGTGGTGCTGGAAGAGCACAGCAATTCAGGCAGCATCCGAGGACTTTGGCAAAATCGACGTTTCGGGCAAAAGCCCTTCATCAGGGATAAAGGCAGAAAGTCTGAAGCATGGAGAGATAAGCTAGAGGAGGGTGGGGGTGGGGAGAGAGTAGCATAGAGTACAATAGGTCAGTGGGGGAGGAGATAAAGGTGATAGGTCAGGGAAAAGGGGGTGGAGTGGATAGGTGGAAAAGGAGCTGGGCAGGTCGGACAAGTCCGGACAAGTTGAGTTGCAGAAGGTTAGAAGCTAGGATGAGGTGGGGGAAGGGGAAATGAGGAAACTGTTGAAATCCACATTTATGCCCTGGGGTTGATGAGGTGGTTACGGAGACAGGCACTGAGGAAGCAAATGTGGCTGTGATAGCGAGTTTGTTTCAGAACATGGTTGAAGAGCTTCAGGGCTGAGGAAATGACCTGGGAGTTGCAGTGAGAGAGAGACTCCCTGAGATTCTTGTAGAGAGAGGAGGAAAACTTCTTCAAGGCAGGCATCCTTGCAAGAGGATTCGCAGTAGGGTTAAAATCAACGAGGTAAAAACAATGACTGCAGATGCTGGAAACCAGATTCTGGATCAGTGGTGCTGGAAGAGCACAGCAATTCAGGCAGCATCCGAGGACTTTGGCAAAATCGACGTTTCGGGCAAAAGCCCTTCATCAGGAATAAAGGCAGAAAGTCTGAAGCATGGAGAGATAAGCTAGAGGAGGGTGGGGGTGGGGAGAGAGTAGCATAGAGTACAATAGGTCAGTGGGGGAGGAGATAAAGGTGATAGGTCAGGGAAAAGGGTATGAGTGTATGGGCGAGAGCTTGTGTGTGAGAGAGGATCTGCGTGAGTGTATGGGTCTGTCGGAGTGTGTGTGTTTGTAAGAGAGTGTGTGTAGTGCAGTGGAGTCACCTGGAGTATGACATGACCCCAAAGTCTCACTTGAGGCCATCCCCCTGAGGACCACACTTGGCTACCAGCCTCTGCTCGCCCACTTTATGTTGTAGCCTGTCCCGAAGTCCAACTTGGAGGATGGTCAGCCAAAGGTCTGAGGGTCGAATGTCCTGGATCGCTGAAGTGTTCTCCGACTGGAAAGGAACACTCCTGTCTGTTGATTGTTGTGTGGTGTCTATTCATCCATTGCCATAGTCTCTGCTCGGTCTTGCCAATGGACCATGCCTCAGGGCATCTTTGCCTGCAGCGGAGGAGATAGACCACATTGGCCGAGTCACATGATTACCTGCCATGTACCTGGTGGGTGGTGTCCCACAGGTAATGGTGGTATCCGTTTCAACACTCTGATACGTTTTACAGTGTTCACCGTGACAAGATTGTATGGTGTTGTCCTGAAAGTCAGGCAGTTTGCTGCGAACATTGATTTGTTTGAGGTTTGGTGGTTGTTTAAAGGCGAGAAGTGGAGGGGAAGGGAAGACCTTGATGAGGTGCTCATCCTCATTGATAATGTGTTGCAGGCTGTGAAGAACATGGTGTAGTCTTTCAGCTCCTGGGAAGAACTGGACAATGAAGGGTACCCTGTTGGTTGCAGCCAATGTCTGTCTCCTGAGGAAGTCATTACGGTTTCTCGCTGTGCCCTCATAAGAACGGGACATGATGCTCGACTCATCTATTGCCTGTTCCAACATGCCACAGCGAGAAACCATAATGATCTCCTCTGGAGACAGACACAGTCTGCAACCAACAGGATACCCTCATTGCCCAGTACTTCCCAGGAGCTGAAAGACTACACCATGATCTTCACAGCCTGCAACACATTATCAATGAGGATGAGCACCTCGCCAGGATCTTCCCCATATCTCCTCTTCTCACCTTTAAATAACCACCAAAACCTCTAAAGAGATTCTTTAAGTAAAAAGTCCCCTTAAGGACCGAAGTGGATGTGTATGTGCAGAACCACAGGAGGTGGGTGAGGTTCTCAATGAATATTTCTCCTCTGTGTTTACTGTGGAGAAAGACATGAAGATTGGTTACTTGGGGAAGTTAGTGGTGATATCTTGGGGACAGTCTGTATCACAGTGGAGGACGTGCTCGGTGCATTAGAATGTATGAAGGTGGATAAATCTCCTGATCCTGACCAATATATCCAAGAGCACTGCAAGAGGTTAGAGAAGACATTATAGGGCCCAGTGATTATAATCCCAGTCTACTCAGTCTCTCCTCAGAAGACAAACCACTCAACTCTGAAATCAACCGAGTGAACCTCCTCTGTATCCCCTCCAGTGCCAGTCCACCCTTTCGCAAAGAGACCAAAACTGCACGCAGTACGCCACCTGTACTCTCACCAGCATCCTATACAGCTGCAACGTAACCGAGCATGGTGCTCTTTATGGCTGGCATGGCAATCTCTCAGCCTGGTGCAGTGATCTGTTAGCCTGGCCTGGGGATCTCTTAGCTCGCACAATGATCTCTCAGCCTGGCATAGCCATCTCTCAGCCTGGTGTGGTGATCTCTCAGCCTGGCATGGTGATCTGTCAGCTTGGCGTGGTGATCTCTCAGCCCAGCCTGGGGATCTCTCGGCCCGGGCATGGCAATCTCTCAGCCTGGCATCATGATCTCTCAGCCCAGTATGGGGATCTCTCAGCCCGGTGTGGTGATCTCTCAGCCCGGTGTGGGAATCTCTCAGCCTGGTGTGGGGATCTCTCAGCCCTTGTCCTTCTGGATGGAACCAGTCATGAGTCTGGAAGGTGCTGTCTAAAGATCTTTGGTGAATTGCTGCGGAGCATCTTGGAGATAGACACACTGCTGCTCCTGAGCACCGGTGGCGGAGGGATTGAATGTTTGTGGATGTGGTGCCAATCAAGCGGCTTGTTTTGGTCTCTTTGCGAAAGGGTGGACTGGCACTGGAGGGGATACAGAGGAGGTTCACTCGGTTGATTTCAGAGTTGAGTGGTTTGTCTTCTGAGGAGAGACTGAGTAGACTGGGATTATAATCACTGGGCCAAGCTTCTTGAGTGTTGTTGGAGCTGCTCCCATCCAGGCAAGTGGGAAGGATTCCATCACACTCCTGACATCATATATTTTATGCAGCACTATTATTACTTTTAAGTTTGTTCTTTCTTTTCTTTCTACCTTCTTTGTAAGATTCTGTGCCGAGGTATTTATCCCTAAGATGGTGCATTTTGTGGTGACATTATACACTTCTCACTGTATTCCTGTACCTTTGTACTGAGTACATGTGACAATAAAATCAAAATCAAATTACAGACAAAAAAAGGAAGAGTTGGAATAACTATTGGAAAACTTAGCAGGATAATGGGTTATTTATCTCATAAACAGCACCTGCTCCAATAGCATAACATCCCATAAACACATCCTTGGCACAGGCAAATGCAGTAAAATAGATTGTCTCACATGCAATTCTGGACAAGGACTGTAATAGAGTTGTTAAAGATTACATTTACTTTCAGTGATCTGGAAACAGTTCAATATTTATTTACCCCTTTAAATCTTTCCTATTCATGTCCCTGTCCAAATGTCTCCGAGATGTTGTAATTGTACCTGTCTGGACCACTTTCTATGGCAACTCATTCCATACACACACACCCTCTGCATGAAAATGTCGCTCCTCAGGTCCCTTTTAAATCTTTCCCCTGTCACCTTAAACCTGTGCCATCTGGTTTTGGACTCCCCTGCCCTGGGGAAAAGACCCTGGATATTCATCCTATCTCTGGCCCCTCATGATTTTATAAAGCTCTGTACAAGAAGCTGCGTAAAAGACGCTGCAGAAGATATTGTTGCATTTTGCCAATGATGATATCTAAGCAGGGTAGAGATGAAAGCCTGATTACCAGGAACCAGAGAATCAGAATAAATGGTTCAGTTTCAGACTGGTAACTAATGGAGGGTCACAGGGATCAATGCTGTGACCTGAACTGTTTACAATCACATGAAACTGCTGGGTTGAGTAAATGGGAAGGAAAAGGAACCTGGAGTATAATGTGGCTGTGGCATGAGGTTGTTTGATTGACAGGAATAACAGAGAGCAGAACATTGTTTATTAGATTAGATTTCATTAGAATACTTACCATGTGGAAACAGGTCTTTCGGCCCAACAAGTCCACACTGACCCGCCGAAGCGAAACCCACCCATACCCCTACATTTACCCCTTACTAACATTACGGGCAATTTAGCATGGCCAGTTCACTTAACCTGCTCATCTTTGGACTGTGGGAGGAAACCAACGCAGACACGGGGAGAACGTGCAAACTCCACACAGTCAGTCGCCTGAGACGGGAATTGAACCCGGGTCTCTGGCGCTGTGAGGCATCAGTGCTAAAGGAGACAGACGACAGAATTCTGTCGGATGGGGATTTATCTGTTCATGTACAGGAATCTAAAAGAGTAGTATACAGGTACATCAAATAATTCGGTAGTCAGATGGAATATTGACCTTTAATGTAAGGGAGTAATTATAAAAGGAGGGAGGTCTTACAACCACACAGTCACTGTTCAGACCACACATTGAGTATTGCGTTCAGTTTTGGTTTCTTTTATTTAAAGAATATACTTGTATTGGAAACAGTTCAGAGAAGTCTCAGTTCCTGGGAGGAAGGGATCCTTGTTTCAGAAACCCCAGTGACACTGAATTAAAAACGTTAACTCTCTTATCCCCCCACAGACGCTGCCTGACATGCTGCGGTTCTTATGTGATTTCTTTCTTGTGTTTTCCAACAAGTTTCTATATTGAATAGTAAATATCCCGGAGTGAGTTACAGACTGGAGTCTAATCAAGGGGTTCGGAGTAGTGATCTGACTGGAAAGACACTGGAATTTTGAAGATGTGATTGGATAGACATTTTATTCTCAATACTATCCAGGGGAGGGGTCTTTTTAAAAGTAAAACTCAATACTCAAACTTCCATGTGCACTAGTCTGGGAAAGCCAGATCTGGGACTGTACCCTCCAAGGTGGGTCTGTATCTCAGTGACCTGGAGTTGTTTCTTGTTACTGCCTTTTCATAGCATCCCTGTTGCAGTGTTTTAAATACAGGAAGAGCTCACTGAACAAAGAACAATAGAGCACAGGAACAGGCCCTTCGGCCCTCCAAGCCTGTGCTGACATTTTTTACCCTTCCATACTAAAACTGTCTTCATTTCCCGGATCTGTATCCTTCTATTCCCTTCCTATTTGTGTATTTGTCCAGGTATTCCCTTGAATGTTGCTAATGTGTCTGCTTCTATCACCTCCGCAGGCAGTACATTCCAGGCACTCACCACCTTTTGTTTGAAAAACGGGCCTTTCACATCTCTTTTAAACTTCCCTCCTTGTGGTTTGAACCTGTGCCTTTTGTAAGTGACCCCTCCACCCTGGGAAAAAGCCTGATATTTCCACTTCATCCAATGCCATTCACAATCTTATAAACTTCTACTGGGCCAGCCCTCAATGTCCTGCATTCCAGTGAAAACAAATCCAGTTTATCTAACCTTTCTTCAAAATCCCACATACCAAGGCAATATCCTGGGAAACCTATTCTGTCCCCCCTCCAAAGTATTTATATCCTTCTATAATGTGGTGGTCAGAACTGGACACTGCAGTCTAACTGAAGTTCTATAAGCTGTAACTTTCCTAACATAGAAATCAGAGAATGCCTATAGTGTGAAAATAGGCCATTTGGCCCAACATGCCACACCGATCCTGAAAAGAAGTATCCCACCCTGACCCACTCCCCTCCCCTATTACTCTATATTTCCCCTGACTAATGCGCCTAACCTACATATCCCTGAACACCATGGGCAATTTAGCTTGGCCAGGTTACTTAACCTGCACATCTTTGTACTATCCATATACTCAATGCTCCTTCCAATAAAGGCAAACTTGCTATAAGCCTTTTTTACCCCCTTATCCATCAGCACTGCCACCTTCAGTGATCTGTGGACCTGCACACCCAGATCCCTCTGCATGTTAATGCTCCGAAGGGTTCTGCCACTCACTGTATAATTTCCAACTGTACTTGACCTTCCCAAATGCATCACCTCACATTTGTCTGGATTACGTTCCATCTGCCATGTTTCTGTCCATGCCTCCAACTGATCTATATACTGTTGTATCCTCTGACAATTCTCCTCAATATCTACAACTCCATCAATCTTTGTATCATCCCAATCTTTTTATCGTCTGCAAACTTAGACCAGCTACGTTTTCCTCCAAATTATTTATGAAGGCCATGAACAGTAGAGGTCCCAGCTCTCACCCCTGTTGGCCACCACTAGTCACAGCCCTCCATTCTGAAAAGCATCCTCCACCACTCCCCTCTGTCTCCTATGATTGAGTTAGTTCTAAACAGGAAAATCTATCCGGCCAGTTCACCCCTGCACCATGTGACTTCACCTTTTGTACCAGTCTGCCATGAGGGACCTTGTCAAAGGTTTTACTGAAGTCCATGGAGACAACATCGACTGGTTTTCCCTCATCAATCATCTTCATCATCCCCTCAAAAGAAAACATGGTCAATTTAGCAAGGCACGACCTCTCCCGCACACAACCATGCTGTCTGTCACTAATAAATCCATTTTCTTCTCAATGCATATAGATCTTGTCCGTGTGAATATTTTCCAATCATTTTCCTACAGTGACATAAGGCTCACAGCTCTGTAATTCCCAGGATTATCCCTGCTACCCTTCTTCAACAATGGGTCAACATCAGCTATTCTCCAGGCCTCTGGGACCTCACCTGTGGCCAGAGAGAATACAAAGATGTCTGTCAATGCTGCAGCAATTTGTTCTCTTGTCTCCCTCAATATTCTGGGATCGATCCCATCAGGACCCAGGGACTTATTTACCTTAATACTTTTTAAGACACACAGAATGTCTCCGCGTCCGTGTTTAACCTGATGTCATGAGGCTTCATGGGGTCTGGGACATTAATGCTGAGCACTTCCAGAGCACAGCCCTCTTGACTGTATCCCACGGAGCTGTTCCCTCTGCTGGCTCTGTCCTGCAAGTGGGACAGGACCTGCCCTGAGATGGTCATTGTGTTGTCTGGGACACTGTCTGTAGAGTGGGATTCTGTGAGTGTGACCATGTTCGATTGTTGCTCGATTAGTCTGTGAGGAATATACTGCAGGGCAGCTTTAAGTGTTATATAAGAAAGAGTTAACACCTCTTGATTTCTTTCAATTTTAAAATCAAGCGGAACTAAATTTAGTTTTCGTTTGCTTCAATAATCAGAGTACACACCCGATTATTTCTCAATTCAGTAACTGCAGTAACCAGCTGGGTCACCTTCCCAACACACTGCCCAACCAAATACATTGAAAACGGCTTCGGAAAGGCCTGAATTCAAATATAGTGCTGCTGCGCCTCACTGTCCCTCCAATAAAGAGTGAGTCAATGATGGGATCTGAAATCTGTCCAGAGAGCTTCCAAACTGGGTCCAGGCAGTTATTCAAATATCCCCTCACTACAGGCAATTCAGAACTATCTCAGAGAGGGTGCAGAATATTCCCAAAGGGGAGAGGGACCAGCAGGGTGTTGCTGTACACATTGGAACCCATGGTACAGGATGGGAAAAGGACGAGGTTCTGAGGAGAGAAAATAGGAATTTAGGCAGGAACTTAAAAAGTCGATCCCGGAGGGTAGTTGTAGGAGGGGGATGAGAGTGTGAGTCCTTTTAGGGTAGAGAATACGAGAAAGAATATCAGGCTTATATGATTTAACCAAATCAGAAATTACAGATGTACTTAATAAAAGCAGAGGGCTCAGTAAACGGATTCCCGCGGCTGGGTTTTGAAATTTCACTCCCTATTGCCGGTCTCCTCCCTCATTCAGTCCATTTCACGGAGGCGCGATTTGACAGTAACTTTCTTAAAGGGGACAGGGACCCCATTCAATCTGTATCTAACAGATCCGTGCTGATGGAGACAACTTGTTTGATGTCCTGCCAGCTGTTCAAGTCCCGTAGATGGTTCTGAGGGGGATTAGTATTCTCATCTTTTCATAGTTTCGGGTGAGATAGTGCGCTGGGGAGTGGGGAGACCACAGTTTGATGAATGACTGAATGAAATGCGGAAGGAGTCAATACCGAGCGATTGTGAGTGGGTTGACAAATAAAGGGCCTTAATATAAAAATAAAGAAACATATAGTACAATATCTCACACAACCATAGAATAAGATGTTTGAAGGTGATTGACTCTCTGTATCAGTAAAGACCCGCCAGCTCGCCCACGGAGACATTGGGAATGATTAACTGATATGGGTGAGCA
The DNA here is from genome assembly GCF_037043375.1 of Chiloscyllium plagiosum. Taxonomy (NCBI): domain Eukaryota; kingdom Metazoa; phylum Chordata; class Chondrichthyes; order Orectolobiformes; family Hemiscylliidae; genus Chiloscyllium; species Chiloscyllium plagiosum. The sequence goes on along the minus strand of NW_028270185.1, from coordinate 31,464,096 downwards.
GGGCAGAACCTCAGCAGATCACAGGATATTCAGGGACAAAGGTTACAAGATAAACAAATGACCACATCAGCGAACAGGCACCGTGTGTTTGAATCTGACCGGGAGATATGTAATAGACAGTGACCTGATGTCATCAAAATGCTGAGTTAATTAAATTATAAATTTGATGTACTTAATGTACAAATCTGATGTAATTAACTGCCGAGTTAACTGATTTCCAGGCCAAATGTCATCATCGCCCAGTTAATTGACTTGTGGACTTATAGTCAGAGTCATGGAGATATACAGCATGGAAACAAACCCTTCGGTCCAACCCGTCCATGCCAAACAGATATCCCAACCCAATGTATCTTTATACATCGAATCTCTTCGGACCCGGTCCATCTTTGACTTCCATATAAACTGGAAGATGGCCTGGGTGACTGCAGCGGTACAGGTTCTGGGAATAGGCCAGACCTGTGCCATGTATAACAGCAATGACAGTGCCTCACACCTGATGACCAGGCTTTTTTCCCACGATGGAGAGTGACCGTAGCTTCCATCTGCACAGCTTCTGCCTCACTTTGCTGATACGCTCCTCCCAAGACTTGGCGCATGCCCCAGCCCCCCGAACCAAATACCCAGCACCTTCAGGTGGTCGGTCTTGATGGTGAAGGGGATCGAGGATTGGTCGGCCCAGTTCCCGAAGAGCATGGCCTCGCTCTTGCCTCGGTTTACCTTGGTCCCCGAGGCCCATTCGAATTGGTCACAGATGCAGATGAATCTGCGCACAGACGGCGGATCCGAGCTGAAAACGGCGACGTCATCCATGTACAGGGAGGCCTTAACCTACAGGCCCCCGCTGCCAGGAATAGTCACCACTCTCAGGCTCACATCCTTCCTGATGGACTTGGCAAATGGCTCGATGCAGCACAAAAACAAGGCAGGAGAGAGGGGGCAGCCCTGCCTGACTCCAGATCTGACTGGGAAGCTATCTGATTCCCACCCATTGATTGAGACTGCACTGACAATGTTGGTGTAGAGCAGTCTGATCCAATTGCAGATTCTCTCCCCAAAGGCCATTTTGGAGAGAACATCTCTCATATACCTGTGTGATATCCTGTCAAAGGCTTTCTCCTGGTCCAGGCTGATCAGGCAGGTGTCCAACCCTCTGTCCTGCACGTAGGCGATCGTATCCCTGAGGAGTGCGAGGCTCTCAGCGATCTTCCTGCCCAGCACAGCACATGATTGGTCAGGGTGAATCACCGACCCCAGAGCAGACCTGACCCGGTTGGCGATTACCTTTGACAGAATTTTGTAATCCACATTCAATAATGAGATTAGTCTCCAATTTCTGAGTTCCTCCCTCTTCCCCTTCCACTTGTAGATGAGGTTGATGATGCCTTTTCTCATGGATTCACTCATGGTACCTGCCCGAAGCATACTGACATACACCTCCAGCAGGTCCTGGCCAATCAAGTCCCACAGAGCGGAATAGCGCTCGACCGGTAAGCCGTCGCTTCTGGGAGTTTTATTCTTTTCGAAGGGCTCGAGGGCCTTGGTCAGCTCACCCAGAGATAGCGGCTGGTCCAGTCTCTCCCGTGTTCTGTCGTCTAAGACCTCCGTGATAGAGGACAGGAACTACTGGGATACCGCACTGTTGGTTGGCTTTGTGTCATACAGACTGGCGGAGAAGGATTTACTGATCCTCATGATGTCAGCCTGAGATGATGTTAACGAGCCATCCTCTTCCTTCAGGCTGCTGAGCATGGAGTTCTCTTTATACACCTTCTGGATAAAGAAACATGAGCACGTCTCGTCCTGCTCCACCGAGTGGACCCTGGACCTCTTGATGTTCCCTTTTACTGTTTCCCACCAGTCCGCTGGAGGCTCAAAGAGGGGCTTCACGGTTTTCTCCAACCTGTGTAGTCCCTCTTGAGCTCCTCAATGTTTCCCAGAGTCAACAGCTTCCACGTTCCCTTACCAGCCCGTTGCTCATCCTGTAGGTGACAGTCGGCCAGCAAGAGGCAGTGGTCAGAGACGACGTCGTTGGATCAGACCGAGAGCGTTCAAGACACAAACAGGTAATCTATCCTTGAGCGGATAGACCCATCTGCCCATGACCAGGCGTATCCATGCTGCACTCCGTCTGCAGGGGTGGTGAAGACATCGTGCAACTTGGCATCTTTACCGTGTCCATCAGGGCTCTGAACGTGGCATACAGTTTACTGTCCCACCGCCCACTCCCCAGATCGTCCATCTGTATCAATGATACACTTGAAGTCTCCGGCCAGAGAGACCGGCCTGGACGTAGCCAGCAACAGTGGAAGCTGCTGCAGGGTGGCCAACCGTTTACTCTTACCCACTGGGGCATACACATTAATCAGTCTCAGGGGAGCATTCATGTACATGACGTCGGTGACGAGGAGGCACCCGCCCACCACTTCCTTAACCTATGAGATGGTGAAGTTGCCTCCTCACAACAGGATACCCAGGCCGGAGGCACAGCTATCGTTACCCCCCGACCAGAAAAAAACACGCCCAATGCCACCCTCACCCTGATGGCCACCTTTGTGTGTGGCTGCATCAAGCTGTGCGTGGATCCCCGGTACGCAAACACCAAGCGTCACTACGAACTGAAGTTCTACCTGTCCCCGGTGTTGTGAAGGATGGGCCTGGCCTCGCTGCCGCGGAATGCTCCGAGTAGTTGGACCGTTCCGTATCACCTGTTCTTTGTGGAGAAGTTTATGAAGAAAAACACCTTTGACCACAAGTCCATCAGGAAGTGGTCAGCACGTAGTGTCCTTGAGACACTTCGGAAAAAGGAGAGGGCGGATCTTATCAAGCGGTTCCCTGAGCAGACTGTCAAAGCCAATTGGCAGAATGTCTCATTGCAATAACTTTCCAACAAGCACCAAGACATGGCTGGGCTGGTGGTGAGAAGGGCTCTGTCTGTGAGATCCTTTATGCATGCCCGGACTCTCAGCCGCACTGCACGCTGCTCTCGAAGCGGCTGCGGGGGGATGAGACTGTCACACACCTCCTTCTGAAATGTGCCTACGCAGAGGAAGTCTGGAGAGGAATGCAGTGGTGTTTGTCGAGGTTCGTCCCGAGCAGCGCCGTGACACGGGACCCTGTGCTCTACGATCTGTTCCCTGGGACGCACACGGAGACAAACATCAACTGTGCCTGCAGGATCATCAACTCGGTGAAAGACGCTCTCTGGGCGGTCCGATACCTGTTGATCTCCCGGCTGAAAGAGTTGACTCCGACTGAGTGTTGCAGACTGGCACATTCCAAGGACCAGGACTATGTGTTGAGGGACGCACTGAAGCTTGGGGCAGCTGCCGCCAAGGCGCGGTGAGGAAAGACCACTGTGTAACATCTGCCTGCCTAAGAAGAACAGGGGGCCCACGCTGTCATTTGGGCTCTGCTGACGCCTCAGCTAAATATATGGACATATGATTGATAAACGAACAGAGCTGTATATACAAATGATAAATTCTGATCTCTGTATGTAAATGTTTATGTATGTATGACCAACTGTACAGACCAACAGACCATCAAATTATTTTATGAATAATGTATAGTTTTGAAATTAAAAGAATCCTAACCCAATGTAGTCCCACCTACCAGCATCTGGCCCATATCCCGCCAAACCCTTTCTATTCACATAGCCATCTAGATGCCATTTAAATGTTGCTATTGTACCAGCCTTCACCACTTCATCTGGCAGCTCTTTCCATACACGTCTGCGTGAAAAGGTTGCCTGTTCTGTCTCTTTTCTATCTTTCCCCTCTCACCCCTATACCAATGCTGTCTAGATCTGACTCTGCCACACCAGGGAAAATACTTTGTCTATTTACCCTATCCATATCCCTCATGATTTTATAAACCTCTATAAGGTCAGCCTTCAGCTTCTGACGCTGCAGGGAAAACAGCCGTAGCCTATTCCGCCTCTCCATATATCTCAAATCCTCTAACCCTGGCAACATCCTTGTACATCTTTTCTGAACCCTTTCAAGATACACAACATCATTTTGGTAGGAAGGAGAAAAGAAATGTACACAATATTGCAAAATTGGCTGAACCAATGTCCTGTACAGATGCAACATGACCTCCCAACTCCTGTACTCAATACTCTGACCAATAAAGGAAAGTGTAACAAACACCTTCTACACTATCCTATCTACCTGCGACTCCATTTTCAAGGAGCTATGAACCTGCACTCCAAGGTCTCTTTGTTCAGCAACACTCCCTAGCACCTAACCATTAAGTGTATAAGTCCTGCTAAGATTTGCTTTCCCAAATTGCAACACCTCACATTTATCTAGAGTAAACTCTATCTGCCATTTCTCAGCCCATCGGCCCATCTGGTCAAGATCTTGTTGAAATCTAAGGTAACCTTCTTCACTGTCCACTACACCTCCAATTTTGGTGTCATCAGCAAACTTACTAACTTTACTTCTAATGCTCACATCCAAATCATTTGTATAAATGATAAAAAGTAGTGGACCTAGCACCGATCCTTGTGGCACTCCACTGGTCACAGGCCTCCAGTCTGAAAAACAACCCTCCACCACCACCCTCTGTCTTCTACCTTTGAGCCAGTTCTGTATCCAAATGGTGAGTTCTTCCTGTATTCCATGAGATCTAACCTTCCTGATCAGTCTTCCATGGGGAACCTTGTCAAATGCCTTACTGAACTCCATATAGATCACATCTACTGCTCTACTTCATCAATCCTCTTTGTTACTTCTTCAAAAAACTCAATCAAGTTTGTGAGACTTGATTTCCCATGCACAAAGCCATGTCGACTAACCCTAATCAGTCCTTGCCTTTCCAACTATATGTATATCCTGTCCCTCAGGATTCCCTCCAACAACTTGCCCACCACTGACATCAGGCTCAATGGTATATAGTTCCCTGGCTTGTCGTTACCACATTTCTTAAACAATGGTGCCACGTCAGCCAACCTCCAGTCTTCTAGCACCTCACCTGTGACTATCGATGATCCAAATATCTCAGTAAGAGGCCCAGCAATCACTTCCCGAGCTTCCCACAGAGCTCTAGGGTACACCTGATCAGGTCCTTGGGATTTATCCACCTTTATGCGTTTCAAGACATCTAGCACTTCCTCCTCTGTAATATGGACATTTTCAATATGTCACCATCTATTTCCTTTCATTCTAAACCATTCATGTCCTTTTCCACAGTAAATACTGATGCAAAATACTCATTTAGTATCTGTACCGTCTCCTGCGGCTCCACACAAAAGGTCACCTTTGCTGGTCTTTGAGGGGCCCTATTCTCTCCCTCATTGCCCTTTTGTCCTTAACGTATTTGTAAAACCTCTTTGGATTCTCCTTAATTCTATTTGCCAAGGTTATTTCATGTCCCCTTTTCGTCCTCCTGATTTTCCCTTTAAGTATTCTCCTACTCTGTTTGTACTCTTCTAAGGATTCACTTGATCGATCCTGTCTATACCTGGCATATGCTTTGTTCTTTTTTTTAACCAAACCCTCAACTTCTTTAGTCATTCAGCATTCCCTAAATCTACCAGCCTTTCCTTTCATCCTAACAGGAATATACTTTCTCTAGACTCTAGTTATTTCATTTCTGAAGGCTTCCCATGTTCCAGCCATTCCTTTACCTACAAACATCTGTGTCCAATCAGCTTTTGAAAGTTCTGGACTAATACCGTCAAAATTGGCCTTCCTCTAATTTAGAACTTCAACTTTTAGATCTGGTCTGTCCTTTTCCATCACTATTTTAAAAATAACAGAATTATGGTCGCTGGCCCCAAAGTGCTCCTCCACTAATACCTCAGTCACCTGTTCTGCCTTATTTCCCAAGAGTAGGTCAAGTTTTGCACCTTCTCTAGTAGGTACATTACCCAAAGCCTGTCCACTATCTATAAGGTACAAGTCAAACATGCGTCAGAAAATTTCCCACTTGCCTGGATAAGTGCAGCCCAACAACACTCAAGAAGCTTGATGTCATCCAGGACAAAGCGACCCATTCACGTCACCGCTGATGCTCCGTAGCAGAAGTGTGTACAGTCTATAAGGTATACAATAGATGTTCATCAAGGACCCTGATACAATGCCTTCCAAACCCAAAACACTGTCATTTTGAAGGACAAGGACAGTAGGACATGACAGCACTACCTGCAGATTCCCCACCAAGTCACTCATCACCTTGACTCGGAAATATACCACCGTTCCTTCAGTGACACTGGGTTAAAATCCCGGAAGCCCCTTGGTAATGGCCTTACTGATCTACTTACACCAAACTAACTGCAGCGGTTCAAGAAGGCTTCTCAAGGCTTCTCGAGAGCAACTAGGGTTGGGCCAAATTAACAAAGCCCACAACTTAAGAATAAACTATAGGAGTTCAGGGACAATTTATGTCTGAAATAAACAGAGATCAGCAACGAACCATGTCCTGCAATGTTTCAACCACATCTCAAGAACTGTGTAAACAAATGACCTGCTTCTTTTCACTCTGATCATTATCAAAGTGTTATTAGCTCATGTTGTTTCTTTAGAAAACATCACTTGAGTTTGGGGAGTGAATATTTGTTGCATTTACATTTTGACAGTTGTGAAAAATAAACATATATCCTTTATTTCGATTTGAACTTAGTGTGTTTGGTACATGTTATTTTAAGTTACAGCACTCAAGGGTTTTTTTTATATTTCAAAAATATACTTTATTGACAGAAATCTTTGGTACCTGTACAGTTGATGATGTCATTCAGATGTATACTGCTGTTACATTCAGAGAACAGACTGAGTCATTAGTATTTACAATTCTGTATGTTAACAATCCAACCTCTTGGTATTTTGCTGAGGCGTCAGCGGAGCCCAATTACTGAATGCACCCCCCACCCCCATTATTCTTCAGCAGAAGGACCTTACATGGTCGTCTTTCCCCACCACGCCTTGGTGGCAGCTGCCCCATGCTTCAATGCATTCCTCAGCACATAGTCCTGGACCTCAGAATGTGCCAGTTGGCAACACTCAGTCGGGGTCAACTCCTTCAGCTGGAAGACTAGCAAGTTTCGGGAAGATCAAAGAGCATCTTTCACTGAGATGATAGTCCTCCAGGCCCAGTTGATGTTTGTCTTAGTGTACCTCCCAGGGAACAGGCCATAGAGCAAAGTCCGTGTTACAGAGCTGCACGGGACGAACCTCGACAAACACCACTGCATTCCTCTCCAGACTTCCTCTGCATAGGCTCATTCCAGAAGGAGGTGTGTGACAGTCTCGTCCCCTCCACAGCCGTTTTGAGTGCAGCATTTGGTGGGGCAGAAAGTCCGGGCGTGCATAAAGGATCTCACAGGCAGAGCCCTTCTCACCACCAGCCAGGCCATGTCTTGGTGCTTGTTGGAACGTTCTGGCAAAGAGACATTCTGCCAAATGACTTTGACAGTCTGCCCAGGGAACTGCTCAATGGGATCCACTCTCTCCTTTTCCTGAAGGGTCTCGAGGACACTACGTGCTGACCACTTCCTGATGGACTTGTGGTCAAAGATGTTTTTCTTCACAAAGTTCTCCGTGATGCAGGTGATACAGAACTGTCCAACTACTCGGAGCGTTCCGCGGCAGTGAGGCCAGGCCCATCCTTCGCAACACGAGAGACAGGTAGAACCTCAGTACACAGTGACACTTAGTGTTTGTGTACTGGGGATCCACGCACAGCTTGATACAGGCACACACAAAGTTGGCCATCAGGGTGAGGATAGTCTTGGGTGTGTTTCTCCCCCCTTTGTCTAGAACTTTGTACATGGTGTCACTTTGGACCCAGTCTATGTCTGATCTCCACATGAAGTGGAAGTTGGCCTGGGTGACTGTGGCAGCATAGGTTCTGGGAATAGGCCAGACCTGTGCCACATATAACAACACTGACAGTACCTCACACCTAATGACAAGATGTATATCCGTGATGGACAGCGACCGTTGTTCCCATTGGCCCAGTTTCTGCCTCACTTTGTGACATGCTCCTCTCAAGACTTGGCGCACGCCCCAGCCCTTCCGAAACAAATACCCAGCACTTACAGATGGTCAGTCCTGACGGTGAAGGGAATAGAGGATTGGTCGGCCCAGTTTCTAAAGAGCATGGCCTCACTGTTGCCTCAGTTTACCTTGGTCCCCGAGGCCTGTTCAAACTGGTGACAGAATGGACGAGTCTGCGCATGGACAGCAGATCTGAGCAGAAAACAGCGACGTCATCCATGTACAGGGAGGCCTTAACCTGTCGGTCCCTGCTGACAGGAATAGTTACCCCTCTCAGGCTCGCATCCTTCCTGATGGACTCAGCAAATGGGTCGATGCAGCACAAAAACAAGGCAGGAGAGAGTGGGCAGCCCTGCCTGACTCCAGGTCTGACTGGGAAGCTATCTGATTCCCACCCATTAATTGAGACTGCACTGACAATGATGGTGTAGAGCAGACGGATCCAATTGCAGATTCCCTCCCAAAGTGCACTTTGGAGAACACATTTCTCATGTACGTGTGTGATATCCTGTCAAAGGATTTCTCCTGGACCAGGCTGATGAGATTGGTGACCACCCCCCTGTCCTGTATGTAAGCGATCATATCCCTGAGCAGTGTGAGACTCTCAGCGATTGTCCTGCCCAGTACAGTGCAGGTTTGGTCAGGGTGGATCACTGATCCCAGAGCAGACCTGACCTGGTTGGCAATGACCTCTGACAAGATTGTGTAATCCACATTTAGCAGTGAGATTGGTCGCCAATTTCTAATTTCCTCCCGAGAAAGAAACACTTTACTACACAAGTGCCAGACTGTAACCATCTCCAACAAGAGAGAATCAAACCATCATTCGTCGATATTCTACATCATTACAATCGCTGAATCTAATTATCAACATCCTGGGGATGATCAGCTTAACCGACCACATAATACTATGGATACAAGAGTAGGTCGGAGGCGAGGAATATTGCAGAATGTAACACACCTCCTGATTCCCCAAAGCCTGTCCACCATCTGTAAGACACAAGTCAAAATGTGATAGAATGTTTCCCACTTGCCTGGATAAGTGTAGCATTTAGATCAGAGTGGTGCTGGAAAAGCACAGCAGGTCAGGCAGCATCCGGGGAGCAGGAAAATCGACGTTTCAGGCAAAAGCCTTTCATTGGAAATACAGGCAGGAAGCATCCAGTGTGGAGAGATAATTGGGGTGGGGAGGTGGGGCTGGGGAGAAGTTAGCAAGGAGTACAATATGTGAATGGGGGTGGGGATGGAGGTGATAGGTCAGAGAGGAGGATGGGAGAAAGTAGCAAAGCGTACAATAGGTGAATGGGGGGGGATGGCGGTGATATGTTGGGGGGGGTGGAACGGATAGCTGGGAAAAGAGATTGGCACGTAGGATAGGTCATGAGCTCAGAGCTGAGCTAGAAGGTTGGAACTGAGGTAAGGTGAGGGGAGGAAACTGGTGAAGTCCACATTGATGTCCTGGGGTTGAAGTGTTCCGAGGCAGATAAGTGCAGCCCCAAAAACACTCAAGAAGCTTGAGACCATCCAGGACAAAGAGACCCATTCAGGTCACCATTGATGCTCAGTAGCAGAAGTGTGTGCAATCTACAAGGTATACAATAAATGTTCATCAAGAGCCATTATACAATGTCTTCCAAACCCATAAAACTATCATCTTAAACAACAAGGACTGACAGCACTTTCTGCAAGTTCCCACCAAGCCACTCACCACCCTGACTTGGAGATTTACTGTCGTTCCTTCACTGACACTGGGTTTAAATCCTGGGAAGTCCCTTGTAAATGGGACTTGGTTGATCTACTTACACGAAACTAACAGCAGTGGTTCAAGAAGGCAGTTCACCACTATCTTCTCATGAGCAACTAGGGATGGGTAATAAATGGCGGTCCAGTTTAACAAAGCCCATGTCTTAACAGTAAAGTATAGGAGTTCAGGGATAATTAATATCTGAAATAAATAGAGATCAGCAACTAACCATGTCCTGCAATGTTTCAAGGAGAAAGTGAGGACTGCAGATGCTGGAGATCAGAGCTTAAAATGTGTTGCATCCAAGGAGCAGGAGAATCGACGTTTCGGGCATGAGCCCTTCTTCAGGAATGAGGAAAGTGTGTCCAGCAGGCCTATGACCTGGGGTGTGCAGGTGAGAGAGGGACTCACTGAAATCCTTGTAGAGGGAGGAATAGAGCTTCTTCAAGGAATGCATCCTTGCTGGACACACTTTCCTCATTCCTGAAGAAGGGCTCATGCCAGAAACGTCGATTCTCCTGCTCCTTGGATGCTGCCTGACCTGCTGCGCTTTTCCAGCAACACATTTTCAGCACTGCAAGGTTTCAACCACATCTCAAGAACTGTGTAAACAAATGACTTGTTTCTTTTCATTCTGATAATTATCAAAGTGTTATTAGCTCATGTTGCTTCTTTAGAAAGCATCACTTGAGTTTGGGGAGTGAATGTTGTATTTATATTTTGAAAGTTGTGAAGACTTGATATGATCAACTGCACACGAACAGTTAGTTTGTAGACTGACATAACTTTGATGTCTTTGAAGAGAAAATGAGGTCTGCAGATGCTGGAGATCAGAGATGGAAATGTGTTGCTGGAGAAGCGCAGCAGGCCAGGCAGCATCTAGGGGACAGGAGAATCGACGTTTCGGGCATTACCTCATTCCTGAAGAAGGGCTAATGCCCGAAACGTCGATTCTCCTGTTCCCGAGATGCTGCCTGGCCTGCTGCGCTTCCCCAGCAACACATTTCCATAACTTTGATGTCAGAAAGTGTAAGATTGGTATTGTGCGAGTGTTTGACAGAGAGAGCTGGATTGTCCTGTGTGATGGTCTGGAGTTCCTCTCCTGGCTGTAATCGATTCCCGCTGGAATAAACTGCTGTTCCTGCTGAATTGTCCAGGCCTTCAGAGTCTTCTTGCCTCCGAGACAGTGGTCACTCCTACAGCAGTAATATCTGGATTACTCCCAGTGCCGTGTCCCAGTGGGAGTAGGAACAGGAGGGTAGAGCAGATGAATGTGTGGCTGAGGAGCTGGTGGAGGAGAAAACGATTCACATTTTTGAATCATTGGAATCTCTTCTGAGGTAGAAGAGACCTGTATAAGAAGGAACAGTTGCATCTGAATTGCAAAGGGACTGATATACTGATGGGGAGATTTGCTTGAGCTGCTTGGGTTGGGGGCGGAGGGGTTTGGAATTGATACCCAGGGCCATAGTGGGGAAAGAGATCAGTCTGAGACTGGTATAGTTGGGAAGACGAGCTTGTTCATTACATCAGGGCAGGCAGGAACAGAGCAGAGAACGAGGTAGGACTGAGAAATTAAACTGCATTTATTTCAATACAAGTGGCCTAATAGGTAAGGCAGATGAACTCAGGGCATGATTAGGAACATGGAACTGGGATATCATAGAAATTACAGAGATGTGGCACAGGGATGGACAGGACTGGCAGCTTAATGTTCCAGGGTATAGATGAAAGAGGAAGGATTGAAAGGGAGTAAGAGAGGGGAGGGAGAGGAGTTTTTGATTAGGGATAATAATACGGCTATACTTAAGGTTATTCCTTTCTTATTTCTCGGTTCCACCCAAATTGCTTCTTTTTTATTCATTTATGGGACATGGGTGTCTCTGGCTGGCCAGCACTGACAGCCCATCCCTATTTGACCTTGAGAAGGTGGTGGTGAGCTGCCTTCTTGAATCACTGCAGTCCACTTGCTGTGGGTTGACCCACAATGCTGGTAGGGAGGGAATAATTTCCCTGGATGTCCTCACAGGAATAATCACTTTAATAGGATTCTATTGTCAACTCCCAAAAGTCAGTGGGAAATTGAGAAGGAGATCTCAGTTATCTGGAAGAATGACAGCGTGGTAACAGTCGGGGATTTTAACTTTCCAAAGCACAGACTGGGACTGCCATAGTGTTAATGTCTTGGTTAGAGAGAAATTTGCTAAGTGCCTACAAGGAAATGTTCTGATTCAGTATGTGGATGTATTATTAAAGAAGGAGCAAAACTTGACCTACTCTTGGGAAATAAAGCAGGGCAGGTGACTGAGATATCACTGGGGGAGCACTTTGGGGCCAGTGACCATAACCCTATTAGATTTGAAATTGTGATGGAAAAAGACAGAGTGGATCTAAAAGTTACAGATTTGAATTTAGAGGAAGGCCAATTTTGATGATATTAGGCAAGAACTTTCAAAAGTTGATTAGAGGTGGGTAGTTTCAGGTAAAGGATGGCTGGAAAGTTGGAAGCCATCAAAAATAGGATAATGAGAGTCCAGAGACAGTATGTTCCAGTCAGGGTGAAGGGCAAGGCTGGTAGGCATAGGGAAAGACAGATGACCAGAGAAAATGAGGTTTTGTTCAGAAATAAGAAGGAAGCATATGTCAGGTATAGACAGCAGGATTCTGGAGAATCTCAAGAAGAGTAAAAAGGCAGTTGAAGAGGGAAATCAGGAAGGTAAAAATGGGACATGAGATAGCTTTGGCAAATAGGGTTAAGGAGAATCCAAAGGTATTTTATAAATACATTAAAGACAAGAGGGTAATTATGGAGAGAATAGGGCCCCTGAAAGATCAACAAGCCCACTTGTGGAACCGCAGCAGATGTGGGGAGACACTAAACGAACATTTTGTTGTGATATGGATATGGAAGCATGAGAACTTGGGGAAATAAATATCTGTAATATGGGCATCTTCAAAAGTGTCTATATTACAGAGGAGGAGGTGCAGGACACCTTTAAATATATAAAGGTTGATATATCCCCAGGACCTGTCCAGGTGTACCCGAGAGCTCTGTGAGAAGCTCAGGAAATGATTACCGGGCCCCTTACTGAGATATTTATATCATCAATAGTCACTGATAAGGTGCCAGAAGGCTGGGGGTTGGCGAACGTGGTGTCATTGTTCAAGAAATCTGGGAAGGAGAAGCCAGGGAAATATAGATCCGTGAGCCTTTCATCGGTGGAGAGCAATATATTGAGGTGAGATCCTGACGGATCCTGAAGATTTACACGAATTTGGAAAGGCAAAGACAGATTTGAGTTAGTCAACATGCTGGGAAATCATGTTTCATTAACTTAATTGAGTTTTTAAGGAAGTAATGAAGAAGATCGATGAAGGCAGAGTGCTGAATGTGATTTATATGGACTTCAGTAAGGCGTAAAACAAAGTTCTGAATGGTCAGTTGTTTAGAAACATGAGGTCATGTGGAATACAAGGATAAAACTAGCCATTTAGACACAGAAGGTAGGAGACAGAGGGTGGTGATGGAAAATTGCTTTCCAGACTGGAGATCTGTGACCAGCGGTGTGACACGTCGGTTGGTACTGGCTTCACCGTGTTTTATCATTTATGTATCTCCCTCATTGACACACTTTGGGCTTGCTCTGACCATGTTAGGATCGGGCCCACAGCCACATCCTCACCCCAGCACTCAGGACCCACGGCCGCTGCCACACTGTTGCCTCTCGACACAACTCCAGAAGGGAAGTTTTTATTCCTGATGAAGGGCTTTTGCCCGAAACGTTGATTTTGCCTGTCCTCGGATGCTGCCTGAATTGCTGTGCTCTTCCAGCACCACTGATCCAGAATTTGTTCTCCCACTCTCTCTCCCTCACACTGCCCGCTCCCACTCTCTCACACTGCCCGCTCCCACTCTCACACTGCCCGCTCCCACTCTCTCTCCCTCACACTGCCCACTCCCACTCTCTCTCTCCCTCACACTGCCCGCTCCCACTCTCTCTCCCTCATACTGCCCGCTCCCACTCTCTCTCACTGCCCGCTCCCACTCTCTCTCTTCCTCACACTGCCCATTCCCACTCTCTCTCCCTCACACTGCCCACTCCCACTCTCTCTCCCTCACGCTGCCCGCTCCCACTTTCTCTCCCTCACACTTCCCGCTCCCACTCTCTCTCCCTCATACTGCCCACTCCCACTCTGTCTCTCCCTCACACTGCCCGCTCCCACTCTCTCTCTCCCTCACACTGCCCACTCCCACTCTCTCTCCCTCATACTGCCCACTCCCACTCTGTCTCTCCCTCACAATGCCCGCTCCCACTCTCTCTCTCCCTCACACTTCCCGCTCCCACTCTCTCTCCCTCATACTGCCCACTCCCACTCTGTCTCTTCCTCACACTGCTCGCTCCCACTCTCTCTCCCTCACGCTGCTCGCTCCCACTCTCTTTCCCTCACGCTGCCCGCTCCCACTCTCGCTCTCCCTCACACTGCCCGCTCCCACTCTCTCTCTCCCTCACACCGCCCGCTCCCACTCTCTCTCTCCCTCACACTGCCCGCTCCCACTCTCGCTCTCCCTCACACTGCCCGCTCCCACTCTCTCTCTCCCTCACACTGCCCGCTCCCACTCTCTCTCTCCCTCACACTGCCCGCTCCCCCACTGTCTCTCGCTCTCACACTGCCCGCTCCCACTCTCTCTCGCTCTCACACTGCCCGCTCCCACTCTCGCTCTCCCTCACACTGCCCGCTCCCACTCTCGCTCTCCCTCACACTGCCCGCTCCCACTCTCTCTCTCCCTCACACTGCCCGCTCCCACTCTCTCTCCCTCACACTGCCCGCTCCCCCACTCTCTCTCGCTCTCACACTGCCCGCTCCCACTCTCGCTCTCCCTCACACTGCCCGCTCCCCCACTCTCTTTCCCTCACGCTGCCCGCTCCCACTCTCTCTCGCTCTCACACTGCCCGCTCCCACTCTCTCTCCCTCACACTGCCCGCTCCCACTCTCTCTCTCCCTCACACTGCCCGCTCCCACTCTCTCTCCCTCACACTGCCCGCTCCCACTCTCTCTCTCCCTCACACTGCCCGCTCCCACTCTCGCTCTCCCTCACACTGCCCACTCCCACTCTCTCTCTCCCTCACTTTGCCCGCTCCCACACTCTCTCTCCCTCACACTTCCAGGTCCCACACTCTCTCTCACTCAGAATGCCCGTTCCCACTCTCTCTCCCTCACTCTGCTGGGTCCCACTCTCTCTCTCCCTCACACTGCCCGTTCCCACTCTCTCTCCCTCACTCTGCTGGGTCGCACTCTCTCTCCCGCATGCTCCTGGCTCCCATCTCCCTCACACTGCCGTTTCTCACTCTCTCTATCTCCCTCACATTGCCAGCTCCCACTCTCTCTCCCTCTCCCTCACCCTTCCAGGTCCCAGTCTCTCTCCCACACACTGCCGGTTCCCACTCTATCCACTTTGCAATGACGGAGTTGCTTGCTTTTATTGTCAGTGCATTGAATATAGAAGTTGGGAAGTCATGTTATGGCTGTCAAGGACATTGGTTAGCCCACTGATGAATTACTGCATTCAATTTTATTTTCCCTGACACAGGAATAATGTTATAAAACTTGAAAGGGTTCTGAAAAGTTTTACAAGGGTGTTGTAGGATTGAAAGTTTTGAGTTATTAGGCGAAGCTGAATAGGCTGCGGCTATTTCCCTCAAAAGTTGAGGGGTGACCTTGTAGAGATTTATGAGGGGATTGGACAGGGGAAATAGCCAATATTATTTCCAAGACTAGAAGTTGAAGGTACAAGGTGAGAAGGGAAAGATTTTGAAGGGACTTAAGGGACAGTCTTCTTCTTGTAGAGATTGATGTGTACGTGGACTGAGCTGCCAGAGGAAAAGGTTGGTACAATTAAAACATATAAAAGGCATCTGGATGCCTATATTAATAGGAGGGGCTTAGAGAGATGTGGGGCAAATGCTGGCGAATGGGATTAGATTAATTTCGGGTATTTGGAAGGTTTGAACCAATGGTCTATTTCCATGCTGAATGGTGGCACAGTGGTTAGCACTGCTGCCTCACAGCGCCTGAGACCCGGGTTCAGTTCCTGACTCAGGCGACTGACTGTGTGGAGTTTGCACGTTCTCCCCGTGTCTGCGTGGGTTTCCTCCGGGTGCTCCAGTTTCCTCCCACAGTCCAAAGATGTGCAGGGTCAGGAGAATTGGCCATGCTAAATTGCCCATAGTGTTAGGTAAGGGGTAATTGTAGGGGTATGGGTGGGTTTCGCTTCGGCGGGTCGGTGTGGACTTGTTGGGCCGAAGGCCCTGTTTCCACACTGTAATCTAATCTAATGTAATCTCTATGATGCTATGACTCTATTAAAGGTAGGAAGTGCATGGGGCAGATTGTCCAAGCGTTGGCATGGGGTTGATCTAAACACTTTTCAACATTCAGACAAATGATCTGCCAACAACCATGTCTCACAGTTTCTCTATGCTGATGACTGAGAGTTAAAATGTCATAGCATGGACACAGACCGCTCCATTAAACCCATTCACCCTGAACAGATCCAGTCCCATTTGCCAGCACATGGCCCCAATCCCTCTGAACCCTTCCTAGTCATATAACCATCCGGATGCCTTTCAAATGCTGTCATTGTACCAGCTTCCACCACTTCCTCTGGCAGCTCATTCCATGCACGCACCAATTTCTGTTCAAGAAAAGTTACCCCTTAGGTCCATCTTAAATTTTCCCATCTCAACTTAATACTGTGCTCACCAGTATGAACTCCTCTTCCCCTTAGAAAAGACCTTGGCTATTCACCCTATCCATGCTCTTCATGATTTAGCAAACCTCTCTGAGGTCATAGATTCAGAGAGTTACAAAGTTGTACAGCACAGAAATAGACCCTTCGCTCCAACTTGTCCATGCCGACCAGATATCCCAATCCAATCTCGTCCTGCCTGCCAGCACCCAGCCCATATCCTTCCAAACCCTTCCTATTGATATACCCACCCAGATGCCTCTTAAATGTTACAATTGTAGCAGCCTCCTCACTTCCTCTGGCAGCTCACCCCATGCATATACCACCCTGTGTATGAAAGATTTGCCTCTTCAATCACTTTTATATCTTTCCCCTCTCACCCTAAACCTATGCCCACTAGTTCTGAACTTCCCCACCCCAGGGAAAAGATTTTGTCTATTTATCCTATCCATGTCTCTCATAATTTTGTAAACCTCTATAAGGTCACCCCTCAGCCTCCGATGCTCCAGGAAAAACAGCCTGTCCAACCTCTCCCTATAGCACAAATCCTCCAAACCTGGCAACAGCCTTGTAATTTTTTTCAGAACCCTTTCAAGTTTCACAACATCTTTCCGATAGGAAGGAAACCAGAACTGCACGCAGTATTCCAACAATGGTCTAACTAATGTCCTGCACAGCCACCTCATGACCTTCCAACCCATGTACTCAATACTCTGACCAATAAAGGAAAGCATACTAAATGCTTTCTTCACTATCCTATCTACCTGCGACTCCACTTTCAGAGAGCTATGAACCTGCACTCCAAGGTCTCATTGTTCAGCAACAGGTCTCTTCTCAGCCTCTATTAGGACAAGCCCTCAAAGGCCAGTGACATTCTTATATATTTCTTCTGCAACATTTCAAGTTTAACAACATCTTTCCTTAGCAGGGAGATCAGAATTGAATATAGTATTCCAAAAGTGGCCTAACTAATGTCATAGCAACAGACCTCCCTCCGGATCCTCCGCTCCACGCTTGCAGCCATGCGCCTCTATCTACATTCTCTGCCTTTCTCCACCTAATGTCATGTACAGCCACACTCCTACACTCAATGCACTGACCAAGAAAGGCACCCTGTAATTCTGCCCCCTGGACCAGATCCTTAATGAAGGTGTTACAAAGGTAATGGAATACTGCAGCACATGGGGTCTTTCATTGAATCTCTCATCAACCATATCCAGTGTATGTCAGCTCCACAGCTTCAATGTGCAAAAAGAATTGTACTTCGACATTGATGTCTGGCATAATCCCAGCCAACATCCTTGTCTGTGACTCAAGCCAGAAAGTTAATGATTTCCAGATTGTCCTGACCATGAAATACAAAGTCTAATTATTGGAGGTCATAAATCTTTTGACCAAATCCAAAAAAAACTGCAAATGCTTTAAATCTGAAAGAAAAACAAAAATTGCTGAAAAGAACTCAGCAGTATCTGTGAAGAGAAATCAGAGATAACCTTTCGTGTCCAGTGATTGTTCTTCAATACTAACCATGTCCACTTTGATTGTCCAATAAACACAGGTTCATCAATTTGTTTGGTTGATTTTCAGACTGAAATCTGTTGTAAACACAGAACACAAATGTGCCTGGTTATCACACCCAGATCAAATTATTTTAAAGTTCAAGCACTTTAAAAATATCTCATTTGGATACAAACTTCCTCACCAAATTGTTTTCATGACAACATTTTAAATGTGTTTCCAAATATTCTTCAGTCCAGATACAAATACATTTTAAATTGCTTCCACCTCTCTCCCGTGTGAGTAATCTGGTGTATGAAGGTCAGTGTCTGTGTGTTGCTATGTATGTAGGCCATGCCTCTGAAAGACTGACAGATTGTTCCAAACAGCATTTCTCTTCGGGTCTTCACAACAAACAGGTTACTGCCTGGACCCAACCAGCTGACACTTACAAATCCTAAAACCCAGTGCCCCCCATTGGTTGTGATTGGGTAACATTTTAAATGAATTCTAATCCATTCCTGGGCATCGCTGGTTGGGCTGGTAATTATTGCCCATCCCTAGTGGTTGTTGAGAATGTGCTGTGGGTTTGGAAAGTGCTGTCTAAGGAGCTTCTGTGAATTTCTGCAGGGCACCTTGTCGCTGGCGCACATTGCTGCTCCTGCAGGTCAGTGCTGAAAATAACATGGATGTTTGTGGATGTCGTGGCAATCAAGTGGGATCTTTTATCCCGGCTGGTGCCAAGCTTCTGAAATACTGTTGGAGCTGCCCCCATCCAGGCCTGTGGGGAGTATTCCATCACAATCCTGACTGGTGTATTGTAGATGGTGGTATTCCAAGCCTCTGACCTGCTCTATTGTCACTGTATTTATATCGCTAGTACAATTCAGTTTCTGGTCAATGGTAACCCCAAGATGTTGACAGGAGAGGATTCAGCAACAGTAACCCAATTGCATATCAAAGCATGATGGTTTGATTCTCTGTTGTTGGAGATGATCAATGTCTGGCATTTGTGTGGCACAAATGTTCTTTGTCTCTTTTCTTCCTAGTCGTGGATATTATCCGGGTTTTTCTGCACTTGACAAGTGCTGCTTCAGTATCTGAGTGGTCACACATGCTGTTGAACATTGTGCAAACATTGGCTAACATCCTTAAGATGGAGGGATTTACATTTATAAACTACTGAAGATTGTTGGGCCGAGGGGACCTTCTCCTGAGGAACTCCAACAGAAATGTTCTGTCGTTGTGATGACTAACCGTCAACAATCATAACCTTCTTCCTTTGTACCAGGTACAACTCCAACCAGCAGAGAGTTTTCCTCGATTTCCATTGGCTCCAGATTTGTTCAGGCTCCTTGATGTCACACTCAGTCAAACACAGCTTTAACATTAAGCCCAGTCATACTCACACCACCCTCTGGTAACATCTCTTTTTCTCCAAGGCCATGGTCACACACCACTCCCTCAGTGGAGAGGGGCAACTGGTGCCGAGTGTAACCTCGGGGTCACCATAGTTCAGGCCAGGGTAAGAAGAAGAGTCCTTCATGGTAATATCAGCTAATGTGGGAATAGGGCCAATGCAGTTGGTGTGCCTCTACATTGTAAACCAGTTATCCAGCTCACTGAGGGAACGAGTTACTGAGTGAGCATTCTTAAGAGAAGGATATCCTTGGAACACAATGAGATTTAGGGATGGGAGTGTTTGATAGGAAAATAATGTTGCTTGTGGAATGAAAGTTCTCATTTCATTAATTAATGTGATCAGAATTGTCCAGTCTTTAAAACTTAATTTTCAAAATATATGTATATTCATTTGAGTACTTAATATGCATTGTCCTAATCTGTTCTTCACATTTGAATGAAACACTCATTTGAAGAGAGATGACACCTCACAATCCCCAGGTGATCCTCCATGGTATAGGTTAAAGTGCTGGGCAATGTTTGATGGAGAGAGATTGACTGCAGAATGAAAACACAGATTATCTCAATGCTGAAAACATCTGGAATAATCAATAAATTATTCAAAATGATTCTTGCCATGTTAGTATTCCTGATAAGTGATTAAAATTATTGAAGCTTTGTAAATCTGGGTGAGATTTGCTCCCTGCACTTTGTGATGGAAGGTGTTAGTTCTGGTCCAGTGGTCACCATTACACAGACACTCGAACATTGGTGTCTCTTATTATGTCAGGTGTTATGAATGTTCTCTGTGGTTTAATTCTGATTTGTGAGGGCTTTTGCAGTGCAGTGGCAGTGTCCCTACCTCTGAACCACAAGGTCTGTGTTCAAATGCAAACCTGCATTGAAGGTGTGTTTCTAGGAAGGAGAGAAGGAGAGGCAAGAGAGGAGGGGAGTGGTGTTTTAGATAAGGGAAAATGTCACGGCAGTACTTAGAGAGGATATTCCTGATGGTCATCCAGTGAAGTTGTATGGATGGAACTGAGAAAAATGAAGGGTGTAATCACATTGTTGGGATTACACTCTCGCCCCGCCCTGCGCGCCCACCCCCCCCACCAATACTCAGCAGGAAATTGGGGAGAAAATACGTGGGGAGCTTGCCAAAGGCTGTAAGAATGATAGGGTTGCAAGAAAAAGGGGATTTTAACCTTCCAAATATAGACTGGGAATGGTATATTCAGGAAAACGTTCTCAACTAATATGAAGATGGCCCTCATGAGAAGGGGCAAAACCCAACCTTCTCTTGGGAAATAAGGGAGGGCAAGAGACGGAGGTATTAGTGAGGGAGCACTAACTGCTATTCAATTAGTTTCAAAATAGCTATGGAAAAGGATAGACTAGTTAACAAGTTAAAGTGTATGGAGCTGACGTGGGGTCTTTGGACATTACAATATGTATGTGTGATGTGCGGAATCTTTTTCTGAGTCTTTGATATTGTAAATGAGAGTGAGATTCACTCTGCATTCAGGTCTCTGTTATTATTTACAAGCCTGATGGATTATGTTCATATATTTAATGCTTATCTCAATTTGCGATTGCAATTGTATCTTTCATGTTGCAGTGTACAAATAATTTTCGATGTGGTATATCAATTATAAAGAACCTGACCTCTAATGGGAGTATCCATTTGAAATGAATAACTTGCATGGGTTCTGAACATGGAGGGAATCTACATGGTGTAAAACAGAAAGTCCTGCAAATACTTTATATGTCAGACAGCATTTGGAGAGAGAGAAACAGAATGAACGTTTCTGGTCAATGACCTTTCATCAGAGAAAGTGACTGAGTATTTCAGCAGTCTCTGTTTTTTACTTAATATTCACAGTATCTGGAGTATACAGCTTTTCAAATTATGAATCTCCATAACGTAGTATTCAGTTGGTTGCTCTGGGTTATTATTGAGAGATTAACACAGTCCTTTTCAATCTTATCGTCAATGTAATTTGGAGATTGGGATTTGTTTGGAGAGAAATATAAATCATTTCGTTCTCTCTTGTTCTGTTTGAGTGCTCAAACAAAAATGTCACTGGAAGGTGAGATCAGAGTGGGACTGAACACTGTCTCTGTCTGAGCCTGTGGGAGTGATGACCCTTCTGTGTCTCTGTACCTCTGTCAGTGATAATGTGAGTGTGTGTGAGAGGGAACTAGCTGCATTGTTACTTGAGTCTCAGCTGGAAAGTGAGAAGAAGAGCAGACGGAAAAGGCTGTGCTGGTCTAGAGAGCAGGAGAGGCTTAAATGACAGAGTAACAATATGGTATAAGGAACGGGGTTGGAATAAGGCAGGAGAATGAGAGAAGTGAAGAAACAAATGATTGGGGTGTAAATGATCCTCACTAACTGTCATCTAAAGATAAACAAAAGAAAATTGTGACAGAGATAAGAAATGAGGTACTCTGTCATGTACAGTGAGGTACTTCACTGTTAACAGGATGTGCGTTTACTCTCAGATTCTGAATGAATTCTGTCTTTTTTCTCATTAAGTCTCACATTGCCAGTTACTCTCAGTTTTAAAGAATCTTGTTGAGCAAATGGACCTGGAGTCAAGCGACCCATTCATTGGATTTACAGAAATTCTGTTCCAGCCCAGTTTCAGTGGGAAGACACGGGGAAATGCCCTCTGGCTGTTGATGTCGTGGACCCTTCCTCTCAGATGCTGAGAACTTCACATGAAACAAAGAGTCTTCACTGACAAGCAATCTTTGTGCATGTGACATGTCTCTTGCATGTGCACTGGACATGACAGAGATAGTTTGTGGTGAAGAAGTTGGAGGATACAGAAAGAGGGAGGGATGGAGGTGTTGGAGGAGATTACAGAGATAGGGAAGGGGTTGTAGTGACTGGAGGTGGTTACAATGATAGGGTGGTGAATTTGGACAGGGTCATGTCACAGAAACCAAGAGAAGTGCAGGTTCTGGAGAGGGTTACGTAGATAGGGAAGCATGTTATTATTCCTGATCACCCAGCACGCCCTACATTTACAAGTCTTGCCCTTCACCCTAACAGGAACATATTGTCACTGAAAATTCACTATCTCAATTTTCAAAGGCTTCCAATTTTCCATCCCTCCTTTTACCTGCGAACATCTGCCCCAATCAACTTTTGAAAAGTCTTGCCTAATATCATCAAAATTGGCGTAATTCCAATTTCGAACATTAACTTTTAGATCCAATCCATCCTCTTTCGTCATGATTTTGAAGCAAGTAGAATTATGATTGCTGACCCCAAAGTGTTCTCAGCTGACACCTCAGTCACTTGCCCTGCCTTATTTACCGAAAGTCAAGTTTTGCTCCTTTCTAGTAATTACATCAACATACTAAATCCAGTGACAGAGAAAAAGTGGGGTCACTCTGCTCTCCCCTGGGTCAGTGACACAGACACAGTGGGGTCAGTCAGCGTGTGAACCTAACAAGGGAGTCACGGAGGGAATGGTCTCTGCAGAACACAGATAGGGGTGGGGGGGAAAATATATCCCTGGTAGTGGAGTCTGTTTGTAGGTGGCAGAAATGGAAGAGATTGGTGCGTTGTATCCGGAGGTTAGTGGAGTAGAATGTGAGGACCGGGGGGGGGGGGGGGGGGTCCTGTACTTGTGATTGGAGAGGTGGGGTTCAAGGGTGGAGGTGCAGGAAGTGGATGAGATGCATTGGAGGGTATCATCGACCACCTGGGAGGGGATCCTTGAAGAAGGAGGTCATCTGGAATGTTCAATGATGGAATTGGTCCTCCTGGGAGAGGTTGGGCGGGGCTTTCTAAACAACAATGAAAATATAAAGAAACGTGAATTTGATTCTGAATCAGAAAACATCAAGTTATTGAGAAAAGACAAACAAGAACAAGTCAGAGAACAAAGGAACACTGAACACTGAAACTGCATTTATTTCAATGCAAGAGGTCTCATGGATAAGGCTGATGAACACGGGGCCTGTAAGGGAACATGGGCCTGGGATGTCATCACTATCACAGAAACATCGCTGAGGAATGGAAAAGACTGGCAGCTCAGTGTTCTGGGATTTAGATGGTACAGGAAGGACAGAAAGAGGCAAGGCAGGGGAAGGACTGGCATTTTTGATTAAGGAAAATATTACTAGAGAAGGTATTTCTGAGGGATCATTTAGTGAAAATATGAGTTGAAGTTAGAAATAAGAAAGAGTTGATCAGCTTGATGGGATTGTACTATCGGCTCCCTAACAGTCAGAGGGCAATTGAGAAGGAAATATGTAGAGATACTAAATATACGTAAGAATAATAAGGTTGCAATAGTAGGGAATTTTAATTTTCCAAGCATTGACTCAGACTGCTGTGGTGTTAAACATTTTGATGGTGAAGAATTTGTTCAAATGCAAGAACATTTTCTTTATCAAGATATAAATTTTCCTATGATAAACAGATCAAAACTTGAACTTCTCTTGAGAAATAAGGCAGGGCAAGTAACAAATGTGTTAGCCAGGGAACACTTTTGGACCAATGATCATAATACTAGTAATGTTAAAATAATTATGTAAATAGATAACAATTAAAGTTCTTAATTGGAGTGAGGCAAATGGGTATGAAAGGGTATGAAACAAGATCTTTCAAAAGTTGATTGGAGCAAAATGATCACAGGTAAAAGGAGGACTGACAAGTGGGAGGCCTTCCAATGCGTGATAACAAGAGTTCAGAAACATTCTGTTCCTGTTAGAGTGAAAGGCAAGGCTGGTAAGGTTAGGGAACACTGGATGAATAAAGATGTTGAAGTTCAAGTCAAGAATCAAAAGATAATCGTCTATTAGAGAGACAATTAGGATCAACTGTATGTCTTGAACAGTATAAAGAGTGTAGGGACATTTTTCAGAGGAAAATGAGGAAGGCAAAGAGGAGATAGGAAATTGCTTTGGCAGATGAGGTAAAGATAATCCAAAGAGATTCTATAAATACACTAAGAGTAAAGGAGCAACTGGAGAGGGAGTAGAACCCCTGAAAGACCACAAAAAACCCTGTCTTTGTGTTGGACCTCAAAGGATGGGAGAGATATAAATGAATATTTCACATCAATTTTCACTGTTGGGAAAGAAATGGAGGTGAGAGAGATCAGGGGAATAAATACTGATGGTTTGGAAACAGTTCACAGTACAGAAGAGAAAGTGCTCGAGGTCTTAAAAAAGCATAAAGATAGATAAGCCTCCATGACCTGATCAAGTGTGTCCCAGGACGTTGTGGGAAGTTAGGGAAATATTTGTCTCATCCATAAACACAGTGAAGAACTGGAGGACTGGGGTGTGGCTAAAATGTCATTGTTTAAGAAGGGATGTGAGGAGAAACCTGGGAACGATCGACCTGTGAGTCTCACTTCGGTGGTGGGTAGGTTTTTAGAGATGATTCTGAAAGATAGGATTTACAGAGGTTGGAGAGGAAAGAATTGATTAGAGATGCTCAGTATGGCTTTGTGCGAGGAAAATCATGTCTCACACTTGATTGGGTTTGTTTTTGGAAGTAACCAAAATGATTAATGAAGACAGTGTATTGCATGTTGTTTGCTTGGCCTTTAGTAAAGTGAGATCAAATAGGATTCAGGGTGGGCTTGCCAGTTGGACACAGAATTGGCTTTATGGTAGAAGGCATTGTTTTTCAGGCTGGAGGCCTGTGACCAGCGGTGTTCCACAGGGATCAGTACTGGCTCCATTTCTGTTTGTCATTTATACAAAGGATTTGGATGAGAATATAGGAGGCATGTTTAGTCATCTTGTGGATGACACAAAAATGGTACATTGAACACTGAAGAATGTGATTATTACTGTATTGCAGTGAACTGCTGTGCTATTCCAGCACCACTAATCCAGAATCTGGTTTCCAGCATCTGCAGTCATTGTTTTTACCTCGTGAAGAATGTGACCCAAGATCACAAAGAGATCTTGATCATTGGGTCAAATGGCTGAGGAGTAGCAGATGGAGTTTAATTTAGATAAACATGAGGTATTGCATTGTGGTAATACAAACAAGGTCAGGACTTAACGGTAGGGCCCTGGGTAGTGTGGGAGAGCAGAGAGAGAGACCTCAGGGTCAGGGACATACTTCTTTGAAATTAGCATCCCAGTTAGACAGGGTAGTTAAGAAGGTGTTTAGCATGCTTGCCTTCATCGCTCAGACCTTTGAGTATCGGAGTTCTGACATCATATAGAACTTGTACAGGACAGTGATGAGGCCTCTTCTGGATTAATGTGTGCAATTCTCATCGCCCTGTTATAGGAAGGATATTATTAAACTGGAGAGGGTTCAGTAAAGATTTACCAAGATGTTGCCAGGAATGGAGGGCTTGAGATATAAAAATGGGCTGCTGCATTGGAGGGTGAGGGGTGACCTTATTGATCTTTGAAAAACTATGAGGGGCATAAATAAAGTGAATGACAGGGGTATTTTCCCTAGGGTAGGGGAGTTCTAACCTGGGGGGTATATTTTGAAGGTGAGAGGGCAAAGATTTCAAAAGGGCATGAGGGGCAAAGATTTTAGGTGTTTATGTGTGGAATGCACTACCACAGGAAGTGGTGGATGCAGGTACGGTTACAGTGTTTAAAATACATTTGGATAAGTTCATGAATAGGAAAGGTTTAGAGGGATATGGGCCAAGCGCAGGAAGTTGGGAATAGTTTAGTTTTGGAACATGGTGGGTGTGGCCTGGTTGGTCTGAAGGGTCTGTCTCCGCGCTGGATGACTCTATGACTCCATGATATTATGGTACGCAGACAAAAGACAAGATAGTCTTTGCACACGCCCACTTTGTCCTCCAGACCAGTGGCTGGGACTCAGCAGGGGGAAGGGTATTGTTAATGGATGGAGATACTGGGGGGCTTTTATATGCAGTGGCTGTGAAATAGAGAAACTACAGAGGAGCAGTTCAGGGGAGATGAAGCAGCACAGGGAAGGGCAATGGGACAGGGGTCATGGAAGGGGACAGGGGCTAAATTTGCGATGGGTGGGAGGTTATCCAATATTGAAGGGGGTGCAGTTTCAGGATTGAATAACAGAAATAGGGAAGGAAAGAAAGAGAAAGAAAGAGAGAGAAAATGAGAGAAGAAGAAAGAGTGAAAAAGAACATAGATAAAGGTAGGAAGAAGAGGCATGAGAGAAAAAATACAAAAGAAAAGGCTGCCAGTAACAGAGGCAGTGAGAGAGAGAGAGAGAGAGAGAAAGGCAGAAAGATAGTGTGATCGAGAAAAGTTGAGAGGGAGAGAGAAAGATATAGAGTGTACAGACAGAGAACAAGAGACAGAGGCAAAGAGAGAGACCGAGAGAGAGAAAAGAGGAAAAATCAGACAAATGCAAACAGGTGATAAGGAACGTGAAATTAAAGAGGTGATATTCAAAATTTTGGTTGGTCTAAGCTCTCTCAATGATCTCTCACACTCGCTCTTTCCCATTTAGGACAGACTCTGCTCCAGGGGCTTGCTTTTGAGATTCAAACATTCCATGCACTCTCATACACAGACAGACAGAAACACACCAAGACTCACTCCCTGCTCAGTGAACACGGTGAAAGGGACAATAGCTGCCAGAACCCATTTGAAATATCCACAAGTCTCTCATTCAAAGTCCCCTCTCTGCCAAAGTCCCAGCTCATTCAGTCAACTCCCAGCTCTCTCTACCCCAGGCTTACCTCCCCCAGGGATGGAGCACAGCCAGTGGGATTACAGGGAGGAGGGAGGGAGGGAGTGAGAAGGTGTGAAAGAATGCAGCAGGTAAACAGTTTCATCCAGTCTGCCTTTGTCTACTCCTGCTTTGCATTTTATTGTCTTGGAATGAAAGCCAAATATATTTTCAAACAGATCAAATTCCTTTTGTCTTTGTTGTTTCCTATTGATCAATGTTAAAAATCTCAACTTGCAATTGCCAGGAATCTAACCCAGGTCACCTGTTTGGAAGACAACTACACTAACCATGATAGCACCATCACTGTGCACTTTACCACAACACAGTCCCCAAACATAGTTAAAACGACCTTTATCATGACAAATCAAACAGAGTTCGTGTTGATTCACTGAATGTGATGTTATATCAGGTGACAATAATTAATATGAAGAGGTAGATTTGAAGGAGCATCTGAAATCAGGGAGGGAGCTGGCTCATTGGGCGGGTGCAGGAGGGAGTCCAGAAATCCCTCTGGTTGGGCATCAGCTGGTTCATGGAAAGGAACAAATAAAGAAACAGAATGATGTCAGGGAAATAGTTTAGCCTAGACTGCCTTTGTCTTCTCCTGCTTTGCATTTTACTGTCTTGGAATGAAAGTCACATGTATTCACAAACTGATCAAAGTCCTTTTCTCTTTGGGGTTTCCTGTTGATCAATGTGAAAATGTCAACATGTGATTGCCAGGAATCAAAGTGAGGAATTGAATGGAAATAAAGTAAATTATTGTTAAAAATAAACGTGCAAACAGAAGACACAGAATCTTTACAATATGTTATTTTGTCTTTCTGACAGGAAACTTCTCCTGTGTTTTAATTTGCCCAGATGTGTGGCTCGAGTATTCAGTGAGGAAGAGTAGACAGGAGCCTGTCGTTGCATTTCCCTGTCTGGCCTGCAGTGAAAGATTACATTCCTGCCTCAGGTAACTGTCTGTGTGGGGTTTGCACATTCTCCCCGTGTCTGCGTGGGTTTCATCAGTTTCCTCCCACAATCCAAAGATGTGCGGGTCAGGTGAATTGGTAATGCTAAATTGCCCACAGTGTTAGGTGCATTAGTCAGCGGTAAATATAGGGGAATGAGTCTGGGTGGGTTACTCTTCAGAGGGTCAGTGTGGACTTGTTGGGCCAAATGGCCTGCTTCCATACTCTGAGGAATCTAATCTCATCTCATCTAATATTCATCTTACTCCATATTATTTATTTCTCTACCCACTTCACTCACTGAGAACAGACTACTTTACATCAATGTCGATTTTGTGCATATCTAATTCATCTTTTGGGTTTGCTTTTGTTCCTCCACTTCCTACTAATTGTTACTGATTACTAACAGCACTTTACACTGGCTTTACACCTCCAGTCTCTGTCATTTCGCCCCTCAGATGGAGTCATTCCTTGCCCATGAGGAAAGGAGTGTTATCATGTTGCTGCTCCTCCTTCTCCTTTCGGTCCATTCCTCCCGTGGCATCCTCGTTCCGTTCTCTGCTGCACCTAATGTTGGCTCTGAGTTATTTGGATTGATTCACCAATTGAATTATTGTTCTAACTGGATATGTCATGGCGTACTTTAACTGGTCTCTGAAATGTTTCTGTGTCACCACATAAATAAGGGCATTTGTGCAGCAACTGAAGTTCCTCAGCATGTATCCAATCTGAACAAAGAGACGAAAAGAAACTTTATCCAAGGAATAACCAGCATTAAAGAAATATAAAATATGCAACAACCAGAGAAGTATGAAGCTGGCAGATATGGCAAAGAGTACAATCACAGAATTCTTCCTGCTCTCTACCTCTGGATCATTCTGTGTTTTTCTCTGACCTCTCAGTTCCTTCCGCACCTTAATGGCCTCGAAGATATGTCTGACAGAATGTTGATAAAGACAATAAAAGTGAATGGGAACATTGGTGTTAAAAATGTCTCAAAATATTTAAAGCTTGTCCACCGAGGGTCATGAGCATAACTGTACGTGATATAACAGTGCCATGGAACATTGTTGATCATCTTTCCACGTCTATATACAAAGGCATTTGGAATGTTCTTTAAACAAAAAAAGATGCAGATTGTTGCTAGAACCCTGGTTGCAGTTTTCCCTGTGCAATACATAGTTTTCATCTCATGTAAACAAATGGCAACAAATCGATCAAAGGAAAAAGCAATGGTGAACCACACAGAACAATCAATGCTCAAGCGGTTGAGGACATAGCGCATGGTACAAACAGGAGTGATTTGCAGGAAACACAGTGGATAATAAAACTGTCGAAATCGGTGAAGGATGATGTAAAAAACAATGAACAGTAGATCTGACATTGTCATGGCCACAAGATAGCGAGTGCTGCACGTAGAAAGACCACATTTGCCCCGAGCTAAAATTATAATCACCACGAGACTAACTGTAAGAGAAAGGAAAAAAGGACTTGAAGTTAATAATCAAAGATTCTCTGTGCCTGAGCCCAGATTGTAAGTAATGACACAAATATAATTGTTGTTCCATGTTATATGAACCAAAGCAACAAACTCTCTGTAAATTAGTCATTTGTACATTTAAAGGACATAGGGAAGAACATGAGCAGCAGATTACTCACGAGAAACATGGTCATATCCCCAAGATGGTTTTGGGACAGCAGCAGTCAATTTCATCTACTTTCCGGGTTACTCTGACTGGCTAGCATTACCCATAAACCCACAGCATCCACACAAAGACACCTGAGATCAGCAAAACACAGAATAGCAGGCACCAAATGTGGACATTGATCGCAAAAATTACTGCATTTGGTTTTGGAGTCTCCACAGTTTAGTTTTCCTCCAGAATTCTACATCCTCACTGTATGGACTACCCTCTCTAAAGCTTCCACATCCTTCCTATAATGAAGTGACCAGAACTGAATACAATATTCCAATTGTGGAAATTGAACCTGTGCTATTAATGTAGAACATTGAACAGGACAGCACAGGACAGGCCCTTCAGCCCTCAATGTTGTGCTGACTTTTTATGCTCCGCGAAGATCAAAAGAACCTCCATATCCGACATTGCTCCACCTTCCAACTGCTTATCCAATAGTCATTTAAATGTCCCTCATGATTCTCACTTTACTCCCCCTGCTAGCAGTGCATTCCACACACCCACCACTCACTGTGTGAAGAACCGACCTCTGACATCCCCCCAAAACCTTCCTCCAATCACCTTAAAACTTGTCTCCCCTTTTGATAGCCATTTCCAGTCTGGGAAAACGTCTCTGACTATTCACTCTATCTATGCCTCTGATCATCTTGAACACCTCTATCAAGTCACCTCACTTCTGTCTTCACTCCAATGAGAAAAGCCTGAGTTTTCTCAAATTATCTTCATAAGATATGCCCTCCATTCCAGGCAGCATCCTAGTAAATCTCCTCTGCACCCTCTCTAAAGCTTCCACATCCTTCCTATAATGAAGTGACCAGAACTGAATACAATATTCCAAGTGTGCTCGAACCAGGGCTCTATAGAGCTGCAGCATAACCTCACAGCTCTTAAACTCAATCCACCTGCTAATGAAAGCAAACACGTCATACACCTTCTGAACAACCCAATCAAATTTGGTGGCAACTTTGAGGGATCGATGGACATGGGCCCCATAATCCCTCTGTTCCTCCACACTGCCAAGAATCCTGCCTTTAATCCTGTATTAACCCAATTAAATGCAACCTTCCAAAATTAATCATTTCACACTTCTCCAGGTTGAACTCCATCTGACACCTTTGCATCCTGTCAATGTCCCATTGCAACCCACAACAGCCCTCCACACTATTTACCACTCCACCAACCTTCATGTCATCGGCAACTTATTAACCCCCCCTTCCACTTCCGCCTCCAGGTCAGTAATAAAATCACAAAGAGCAGAGGTCCCAGATCCCTGCAGAACATCACTGGTCACCAAGCTCCAGGCTTACATCCAATATTTCTTGATGAAGGGATTTTGCCTGAAACGTCAATTTTCCTGCTTCTCAGATGATGCCTGACCTGCTGTGCTTTTCCAGCACAACTCTAATCTAGACTCAGATCTCCAGCATCGGCAGTTCTCACTTTCGCCATCTACCACCACTCTCTGTCTTCTATGAGCCAGCCAATTCTGTATCCAGACAGCCAAGATTCCCTGTATCCCATGTCTCCTTACTTTCTGATTGAGTTTACCATAGGGAACCTTCTCAAACACCTTACTAAAATCCATCTACACCACATCCAGTGTTCTGTCTTCATCAATACATTTTGTCACATCCTCAAAGAATTCAATAAGGTTTGTGAGGCATGATCTGCCCTTCACAAAGCCATGTGACTATCTCTAATCAAGCTATGGTTTTCCAAGTAATCAAAAATCCTGTCTCTCAGAATCCTCTCCAATAATTGCTGATACAGACTGGTTTATAGTTGTCAGGGTTATCCTTACTCCTTTTCTTGAACAAGTGAATAACATTTGCCACCCTTCAATCATTTGGCACTACTCCAGTGGACAGTGAGGATGCAAATTCATTGTCAAAGGCGCAGCAATCTCTTCCCTCACTTCCTGTAGTATCCCAGGCTATATCCCGTCTGGCACAGGGGACTTATTTATCCTTACATTTTTCCAACTTTTTAGCACATCCTCCAAATAAACATTTCGAGCATAAACTGTTTGAGCAGACCAGCCTATTTCATGCTGTCCTCACAAATGTCAAGGTCCCTCTCCATAGTGAATAATGAAGCAAAGTATTCATTAAGGACCTCCCCTACCTCGTCCTCCAGCTCCAGACACAAGTTCCCTCCACTGTCCCTGATCGGCCCTACCCTCACTCTGAGCATCCTATTGTTCCTCACTTAAGTGTAGCATGCCTTAAGGTCTTTCTTAAGCCCACCCACTAAAGCCTTTTTAATGCCCCCTCCTAGCTCTCCTAAGTCCACTCTTCAGTCCATCCTTGCCTCTTCAACCTTAAGTAAGCTTCCTTCTTCCTCTTGACTAGATGCTCCACATCCCTTGTCACCCAAGGTTCTTTCACCCTACCATCCCTTCCTTACCTCAGTGGGACAGACCTGTCCAGCACTACCAGGAAGTGCTCCCTAAACAACCTTTACATTTCTGTTGAGCATTTCCCTGAGAACAGCTTAGATGCTTCAAACAAGATTATGGCAGCTAGAAAATTCAGACAGGAAGAGACATAACCATTAGAATTCAAATCAGAATCCCTACAGTGTGGAAACAGGCCCTTCATCCCAACAAATCCACACTGACCTTCCAAACAGGAACCCACCCAGACCCATTCCACTACCCTATATTTACCCCTGACTAATGGACCTAACCTACACATTCCTGAATACTCTGGGCAATTTAGCATGGCCACTTCACCTAACCTGCACATCTTTGGATTGTGGAAAGAAACACACACAGACACATGGAGAGTGTGCAAACTCCACAAAGGCAGTTGGCTGAGGCTGGGATCGAGTCCAGGTCTCTGGTGCTGTGAGACAATAGTGCTAACCACTGAGTCAGCGTGCCACCCCATTACTGTAAGGGAATGCAGTACTCACATTTTAACCATGATGACATACATTGAGCAAACAGCAGTGCTGGCTGAATTTACTTCGAAATGTTTCTGACCTGTGTAGCATTTTCAGACAGCACTGTCAGGCAGTGGTTAGTCCTTGGGACAGGTCATAAAATCCCTGCTGCTAAAAGTAGGAATAACTTCTTATAATCCAGAATAATTGTCTGATATTTGGTCTGTTCCTGTGTCTCAGATGTTCTTGTAACCCTCGTGATCCCAGGGTGATCAGTGTTTACGTTTGAGTGGAACAAAACATACTGCCCGTGCCAGCAGCGCAGCAAATCAGTGACTGTCATTACAACGAGATGGTGTTCTGTAACTAGGGCTCTATAGAGCTGCAGCATAACCTCGCAGCTCTTAAACTCAGCTGGAATTGTATTTGAAGAGTATCTTTATCTCTGGTGTAATTGTGGGTTAACATATTTATCAGGACAGCACAGTAACTTATAGAGCGAGCAGTTTCACATTCAAACTGACAATGACTGATTCCTGTTAGTGTAAGGGTATAATATCAAAAGAACTGATATTATGGGCGGCACGATGGCACAGCAGTTAGCACTGCTGCCTCACAGCGCCAGAGACCCGGGTTCAATTCCCGACTCAGGCGACTGACTGTGTGGAGTTTGCACGTTCTCCCCGTGTCTGCGTGGGTTTCCTCCGGGTGCTCCGGTTTCCTCCCACAGTCACAAAGATGTGCAGGGTCAGGTGAACTGGCCATGCTAAATTGCCCGTAGTGTTAGGTAAGGGGTAAATGTAGGGGTATGGGTGGGTTTCGCTTTGGTGGGTCGGTGTGGACTTGTTGGGCTGAAGGGCCTGTCTCCACACTGTAATGTAATCTAATCTAATCTAAACTGATCTGAAGGAGATGGGGAACAAGAGCAGGCTCATGGTGATCTGTCTGAGAAGAGTTCCCATCACCTATCCTGTGGGGATTGGCTCACTATCATCAATTCAACCCCTCACTTTCCAGGTTTAAATATTGTCTAATGAATTATCTAATGTCATTACCCACCATTGTTCTCAATCTGAATGTACACAATACAAATCATGCCTAAGTATTTTTGGTAAATGTCTGTAAGTAATGTAACCAAATTGATTCCCTGGGGTTTGAGATTAAAACAAGAATTAGATTTTATTGTCATGTATACTCAAGTATGGGAATATATAAGGACGGTGAAAAGTACACAAGACACCATTCTCCACCACCATCTGCAACAAGACAGATTCCCTTCCACCACCTTGGCCATACACCAGTCAGAATCTGTCAGCTCCTAAAGAAATTATCTACTCTGATGGAGAATGGGGAAACTGCTATCCAGCCAGTGAATGACTTTTACTGTCTGAATCCTGAACCTGTTGCTGTTCCTGGTTTCATGGTTCAGCCCCAGTGTATTGGAAGGTAGCGGGTGGAAGCCCTGCATTAAAAAAGGGAGACAGAAAGCAGGAAGCACAGGCCGGTTAGCTTAACATATCACAGGGAAACTGCTGGAAGGTATTATTCAACCAGATACAACAGCTCACATTGATCAGTTGAAGATAATCTGGCAGAGTCGACATTGTTGTGTGTGTCCATTGCTTTTCTTTGAGGATGTAACATGTGTCATTGATAAAGGGGACGGCCCTGAGCTGAGCTTTTATCCCATAAAATGACCCAGCAAATGTCATGGCAGGAAGTAAAGGCTCACGGTGTGGTGGGGTAATGATTACACGGGAGCACTGTGGTTTATTGAAATGGAAAACAATGGGGAGCAGCACTTACATATCCGATAGTGTTGGGGCTTGAAGCAGCACTTACATATCCGATAGTGTTGTTGCTTGAAGCAACACTTACATATCCGATAGTGCTGGGGTTTGAAGCAGCACTTCCATATCCGATAGTGTGGTTGCTTGAAGCAACACTTACATATCTGATAGTGCTGGGGTTTGAAGCAGCACTTACATATCCGATAGTGCTGGGGCTTGAAGCAACACTTACATATCCGATAGTGTTGTTGCTTGAAGCAACACTTACATATCCGATAGTGCTGGGGCTTGAAACAGCACTTACATATCTGATAGTGCTGGGGCTTGAAGCAGCACTTACATATCCGATAGTGTTGGGGCTTGAAACAGCACTTACATATCTGATAGTGCTGGGGCTTGAAGCAGCACTTACATATCCGATAGTGTTGGGGCTTGAAACAGCACTTACATATCCGATAGTGCTGGGGCTTGAAGCAACAGTTACATATCCGATAGTGTTGGGGCTTGAAACAGCACTTACATACCCGATAGTGCTGGGGCTTGAAGCAACACTTACATATCCGATAGTGCTGGGACTTGAAGCAACACTTACATATCCGATAGTGTTGGGGCTTGAAGCAACACTTACATATCCGATAGTGTTGGGGCTTGAAACAGCACTTACATATCCGATAGTGCTGGGGCTTGAAGCAGCACTTACATATCCGATAGTCTTGGGGCTTGAAGCAACACTTACATATCCGATAGTGTTGGGGCTTGAAGCAACACTTACATATCCGATAGTGCTGGGGATTGAAGCAGCACTTACATATCCGATAGTGTAGGGGCTTGAAGCAACACTTACATATCCGATAGTGTTGGGGCTTGAAGCAACACTTACATATCCGATAGTGCTGGGGCTTGAAGCAACACTTACATATCCGATAGTGCTGGGGATTGAAGCAGCACTTACATATCCGATAGTGTTGGGGCTTGAAGCAACACTTACATATCCGATAGTGTTGGGGCTTGAAGCAATACTTACATATCCGATAGTGTTGGGGCTTGAAGCAACACTTACATATCCGATAGTGCTGGGGCTTAAGGTTGGCCTGAAGGTTCTCTGCTTCTGCCTCAGAACGAGTCCCCATTCCCCCACCGTTCCCATCCACCAGGCTCAGCTCATTTGGAACCGTTTCCCTTTCACTGGCCTCACTTTCTCCAAGTCAAAGGGTTACTTCTGGCTACCTGCACAGGTCCCAGTGTATCTGTGTCTTTGTGGGGAAGGTGGAATAGTTCTTGGCGCAGTCCTATTTAGCTCATTCTCCAACCTGTTGGTGATGCAATTGCTGCTATTCCTGCTCTCGCCAGAATTAGTGGAAAAATATATTAATTTGTTTCCAATTTCTATCTTTCCCTCATTACCTGTTTGCTACCCTGTTATTGCAGCCTTTGGCGTTCCCAGTAAGGCAATGTTTTTTCCTTCATGGACAGTGAATGCCATGGTGTTCATGGAACAGGTTTCAGGAATAGTCCTCATTGCAGAGTACCTTATCCACCAGATGGAACTGGGGAATATGGACTTGGTGCTGTATATTTACTGAGCAGCTCCCCCAGGATAGGGATCAGGAAAGAAAATCAAGTCTGAAGACTTTAATGTAATGTTTGTGATGAAACTGAACATTTTACTGGAATCTACACATTATTGAGAAATTATATCTAATACATAGGAAATAAAGTTTGTTGAAAGGACACATACGTGTCATCTTCAAAGATTTCATTTCCTCAAATTGTCAGGATCGTTATCTGTAGCATGGAAACAAATCTGTGGCGAGTTCTGTGGAATATCACATCACAATATAACCCAAACATTTGGCTTGATTTTTTATATTAAGGTCCTCCTTGCTGTCTCTTCTCTCTCCCTCTTACAGCAAACCTACTGACCATCATCATTCTCTCCAATGGGAAGTGTGGACTGTCCGAATGTACCTCGGTGTACATGATCGCCGGAAACAACAGATTTCATGGTCCTGTTTTTCAGTGTCATCGTATATCATGTTTTGAGATATCACGTTCCAAATTCATTTCTGCCCTACGCTGCAGTTTGTAAAGTCATCCTGTGTTTTATTCCTGCCACATTGGATATGTCAGTCTTGTTGACTGCCTTCTATACAATTGACCGTTTTGTAACTATCTGTTGTCAGATATTTAAAGCAGACTATTGCACAGTGCGAACCGCTGCTCTGATTATGACAGCATTCCCTGCCCTGATTGCTTTACAGACCACATCCTGCTGGTTTCCATATGACTCTGGCTGAATAATTTCCAACGCTGCCTGAGGCTGTCGCTCCAATGTGACCTTTTACACATTAACTGCAGGTGAGGCAGCCTCCTGGGTGAAAAGGATTTCAGTTGCACGGCTGCCTTTTTGTTTGAGATTACTGTTTAACTCTTTAACAATCCGGTGTATTTTAGTGGACAGCAGAGTCTGCAGGGGATCGTTTCACTCAGAAAAAGGTGAACTGAAGGTATCCAGATACAGATCCAAGGCTCAGTCTGTCTCGAAAGGGCAAAGTTAAAAATCAGACAATACCAGGTTGTAGTCCAACATGTTTATTTGTAAACACTAGCTTTCAGAGAGCTGCTCCTTCATCAGGTGGTTGTGGAGGAAAAGATCATGATCACAGAATTTATAGCTGAAGGAGTCCAGTGTCATGGCGATGTGATACATTAAACAATTTTAGATTAAATCTTTCAACTTTTAGAATGGAATTTGCTGACTTCTGTTCTTTGATATGTAAACCCCAGAACTTCTTTTAAATTATATTCTCAAGATAGCTCAGCATTTCTAACAATATGTGTGAAGTCTGTCTGTGTCCCAGTGCTATGTCAGACTGAGGAACCATCCACATACGCAGGATCTGCTCAGATGAGGAGGAATGTGACAGGCACTTGAAAGTGCTCAAGCATGTCATCATCAGAACAGGTTACGATGCTCAACTCATCGCCTACCAGTTCCAACGTGCCACAGCGAGTAACCCCAGTGACCTCCTCAAGAGGCAGACATGACGCTATGACAATGAATGATTTACAGTGCACAACAATTACCAGACAGGGGTGTTCCCTCCCAGTCAGGGAACACTTCAGCAGGCAGGAAAATGTGGTCTCGGATCTTCGGATGACCATCCTCCAAGGCAGACTTCAGGACAAACAACAACACAAAGTGGCCGAGCAGAGGCTGACAGCCAAGTTCAGTCCCTATGGGGATGGCCTCAACTGGGACCTTCGGTTCACCTCTCACTACAGGTGACCCCACTGCACTACACAGACACACACACACATACACAGATAGACACACACACACACAGACACACACACACACACAGACAGACAGACAGACACACACACGCACACACACACAGGCACAGACACACACACACAGACAGACAGACACAGACACACACACAGACACACCCACACACACACACAGACAGACACACCGCTCCCTCTCATCTCAAATGCACATGCAAAGCCCCCACCCTCATACCCCCACACACCATCTCACAGATGCATACTCCATCACACTCACACAGACACTTAACCAAGCCTACACACACAGTCTTCCATGTGCACTCACATCCACATGCACACACTCACATGCACACTCACTCTGTTGCTCCGACACACACACATAGAGGTTTATGGGTGAGTATGTTTTTGCAGAAATACATTTTATTTTGCTCAAAACCTGCATGAATCCGTGTAAGACTCTGTACAACTATGCAGAGGGTTTGTCATTCTGACATGGCACTGGGACACAGACAGACTTCACACCTATTGTTAGAAACGCTGAGCTATCCAGAGAATGTAATTTAAAAGATGTTCTGGGGTTTACATATCAAAGAATTGGCAAATCCTAATCTAAAAGTTGAAAGATTTAATGTAAAATTGTTTAATGTATCACATCTCCATGACACTGGACTCCTTTGGCTTTAAATTCTGTGATCATGATCTTATCCTCCACAACCACCTGATGAAGGAGCAGCGCTCTTAAAGCTAGTGTTTCCAAATAAACCTGTTGGACTCTAACCTGGTGTTGTGTGATTTCTAACTTTTCCACCCCAGTCCAACACCAGCAACTCCAAGTTATGTCTAGAAAGGAGAAGAGCACACAACTGCTCACAACTGGGCTCAGTGGTTAGCACTGCTGCCTCACAGCGCCAGAGACCCGGGTTCAATTCCTGCCTCAGGCATCGGTTTCCTCCCACAGTCCAAAAATGTGCATATTAGGTGAATCAGCCCTGCTACATTGCCTGTAGTGTTAGATGTAGGGGAATGGGTTTGGGTGGGTTGGTGTGGACCGAAGGGCCTGTTTCCACACTGTAAGTAAGTTAATTAATCAGAGCAGTGTGTTTGTACTGAAGCACGAAAGGCCTGCAGCTCCATTCACACTTTACACAGCTCCTCTATTCTATTCCCCAACTAAAGCCGACCCAGTTTCTCTGGTCAGTAGAATAGGTCAGTTGCAGGCTCGGATAGTGGAGCTGTCTTTGTTGGGCAGAGCAGTGGCATGATCACCATCTGCGACATCGGACACTGTTACCTCTGTAAAGGTTTTCCAGATTGACTGGGGCTATGTGACAGTCGAAGGGAGGGTCCGGACCAGTATAACTAGTGATATGGCAGCAGTTTGACCCCACAAAACATTGTGAGTCACCTCCATTCCACTTCATGTTCCCCACCTCTCTATTTCCCCCTCCCCCCCGTATTGGTCGACAAATGGATGGTACAGTGTGTGGAGAGATCATCAGCCTTACTGGGATTCAGAATGTGAAGGCAATGGCCCTGAAAAATATTCCTGTCTATTCCAGAGGATCCTCAGGCTTCATTGTTCCCACTGAAATAAAGTTAATTTAAATTACATTTTTCAGCACATGACAATCCTCACAATTCTCCTATTGCTGCTTCTGAAACCTCCCGAAATCACAAGGACATGCACATTTACAAAGTGGATCAATATCCAGAGTTTGTGTTGTCACTTATCTTGTGAAATACAAGAGATTGCTTGGACGTTTCAGGACTGGAGGGACATTGGTCAATTTTACTCCCAACAGACAATGGGTTTGAAGTTGAGCAGAGATTGATGGATGTGATTGAAAAGATTCTGAATGATCTATTACACTGACAGAGAAATTGTCTTTGATTTGAGTCTGCAGCCTGTTCAGTTTTTGATCAAAGATCTTGCTTGGGATTAATGGAGATGATTGGGGAGATGGGTAGACTGGGACTGACTTCCAGAGTTGTCCTTCCCCTGGTCAGGATGGCCTCAGTCTGGCTGTTCCTCATGGGGACAGTCTCACTGGTCACTCTATATGCAGTGTGACTGTCCCCTTCCCCTTCACCCAGCTCTGGGACCCTGTCTCTCTCACCCCCCTGTTGCTATGGTGACCATCTCATTAGCTGCTGCCTTGCTGATCACGTTGAGGGACAGATTGTCGCTGGTCACGAGGCTGGGTGTCCCCCATTCCCCTCCCCACGGTGGCTGTGGTTTCCTCAGTCCCAGGGGAGTCAAACTTTCTGCTCTCCAACCACAGTCTCCTCTCCCCCATTGGCCGCACCTTCTGATGGAGTGGTCAGGACAGGGACAGTCTCACCCTCGTCACACTCCCAGTCACAATGGTTACCATGGACACCGCTTCACTGTCTGTGCTCCCCCACATTTGATTGGTCACATTGTACTAAACCTCCTTACCGACCATAGGTGCTAGGTTACCCCTCAGCCCCACGACGGGCACATCGTCACTGCCCCCAGTACCCACCGACGTACTGGGCACAATGGTGGTGGTTACATGGTGGGTGATGGGCCCAGTCTCACTGGCCCCAAATTCCCAGTCTCACTGTTCACTGTCTCTGCTCTGACCCCGGGCACAGCGGGCAGTGCCTCACCAATGGGAACATGGCATTGCCCACAAAGGGCTCTCTCCCCCATTCTTGGTGACTGATGGAAGAAGCTGTTCCTGTGGATGGAGCTGAAGGTTCGGTGTGTGGGGGTGGGTCCATTGGGGCTGAGGTGAGTCATACTGGAGCAAGGGAAGGTGAGTGGTCTATTGGTACAGAGGGAAAAATCGGCTGGGGTACCCCTGACTGATCGTGGACGTGGGAACTGGCTGCATGTGTCTGTTCAGAACCGGGGGCTCCAGTGGCTTTGGGAAGCTGCTGCTGGTCACATTTGCTGTAGACAGAGAGAAAACTGATCAATTCAAGGGAAAGAAAATGAAGTTGAATCAAACATTGCAGACAGTGAGAGCAGACAGCGTCCCAATTCATCCCTGATCCGCAACAAAACTTATTAAAATAATCCCTCTCTCAGATTTAAACTGAACAACTGATCCAATGCTCACTGTGGTTTGTGGAAGAGAATTCCAAACCTCTCCCATCCTTTGTGTGCCAAAGTGCTTCCTAACGTCTCTCCTGAAAGCTCTGACCCTAATTTTTAGATTCTGCTCCCTCGTTCTCAAACCCCAGCCAGTGGAAAAAGCTTCTCTTCATCTGCCCTGACTTTTCCTGTTAATATTTCAAGGACTTTGATCAGGTGGGGACCCTTCCCTCTTCAGGCAATCCCCTCATTCCGGGGATTAGTCCAGTAAACCTTCTCAGAACTGTTTCCATTACATTCACACCCCTCTGTGATGTAAAACTCCTGTAAGTCCAGCGCTGGGATCTTGCTGTGCATTAAAACAGTCAGCCACAGGACAGTAAGGCCACCCAGGCTCATTTACCTCTGTCCCAGGGAGGGAGGCTCAGCACAGTACTGGGGGCAGAAAAATATTTGCAGGAGTTCATATGAGAGAAGTTGAATAATTGGGGTAGGACATACATTGGGAGGGGCATGAAAATGGGGGCAAAATGTTTCTGGGACATGCAAAGTGGTGTGGGCATTTTCAGGTCTGAAAGAGAGAAAAAGAGGGAGAAAGGGAGGGTGAGAGAAAAAGAGAGATGGACAGTGTGGGGATGGGGAAAGAGGAACACAGAGAGAGAAGGACAGAGAGACAGAGGGAGGACAAAGGCAGGACAGAGAGAAAGATGGTCAGAGAGATAGAAAACAGGGAGAGAGAGAGAAGGTCTGAGTGGTAGAGTAACAGGGAGAGAGAGAGAGAAACAGGAAGAGAGAGGGAGAGAAGGGCAGAGAGTGAGAAAGAGGAGAAAAGTCAGACAGAGACAAACAGGAGTTAAGACATGAACAGACGAAAGGAGTGATACTGACTATTCCCGTTGTTCCCAGCTCTCTGGATGGTTTCTCACAGGGAAAGACCCTGCTCCTGGGGTGTACTTCAGCCTGGGGATATATCAGTGTGTCTCTATGTTTGTATGTATCTCTGTGTCTCTGTCCAATATGTTTTTGGGATGAATCCTCTCGCTCTCTTTTGCTCTTGGTCCTTCTTGTTTTTAAAGTGATACAATGTCGCTCTCTGCTGGACACCCCACGCCATTGCACAAGTGGCAGATCTCTTTTGGAGAAAACGTCAAAGTCTGTGAATTTCTCACAATGCATGTTTGTTTCGTTCTTCGAAGAATGCCTTTGGAGACACAGAGCAGTTTTGCCCGAGCCCTCCCGATGTTATCCCAGAGATATGAGGAGAAGGAGATGAACATGCCCAGTGATGGTCTCACCCTTTCCACCTTTGAATCAATTCTGACTTAGAATTTGTGAGAGTACATCAGAAAACATGGCAACATGCAGAAAGTGCAATAAAATTCACCGTCTTCTCACAAAACAGTTCACTTGGAGGTGACTAGAAGCAATTGCAGCAGAAACACTCTATGTAATGTATAACATCAGGAATACTGCTCAAAGATAAATCATTTCCCACATTGCAGAGGGTGCACGACATTTCTCCACAGAAGCGTGTTCCACACTGAGGGACCTCAATCCAATAGAAAACCACTCCACACTAGCCTTGTGTGTGTGTGTCTCTGTGTGTGACTCTGTGTGTGCGTGTGAGTCTGTGTGTGTGTATGTGAGTCTGTGTGTGTGTCTGTGTGTTTGTGCGTTGATGGTGCCGTGAACTGTTGCCCTCCTTCTGTCTCTCTCTGACTGAATCATTGAGGTTTTTCATCTGTGAGCCCCTTGTGCAGGGGCATGGGGAGGCCAGCAGAGGGTGGCAGTGTGTCACTTGCCACACAAAGGAGATGGGTTGCCCTGTTTTGAATCTTCACTCACTGGAAATTTCTGTTTGGGATTGCATTGGAGTAGCAGCCAATTGCAACAAGGAAGCTTGATGCTGAAAATACGAAGCCCGGTCATTTGTTATTGTACATAAGTTTTATTTACTCATAATGCAATGAGTTCGTGTAACCAAGAACTCACTGCGTTCCTGAACTTCACTCTGAACCGAGACAAAGTTGCTGCATAATTAAATGTTTGGTGGGTGGGGTCTGATGATGTCATGTGATCACCTGCTACAATTTCTCACATTGAGACAGCTCATAGGTGGCTGTTTGTGGCAGGAGGATGGGGGTCTGTTAAATTGTTGCTGAGAAGGGAGACCACGTATTTAATAGTCAAACATTTTCTGATGAACTATTCTATCTAATTACAGCGGAACACTCCAAAGGATTTGATTTTGATGGAGATTTAGACAGGGTTTCAAGCTGACAGGAATTCCAGTGGGAAAGGCCATTATCTCTGACAATTCCACTGGGTTGTGCTCCGATGGGGAATCAGCAGGATCCCACATTGGGACAGGGACTCTCTGTCAGGAATGTGATGGAATAGCTCCCCATTTGTCTGGATGGGGGCAGCTCCAACAACACTCAAGAGCTCAACACCAGCCAGGACAAAGTGGCCTTGGTTTGATTGGCACCACATCCACAAGCATCCACTCCCTCCACCACTGACGCTCCATGACAGCAGTGTGTACCAGCCACAGGATTTCTCCAGAAATTCACCTATGATCCTCAGCCAGCACCTTCCAAACCCCCAACCACTTCCATCTAGAAGGACA
Organism: Chiloscyllium plagiosum; assembly: GCF_037043375.1. Lineage (NCBI taxonomy): Eukaryota > Metazoa > Chordata > Chondrichthyes > Orectolobiformes > Hemiscylliidae > Chiloscyllium > Chiloscyllium plagiosum. The sequence goes on along the minus strand of NW_028270185.1, from coordinate 31,420,718 downwards.
AGGGCAGCAGATACATGGGAACACCACCCCCTGCAAGTTCCCCTCCAAACCACTCACAATCCTGACTTGGAAATATATCACCGTACCTTCAGTGTCATTGGGTCAAAGTCCTGGAAATCCCTCCCGAAGGGGCACATTGTGGGTCTACCTACATTACGTGGAATACAGTGAGTTCGAGAAGACAGCTCACCATCACCTTCTCAAGGGGCAAGTAGAGTCGGGCAAATAACACTGGCCCAGCCAGTGCTGCCCATATCCCACAGGTCAATGAAAAATATCATTCCACAGTCTGGGAACAATGAGACTGTCCTTTTGGTTTCAATGAGGAGTTTTATTTATTCAGAACATAATGAATTTGTGTAGCCAGAGATTTTACTGTGATACCGATCTTCCCTCTGAACATAGACAGCGTTGCTGCATAAATAAATTTGTTTATACAACAATGTAACCTCTGCAGCATGTAACCAACAACACTGAACACTAACAGAAACGGTGGTAATCATCAGGATTGATGCCTCTAATGACATAATCTCAGAAATCTACAACATTGATGAACCACGGGAGGGTGAAGCTCCCAGAGATTGTGAAGAGCAGAATCTCAGCCTTCCTTCTGCTCCCCATCTATGGGTCTCTGCGGATTTCTCCTTTGCTCTCACCCTTCAGCCTCTTCCAGGTGCGACTGGTCACTAAAATAGAACGTAGAACATCAAATATCACAGCGCAGTACAGGCCCTTTGGCCCTCTGTGTTGTACTGACCTGTGGAACCAATCTGAAGCCCATCTCTCCTACACTATTCCATTTTCAACCATGTGTTTACCCAATCACCATTGAAATGCCCTTAAAGTTGGCAGGGTAAAAGCAATCACGGCAGATGCTGGAAACCAGATTCTGGATTAGTGGTGCTGGAAGAGCACAGCAATTCAGGCAGCATCCAAGGACAGGCAAAATCCGAGGACAGGCAAAATCGACGTTTCGGCAAAAGCCCTTCATCAGGAATAAAGGCAGAGAGTCTGAAGCATGGAGGGATAAGCTAGAGGAGGGTGGGGGTGGGGAGAGAATAGCATAGAGTACAATAGGTCAGTGGGGGAGGAGATGAAGGTGATAGGTCAGGGAGGGGAGGGTGGAGTGGATAGGTGGAAAAGGAGCTGGGCAGGTTGGGCAAATCCAGACAAGACAAGGGGACAGTGTTGAGCTGGAGGTTAGAAACTAGGATGAGGTGGGGGAAGGGGAAATGATGAACCTGTTGAAGTCCACATTGATGTCCTGGGGTTGAAGTATTCCGAGGCGGAAGATGAGGCGTTCTTCTTCCAGGCGTCTGGTGGGGAGGGAGCGCCGGTGGAGGAGGCCCAGGACCTCCATATCCTCGGCAGAGTGGGAGGGGGAGTTGAAATGTTGGGCCACGGGGCAATGTGGTTGATTGGTGCAGGTGTCCTGGAGATGTTCCCTAAAGCGCTCTGCTAGGAGGTGCCCAGTCTCCCCAATGTAGAGGAGACCGCATTGGGAGCAACGGATACAATAAATGTTATTAGTAGATGTGCAGGTAAAACTTTGATGGATGTGGAAGGCTCCTTTAGGGCCTTGGATGGAGGTGAGGGAGGAGGTGTGGGTACAGGTTTTACTGTTCTTGCGGTGGCAGGGGAAAGTGCCAGGATGGGAGGGTGGGTCGTAGGGCGGCGTGGACCTGACCATGTAGTCACGAAGGGAACGATCTTTGCGGAAGGCAGAGAGGGGTGGGGAGGGAAATATATCCCTGGTGGTGGGATCTGTTTGGAGGTGGTGGAAATGTCGGTGGTGGAAATGTCGGTGGATGATTTGGTTTATGCGAAAGTTGGTAGGGTGGAAGGTGAGCACCAGGGGCGTTCTGTCCTCGTTGCAGTTGGAGGGGTTGGGCCTGAGAGCGGAGGTGCGGGATGTGGACGAAATGCGTTGGAGGGCATCTTTAACCACGTGGGAAGGGAAATTGCAGTCTCTAAAGAAGGAGGCCATGTGGTGTGTTCTATGGTGGAACTGGTCCTCCTGGGAGCAGATACGGCGGAGGCAGAGGAATTGGGAATCGGGATGGCATTTTTGCAAGAGATAGGGTGGGAAGAAGTGTAATCCAGGTAGCCGTGGGAGTCGATGGGTTTGTAGAAAATGTCAGTGTCAAGTCAGTCGTCACTGATGGAGATGGAGAGGTCCAGGAAGGAGAGGGAGGTGTTAGAGATTGTCCAGGTAAATTTAAGGTCAGGGTGGAATGTGTTGGTGAAGTTGATGAATTGCTCAACCTCCTCGCGGGAGCACAAGGTGGCGCCAATGCAGTCATCAATGTAGCGAAGGAAGAGGTGGGGAGTGGTGCCGGCGTAATTACGGAAGATCGACTGTTCTACGTAGCCAACACAGAGACAGGCATAGCTGGGGCCCATACGTGTGCCCATGGCTACCCCTTTGGTCTGGAGGAAGTGGGAGGATTCAAAGGAGAAATTGTAAAGGGTGAGGACCAGTTCGGCCAAAAGAATGAGAGTGTTGGTGGAAGGGTACTGTTGGGAACGTCTGGAGAGGAAAAAAACAGAGGGCTTGGAGGCCCTGATCATGGCGGATGGAGGTGTAAAGGGATTGGATATCCATGGTGAAGATGAGGCATTGGGAGCCGGGGAAACGGAAGTCTTGGAGGAGGTGGAGGGTGTGGGTGGTGTCTCAACCACTCCAACCGCAACAAGGACAGAACGCCCTGGTGCTCACCTTCCACCCTATCAACCTTCGCATAAACCAAATCATCCACCGACATTTCCGCCACCTCCAAACAGACCCCATCACCAGGGATATATTTCCCTCCCCACCCCTCTCCGCCTTCCGCAAAGACCGTTCCCTCCGTGACTACCTGGTCAGGTCCATGCCCACCCACGACCCACCCTCCCATCCTGGCACTTTCCCCTGCCACCGCAGGAACTGTAAAACCTGTGCCCACACCTCCTCCCTCACCTCCATCCAAGGCCCTAAAGGAGCCTTCCACATCTACTAATAACATTTATTGTATCCGTTGCTCCCGATGCGGTCTCCTCTACATTGGGGAGACTGGGCACCTCCTAGCAGAGCACTTTGGGGAACATCTCCGAGACACCCGCACCAATCAACCAAACCGCCCCGTGGCCCAACATTTCAACTCCCCCTCCCACTCTGCCGAGGATATGGAGGTCCTGGGCCTCCTCCACCGCCGCACCCTCACCACCAGACGCATGGAAGAAGAACGCCTCATCTTCTGCCTCGGAACACTTCAATCCCAGGGCATCAATGTGGACTTCAACAGCTTCCTAATTTCCCCTTCCCCCACCTCATCCTAGTTTCTAATCTCCAGCTCAACACTGTCTTGTCCGACCTGCCCAGCTCCTTTTCCACCTATCCACTCCACCCTCTCCTCCCTCACTGACCTACTGTATTCTATGCTACTCCCTCCCCACCCCTACCCTCCTCTAGCTTATCTCTCCACACTTCAGGCTCTCTGCCTTTATTCCTGATGAATAGCTTTTGCCCGAAATGTTGATTTTGCCTGCCCTTGGATGCTGCCTGAATTGCTGTGCTCTTCCAGCACCACTAATCCTTAAAGTTGGCAAGTCTACTACTGTTGCAGGCAGGGCATTCCACGTCCCTACTTCTCTCTGGCTAAAGAAATTATCTCTGATATCTGTCCTTTATCTATCATCCCTTAATTTAAAGCTGCGTCCCCTCATGCAAGCCATCACCATCCAAGGAAAACGGCTGAACACTGTCCTCCCTATCGAACCCCGATTATCTTGTATGCCTCACATCGCCTTTCAACCTTCTCTCTCGGATTGTGACAGAGGGATACAGAAGGAATTGCACAATTCAAAAGATTGCTCTGTCTTGGAGAGAGCGAGAGAAACAACTGATGATGAGTTTAACCAAAGTATCACCTCGCCTCTCTATATCTCACATCAGCCATCCAGCCAACTGTGCTAACTGACCCCCTGCAGCAGCTGGATGGCTGGTTGGTGATACAAAGCGATACCAACATCCAATGTTGGACTTGGTGCTTGGCAATGAACCAGGCCAGGTGTCAGATCTCTCGGTGGGACAGTATTTCGGTGATCGTCATCACACTCCATGATACTCATGGAGAGGGATAGGAGCAGATGGTATGGGAAAGTATTTAATTGGGGGAGGGGGAATAATGATGCTATTAGGCAGGAGCTGGGCCATCTAAATTGGGAACAGACATTCTCAGGGACATGCATGACAGAAATGTGAAGGTAGTTGAGGCAGCACTTGGTGATAGTGCTGGTCAGGTTTGTCCCACTGAGGCAAGGAAGGGATGATGGAGTGAAGGAACCTTGGCTGACAAGGGATGTGGAACATCTAGTCAAGAGAAGGAAGCTTACTTCAGGTTGAGGAGGCAAGCATCAAACAGGGCTCTAGAGGGTTACAAGGTAGCTGGGAAGGAACTGGAGAATAGACTTAGGAGATCTAGGAGGGTGCATGTAAAGGCTTTAGGAGGCAGGATGAAGGAAAACCCCAAAGCGTTCTACACTGATGCGAGGAACAAGAGGATGGTCAGAGTGAGGGTCGGGCTAATCAGGGACAGTGGAGGGAACTTGTGCCTGGAGTCGGAGGAGGAGGTAGTGTTGGTCCTCAATGAATACTTTGCTTCATTATTCACTACTGAGAGGGAACTTGATGTTTGTAAGGACAGAATGAAACAGGCTGACATGCTCAAACAGGTTGATATTAAAAAGGAGGATGTGTTGAATGATTTAAGGATAGCTAACTCCCCTGGGCTAGATGGGATATACCCAAGGCTACTGCAAGAAGCGAGGGAAGAGATTGCTGTGCCTTTGACGATGATCTTTGGGTCCTCATTGTCCACTGGAGTAGTGCCAAATAATCAGAGAGTGGCAAATGTTATTCCCTTGTTCAAGAAAGGGAATAGGGATAATCCTGGAAATCACAGACTGGTCAGTCTTACGTCTGTGGTGGGCAAATTATTGGAGAGGATTCTGAGAGACAGGATTTATGTTTAATTGGAAAACCATACCTTGGTTAGAGATAGTCAGCATGGCTTTGTGAGGGCAGGTCATGTCTCACAAACCTTATTGAATTCTTTGCCAATGTGACAAAATGCATTGATGAAGGTAGAGCAGGGGATGTGGTGCATATGGATTTTAGTAAAGCATTTGATAAGGTTCCCATGGTCGGCTCATTCAGAAAGTAAAGAGGCATGGGACACTTGGAAATTTGGCTGTCTGGATACAGAATTGACTGACCCATAGAAGACAGAAGGTGGTAGTAGGTGGAAAGTATTCAGCCTGGAGCTTGGTGACCAGTAGTGTCCTGCAGGGATCGGTTCTGGGACCTCTGCTCTTTGTGATTTTTATAAATGACCTGGAGAAGAAGTGGAAGGATAGGTTAGTAAGTTTGCCAATGGCATGAAGGTTGGTGGAAGGTCTATTGGAGATGTGATGGGACATTGACAGGATGCAGAACTGGACTGATAAGTGTCAGATGGAGTTCAACCTGGAACAGAGTGAAGTGATGAATTTTGGAAGGTTGAATTGGAATGTAGAATGCAGGGTTAAAGGCAGGATTTTTGACTGTTTTGAGGAACAGAAGGTTCTTGGGCTTCCATGTCTATAGATCCCTCAAAGTCCACCACCCCCCTCCCACAACCCCCCCCCCCCCAACCCCCCTTCCCCGCCTCCCCCACACCCTCCAGTTGTTAAGACGACGTATGGTGTGTTAACATTAGCAGGGGGATGGAGATTAAGAGCCTCGAGGTTATGCTGCAGCTCTAAAGAGCCCTGGTTAGACCACACTTGGAATATTGTGTGGAGTATGCAGATTCTCCCCGTGTCTACGTGGGTTTTCTCCGGATGCTCCGGTTTCCTCCCACAGTCTAAATATGTGCAGGTTAGGTGAATTGGCCATGCTGGACTGCCCATAGTGTTAGGTGCAATAGTCAGAGGGAAGTGGGTCTGGGTGGGTTACTCTTTGGAGGGTCAGTGTGGACTTGTTGGGCTGAAGGGCCTGTTTCCACACTGTAGGGAATCTAATGTAATCATGTCATTTTTCAATCTTTCTCCTCTTACCTTAAAAATATACCCCCAGGTTTGAACTCCCTCACCCGAGGGAAAAGATCCTTGCCATTCCCTTATCTATACCCTCATGATTTTTTAAACATCAATAAGGTCGCCCCTCACCCTCCAATGCAGCAGCCCATTTTTATACCTCAAACCCTCTATTCCTGACAACATTTCGGTAAATCTTTACTGAACCCCGTCCAGTTTAATAACATCCTTCCTCTAACAGGGCAATGAGAAGTTTGGAGTTTGCACATTCTCCCCATGTCTCCATGGGTTTCTTCCAGATGCTCTGGTTTCCTCCCACAATCCAAAAGTGTGCAGGTTAAGTGAATTGGCCATGTTAAATTGCCCTTAGTTTTAGGTGAAGGGGTAAATGTAGGCGTTTGGGTCTGAGTGGTTTGTGCTTCGGCGGGTTGGTGTGGACTTGCTGGGCCGAAGGGCCTGTTTCCACACTGTAAGTAATCTAATCTAATCCCGAAGAGGCCTCATCACTGTCCTGTACACATTCAACATAATGGTAGAACTTCCTATACTCTAAGGACTGAGCAATGAAGCCAAGCATGCTAAACACCTTCTTAACTATCCTGTCTAACTGGGATGCTAATTTCAAAGAAGTATGTCCCTGACCCGGAGGTCTCTCTCTGCTCTCCCACACTACCCAGGGCCCTACCGTTAAGTCCTGACCTTGTTTGTATTACCACAATGCAATACCTCACGTTTATCCAAATTAAACTCCATCTGCTACTCCTCAACCCATTGACCCAATTGATCAAGATCTCTTTGTGATCTTGGGTCACCTTCTTCACTGTCTATTTTACCATTTTGGTATCTCCACAAACTTACTAACCATTGCCTCCTACATTTCCACCCAAATCCTTTGTATAAATGACTATCAGAAGTGGAGCCAGTACCACTCCCTGTGGGACACCGCTGGTCACAGGCCTCCATCTGAAAAACAATGATCCACCATCACCTGCTGTCTTCTACCATCAAGCCAATTACATCCAATTGGCAAGGCCACCCTGAATCCCATGTGATCTAACTTTACTAATCTGTCTCCCATGCAGAATCTTATCAAAGGCTTTACTAAAGTCCAAGCAAACAACATCTACCACTCTGTCCTCATCAATCATTTTGGTTACTTCTAAAAACAAACCCAATCAAGTGTGTGAGATATGAGTTACCTCACACTAAACTATACTGACTATCTCTAATCAATCCTTTCTTCTCCAAAGATGACAGATAGATGGGTTACAGTGAGGGGGACTGGGAGGAAGCAGCCAGTGCAGGGACCTCCTGCGGCCATTCCCCTCAAGAACAAGTATACCGTTTTGGATACTTGTGGGGGGGATGACTTACCAGGGGTAAGTAACGGGGCTCAGGTCTCTGGCACCGAGCCTGTCCCCGTTACTCAGAAGGGAAGGGTGAAGAAGAGCAGAGCAATAGTAATTGGGGACTCGATAGTTCGTGGCACAGATAGGCGGTTTTGTGGGAACGAGAGAGACTCACGTTTGGTATGTTGCCTCCCAGGTGCAAGGGTACGTGATGTCTCTGATCGTGTTTTCCGGGTCCTGGAGGGGGAGGGGGAGCAACCCGAAGTCGTGGTCCACATTGGCACCAACGACATAGGTAGGAGGAGTGCTGAGGATGTTAGACAGGCTTTCAGGGAGCTAGGTTGGAAGCTCGGAGTTAGAACAAACAGAGTTGTTGTCTCTGGTTTGTTACCCGTGCCACGTGATAGAGATTCGAGGAATAGGGAGAGAGAACACTTAAATGCGTGGCTTCAGAGATGGTGCAGGAGGGAGGGGTTCCAGTTTTTGGATAACTGGGGTTCTTTCTGGGGACGGTGGGACCTCTATAAACAGGATGGTCTACACCTGAACCTGAGGGGAACCAGTATCCTTGGGGGGAGGTTTGCTAGTGCTCTTGGGGGGGGTTTAAACTAACTCGGCAGGGGCATGGGAACCCAGATTGTAGCTTCAGGGTGCAGGGCCTGGAGTGTAGGGAGGTGAGGAACATGGCATCAATTTCCAAGGAGGGTGCCTGTAAGCAGGGAAGAGGTTTGAAGTGTGTATACTTCAATGCAAGAAGTATACGAAATAAGGTAGGTGAACTTGCAGCGTGGGTTGGTACCTGGGACTTCGATGTTGTGGCTATTACGGAGACATGGCTAGAACAGGGACAGGATTGGCTGTTGCAGGTTCCGGGATTTAAATGTTTTAGTAGGGTCAGAGGTGGGGGTAAAAGAGGGGGAGGTGTGGCATTGCTTGTCAAAGATAGTATTACAGCGGTGGAAAGGACGATGGATGAGGACTTGCAATCTGAGGTAGTTTGGGCTGAGGTTAGGAATAGGAAAGGTGAGGTCACCCTGTTAGGAGTCTTTTACAGGCCTCCTAATAGTCCTAGAATCATTGAAGAAAGGATTGGGAAGGTGATTCAGGAGATGAGTGACAGTAATAGGGTGGTTGTTATGGGGGACTTTAACTTTCCTGATATTGATTGGGAAAGCTATAGCTCAAGTTCGTTAGATGGGTCAGTGTTTGTTCAATGTGTGCAGGAGAGTTTCCTGACACAATATGTAGACAGGCCAACAAGAGGTGAGGCCATACTGGATTTGGTTCTGGGTAACGAACCAGGCCAGGTGTTAGAATTAAAGGTAGGTGAGCACTTTGGGGATAGTGACCATAATTCGGTGATTTTTACACTCGTGATGGAGAGGGATAAGTGTGTACTACAGGGCAAGAATTATAGCTGGGGTAAGGGAAATTATGATGCGGTGAGGCATGACCTAGGATGTGTGGCTTGGAAAAGTAGACTCCAAGGCAAGAGTGTAAATGATATGTGGAACTTGTTCAAGGGGCAACTATTGAGTGTCCTTGATAATTATGTACCTGTCAGGCAGGAAGGAAAGGGCCGGGCGAGGGAGCCGTGGTTTAATAAGGAATTGGAATCCCTTGTTAAGCGGAAGAGGGCGGCCTATCTCAAGATGAGACGTGAAGGTTCAATTGGGGCGATTGAGAGTTATAGGGTAGCCAGGAAGGACCTGAAGAGAGAGCTAAAAGCAGCAAGGAGGGGACATGAAAGGTCCTTAGTCGATAGGATTAGGGAAAACCCTAAGGCTTTCTATAGGTATGTTAGGAATAAAAGAATGACTAGGGTAGGAATAGGTCCAGTCAAGGATAGTAGTGGGAAGTTGCGTGTGGAGGCGGAAGAGATTGGGGAGACACTGAATGAATACTTTTCTTCAGTATTTACTCAGGAACAGGGCATTGTTGTCGATGAGAATACTGAGGCACAAATAAGTAGAATGGATGGCTTTGAGGTATGTAGAGAAGAGGTGTTGGAAATCCTGGAAAAGGTGAAAATAGATAAGTCCCCTGGGCCTGATGGCATTTATCCTAGGATTCTCTGGGAAGCAAGGGAGGAGATTGCAGAGCCATTGGCCTTGATTTTTATGTCCTCTTTGTCTACAGGAGTAGTCCCAGAAGACTGGAGGATAGCAAATGTGGTTCCCTTGTTCAAAAAGGGGAGTAGGGATAGCCCCAGTAACTATAGGCCGGTGAGTCTCACTTCTGTTGTGGGCAAAGTTTTAGAGAGAATTGTAAGGGATAGGATTTATGCACATCTGGATAGGAATAATGTGATCAAGGATAGTCAGCATGGTTTTGTGAAGGGCAAGTCGTGCCTCACAAACCTTATTGAATTCTTTGAAAAGGTGACGAAGGAGGTTGATGAGGGGAAAGCGGTAGATGTGGTATATATGGATTTTAGTAAGGCGTTTGATAAGGTTCCCCATGGTAGGCTACTGCAGAAAATATGGAGATATGGCATTGAGGGTGAGTTGGAGGTTTGGATTAGGAATTGGCTGGATGGAAGAAGACAGAGGGTAGTAGTTGATGGCAAAGTTTCTTCATGGAGTGCCGTCACAAGCGGTGTTCCGCAAGGATCTGTTTTGGGACCATTGCTGTTTGTCATTTTTATAAATGACCTGGAAGAGGGGTTAGAAGGTTGGGTGAGCAAGTTTGCGGATGATACGAAAGTCGGAGGAGTTGTTGACAGTGAGGAAGCATATGGCAGGTTACAGCAGGACATAGAGAAGCTGCAGAGCTGGGCAGAAAGGTGGCAGATGGAATTCAATGTAGCTAAGTGCGAGGTGATTCACTTTGGGAAGAATAACAAAAAGATGGGGTACTGGGCTAATGGTCGGATACTTGGTAGTGTGGATGAGCAGAGGGATCTTGGTGTCCATGTACACAGATCTCTGAAAGTTGCCACCCAGGTAAATAGTGCGGTGAGGAAGGCATATGGCGTACTGGCTTTTATTGGTAGAGGAATTGAGTTCCGGAGTCCTGAGGTCATGATGCAGTTGTATAAGACTCTGGTACGGCCGCATCTGGAATATTGTGTGCAGTCTTGGTCGCCATACTATAGGAAGGATGTGGAGGCATTGGAGCGGGTGCAGAGGAGGTTTACCAGGATGTTGCCTGGTATGGAAGGAAAATCGTATGAGGAAAGACTGAGGCACTTGGGGCTGTTTTCACTAGAGAAAAGAAGGTTTAGGGGTGACTTGATTGAGGTGTACAAGATGATTAGGGGGTTAGATAGGGTAGACAGTATGAACCTTTTCCCGCGTATTGAGTCTGGTATTACAAGGGGGCATAGGTTTAAATTAAGGGGGGGTAGATATAGGACTGATGTTAGGGGTAGGTTCTTCACTCAGCGAGTAGTTAGTTCATGGAATGCCCTGCCAGTAACAGTGGTGGACTCTCCCACTTTATGGGCATTTAAGAGGGCATTGGATAGGTATATGGAGGATAGTGGGTTAGTGTAGTTTAGGTGGGCTTGGATCGGCGCAACATCGAGGGCCCAAGGGCCTGTACTGCGCTGTATTCTTCTATGTTCTATGTTCTATGTTCTCCACCCTGTGTAAATCCTACTTTTCAGGATCATCTCCAAAAACGTACCCACCAAAGTCAGACTCGCAGGTCAATAGTTCCCAGCCTTCTCCTCACATCCCTTCTTAAACAATGACATATTAGCCACACCCCAGTCCTCCAGTGCTTTACCCATGTTTATAGATGATACAAATATTTCTGCTCGATGCCGTACAATTTTCTCTCTAACTTCCCACAATGTCCTGGGACACACCTGATCAGGTCTTCAAGGTTTATCTATCTTTATGTTATCTAACATCTCCATCACTTCCTCTTCTGGACTGCAAACTGTTTCTAAAATATCAATATTTATTTCCCTGATTTCTCTCATTTCCATTTCTTTCCCAACAATAAAAACTGATGCAAAATATTCATTCATATCTCTCCCATCTCTTGAGGTTCAATACAAAGGTAACTCGTTGGTCTTTAAGGGGTCATACTCTCTCCAGTTGCTCCCTCACAGTTAACGTATTTATAGAATATCTTTGGATTACTTTAACCTTACCTGCTAAGGCTATTTCCTGTCCCCTCTTTGCTTTCCTCATTTCCTTCTCAAGAATGCCCCTAAACTCTTTATACTTTTCAAGACATTCTGTTAATCCCAATTGTCTCTCTCGTTGATTATTTTTGATTCTCAACTTGAACTTCAACATCTTTATTCATCCAGTGTTCGCTAACCTTACCTTCCTTGCCTTTCACTCTAACAGGAACAGAATGTTTCTGAACTCTTGTTGTCACACTTTGGAAGGCCTTCCTTGTCAGTCACCCTGTTACCTGTGATCAGTCTGCTCCAATCAACTTTTGAAAGGTCTTGTTTCATACCCTTTCATACCCACTTGCCTTACTCCAATTTAGAACTTTAACTTTTAGGGAAGACATATCCTTTTACATAACTATTTTAAAATTACTGGCATTATGATCATTGGTCCAAAAGTGTTCCCTGACTAACACTTTGGTCACTTGTCCTGCCTTATTTCCCAAGAGAAGATCAAGTTTTGATCAGTCTCCTGTAGGAACATTTATATATTGATAAAGAAAGTTTTCTTGCAATTGAAAAAATTCTTCACATCAAAACATTTAACACCATGGCAGTCTGAGTCAATGTTTGGAAAATTAAAATCCCCTCCTATTACAACCTGATTATTATAATATCTTCTCCATATTTGTTTCTCAATTGCCCTCTGACTATTGGGGAGCCGACAGTACAATCCCATCAAGGTGATTATCACCTCACTGTTATTGAGCAGTATTCAATAATGGAAGGAAATAATGCAAAATCCTTTCTTCACTGAAATTCATAAACCCCAAGGCCACAGGGAAGTCATTGCCTTGTGATTGGAAGAGGGAAGCCCAACGGATTTCCAACAGTCATTCATTAAACATCACTGAAGTTGATCATTGTCGATAATCAGATTTCTCAGCACCAATCAAGGATGAAACCATCGATCTTTCAGTCTTACAGAGCAGGAAGAATGGACTGAAAGAAGTGAGCATGAATTTTATTAATAACTCCAGTGATATTAGGTAGATGAGAACACTCACAGATGATCCAATAGAAAATAGGAACAAATACCCTGGGATGTCACTTCATCCTCTGTACTGACTTCACAGGGAAATATCTTCAGTGGCAGAAGTGAGGACCTCTCCCAAAGCCATGCCATAACAGATGGTGTCACCAATCACTGTAACCCATGGCATTGTATTAATGGTAAACCTGGCTGCCCACTTCCCTGTGTTGTTGGGGACTATGACTCTATCATTACTCTATCATCCGGTCCTCAGGTACTGAAGCCCAGCATTAGCTGTCTCTTCTGTAGACATGCCTAATGTTTGGGGGTGGGTTGGGGTTGAAACAGATAATAATACAAATTACCCAAACTTACTTTTTTTTAATTGAAAAGAATATATGAATGATTGACTTTGAAGTTTATTAGGCTCAGCTGCTCTGTTCAGTCTTCAAGCTTCAGTTGGACCCTTCAGTCCAAATTGTCCATGCCAACCAAATATCCTAAATTCATCTAGTCCCACTTTAGATTAGATTACATTACAGTGCGGAAACAGGCCCTTCAGCCCAATAAGTCTATACCGACCCGCCAAATCGCAACCCACCCATAACCCCATATTTACCCCTTACCTAACACTATTGGCCATACTAAATTGCCTGGAGTGTTAGGTTAGGGGTATGGGTGGGTTGCACTTTGGCGGGTCGGTGTGGACTTGTTGGGCCGAAGGGCCTGTTTCCACATTGTAAGTAATCTAATCTAATATTATCAGAACCTGTAGCCTTCAATTTATCAATGCTCCCAGCCAGACCTTGCTATCAGTTAGTGTGAACTGAATTGATTATCACAGCAGGTTCATGTTTTGTATCTCTGTAACCCCTTGAACATGAACTGTTCACTCAGAATCTTAGAATCCCTACTGTGTGGGAAAAGGCCCTTCGGCCCAACAAGTCTACACTGATCCTCCAAATCCATATCCCATTACTCTACATTTACCATTGACTAATACACTTAAGCTACACATCCCTGAACACTATGGGCAATTTAACATGGCCAATTTACCTAACCTGCACATATTTGGATTGTGGACAAAACCAGAGCACCGTCATAGTCCATCAACAGCGTACTGCTGAACAGATATTTAAATAAACTATTGGAGATTATTCTTAGGGATAGGGTTTACATGCATTTGGAAATGCAGGGCCAAATTAGGGACAGTCAGCATGGCATTATGCAAGGCAGGTCATGTCTTACTAACTTGATTGAATCTTTTGAGGAAGTGACAAAGGTAATCGATGAGGGTAGAGCAGTGGATGTTTCTGCATGGATTTCAGTAAAGGCGCCCGCTATGGTCCCTCACCCTGAAGATTACACCACATTGGATCCATGATATGGTGGCAGCTTCGATTCCCATAGAAAGCAGAGGACAGTGAGGAAAGGTGTTTTTCTGGCTGGAGGTTCGTGACTCGTGGTGTTCCTCAAGGTTCCATAATGGGACCTCTGCCCTATGTTTATTTGCAGATGGCAGAACGATCAGCGAAGTTGTGGATAAGGTTGTCAAAGATACAGTGGAGATCAACTGCCGATATGGGAGGAAAGGTGTCAGATGGAGTTTAATCTGGGTAAGTAGGAGGCGCTGCACTTTAGGAGATTGAATGATAGGGAAAAGGTATACTGTTAATGGCAGAACCCTGAACAGCACTGATGTACAGTGATCTTGGTTCAAGTCCATAGCTCCCTGCAAGTGACCATGCAAGTAAATAGGGTAGCAAAGATGATGTATGGTCAGCTTGCCTTTATTGGCTGATAAATTGAGTACAAGAGTCAAGATGTCATGTTTCAGCTTTATAAAGACTGTTCCTGTGCTGTACAGTTCGATGTTCTGTGTTCTCATGTGAATCATCTGTCGACCCTGATTTACATGATGCTCTTTGTCTCATGGTGTAGGACATCATTGCACCGATTGTCACATAGGATGCCTGTCCAAACAGTAATTGTAGTTTACACCATCGATACAGATTTGCATAGACATATCAGTTCCTACAGTTATAAGGTGAGATGTTACATCAATGCTATTCAAGATCTTGCTGATCAATTTGAGCCAATCTGCCCTTAGAAATGTTGTCATATTTTCCTCCCATTCTGAATGATTGGAAAGCTGAGGTGAGTGGGAATGACTGCTCACCTGTATTCACTTTGTGGGAAGTCACTCATGTCTTAACCCTGGCCATTCAGGGAACTGACCCCACACAGGGCAGTTCAGTGCATTCAGCCCCTTCTGGTTGGATAAAAGTTCTCATGTTGATTGAATCTCTATATCAATATGAGGTTGTTTATTGGAGATCACACAGAGGTGCTGAGTAATCTCAGACTGTTTTGTGGCTATCGAGGAATCAAATTTAAATTGGGAGTGGAAGAGAGAGATAGTATAGAAGGGTCTTGCTGATGCCAGCTAGCACTTGGAAGTTTATAAATGTTTACAGTAACAGTAACACCGAGCTGAATGTTCCCTCAGTACATTGTAAATGTCAGGACTGCTTCATCAACACTGCTGCCTGGGGCATGTCTGGAACAGTGTGTTTTACATCAGGGGATGTAAATATAGTGGGTCAAACTCTTTCATGCAAATAATAACACCGTTCTTCAATTCCATAATGATTCACTTGAAGGAAAATAGTGTTCGATATATTGTGTCACCATAGTTTTACCAGATCATAGGGTTCTCATTAGAGAGAAGAGGCTGCTTGTGATTTAACTTGAGGGCTACCAGACCTCAGATGAGGGAAGAGGTTGAGAAGGGGAGTCCTTCATGGTACCCTCAAGCCAGTGATGAGAATTGAGCCGATGCTGTTAGCATCATATTGCTCTGCAAACCAACAATCCAGCCAACTGAGCTCAACCCATTCCCATGGAATGTTGGATGACAAGATATTAAACAAATTTCATTTGACAGCCAAGGGAACGATGTCAGATTCAGAGAACATGTGTTGCTGCCATAATGCCAGAGGTTAGTACAATACAGAAGACTGAATGTTCTGGGTTGATGGGGTCTCTTCAAGTATTTATTTCTTCTCTTCAAGTTCAGTCTTTACCTCCCCAGAGGAGCCACCTCTCAGATGTGGGGTACTCTCTGAATGCTGATCCATTGGTGTGCATGACAAATACATTTAACACTCTACTTACTGGCCACTGAATTGGGCAGTACAAATTCCTAATGTGTAATATCAATGTACACATTTAACATTTACAAACTAACCCTGTGGTGAAATTCGTCAACTGAGAACAACTAAAAAAAGGTTTTATTCCCTACAGGTGCTCTTCATTGCCACTGATTTACTGGATTGACGTGTGATACTGAATCAAGCCTCCAGAAATCACTCTGAATGAAGGCATTAATGATCATGGAACAGAACTGTATTGGGATCACTAACATCAGGCTGGACCCTCTGATTGCAATGGTGTCTTGTTGTTAGGAGGATCCATCACTGTAGAGCTGAATTGCAGAGCTGATTTCCAGAAATGTGGTGACAGTGATGACCTTTGACATCAAGACCACACTTTGTCAAGTGTGGCATCAGGAGCCCAGGCAAAACTTGAATGAATGGGGTATCAGGAAGTAAACTCCGATGGATGGAGTCAAAACTGGCACAGAGTAGTTCTTAGAGGTCAGTCTTCTCATCTCCTGGTCATTTCTGCAGTAGTTCCTCAGAGTAGTGCTCTAGGCCCAAACATCTTCAGCTGCTTCATCAATGATGTGCCCTCCATCAGAAAGTCAGAAGTGGGGATGTTTGCCGATAATTGTAAAATGTTCAGCACCATTAGCAACTCATCTGATACTGAAGAAATCAATGTTTGAAGGGAGCAAGATCTCAACAATAGCATGGAATTGTAGAATCCCTACTCTGCAGATAGAGGCCATTCAGCCCATTGGGTCAGCACCAACCCTCCGAAGACCATCCCACACTACCACCCTACTGGCATAATTCTGCATTTACCACGGATAAACTACCGATCCTGCACAGCTTTGGAATGTGAGATGAAACCATTGAAACCAAAACCATACATACAGGTAAACTCCATGCAGATGGTCCTTCAAGGCTAGAACCTAAACTTGGGCGCCAGGTGCCGTGAGGCAGCATTGATTACCACTGTGCTGCCAGATATGCTGGGTATCTGGGCTTGGGCTGAAAAATGGCAGATAAGATTCACGCCATACAAATGCAAGGCAATGAATATCTGTGATTAGAGATGACCTTCCCTCCACACCTTGACATTCAATGGTGTTAACATCAGTGAATCCCCCATTATCAATATTGGCCAGAAATTCAATTGGCCTCACCCCATCAATACAGTGGCTGGGATAGCAGGTCAGAGGCTCAGAATACTGTAGCAAACAAATCACCTCCTGACTCCCCAAACCCTGTCCATCACCTGCAAGGCACAAGTTAGGGGCGTGATGGAATACTGCCCAATTGCTTGGATGAGTGAAACTTCAACAAAACTGATGGATCTTGACACCATCCTTAACAAAGCAGTGCATTTGATTAGCACTACATCCACAAACAGCCACTATCTTCACCACTGACAGCAGTGTGTTCAGTCTACAGGATACGTGCAGAAATTCACTAAAAGTCCTTAAACAGCACTGTCCAAAACTAGATGATTAGTACCATCTAGAAGAACAAGGACAGTGGATACTTGGGAACACCACCACCTGAAAGTTCCTCTCCAAGTCACTCTCCATCTTGACTTGGAAATATCTCACGATGCCTTCAATGTCAGACTGGGTCAAAGTCCTGGAATCCATTCCCTTATGGCATTGTGGGGCAACCTACAGCACATGGACTGCAGCAGTTCAAGAACGCAGCTCACATCACCTCTCAAGGGCAACTGAGGTTGACTAATAAATACTAGCCAGCCAACAATTCTGTGTGTCAGTAAACAAAGAATTGGTCATGAGGAATTTGTGACCCAGTGTTCTCGCTTTCCTGTGGATATCTGTAAAAGCAGCATTGTATTCAATGTGGACCATGAATAGGAAAATGCCCTCAATCGCTAATATCTTTCACTGGAGAACTGTTTTGCATGTGGGTCAATAGCCTGAAGGGAACATCTAATTCCAGTGGCATTGTGATTCAGTTAGCAACTTTCAATTAGAATTGCACTGAGTGTAGGTTCCTAGCTAAAGGGGAACAACTTACCCCAGTGTTCAGGTGTCACTGGGAGCATCTCTCAAAGTAAAATTATACTGAGTGTGGGTAACTAACTGGAGGGGAACAACTTAGCCAGTGGCCTTGCATAAGTAGGAGTATCTCTGACTATCTCTGACATGCCTTTCCCATTCCGAAGTGTTCGAACGCTGAATGAATATTCTAACAAAACAAACTCTAGTTGTCATTACCCTTATTCATGGAAATTCCATCTTCATATCTTGCATTGCTAAACCTTTTTAAAGTTTCGTACCCCAACTTTAGCTGTACTCATCTTTTAAGAAACAGAGGCATACTTCTTTTTGGATGTGGTACTGTACGGAGTATTCCAGTGTATTCCTGACTTGCGCCTTCTAGCTGGTGGACAGACTTTGAGGAGTCAAAAGTGAAGATGTAGTGCATTTGGATTTCAAAAGATTTTTTTTTAAGTGCTGCAAGGAAGGTTAATGCTCAAGACAGAAGCTCACAGTGTTGAGTGTAATGTATTAGCATGGATTGAGACTGGATTAACATAAAGATGGAGAGTTGGGATTAATAGACATTTTGTTGGAAAGATGTAATTTGTGAAGTGCCATCAGAACCTGTCCCAGCATCTCAATTCCTTGCTATCTATGTTAATGACTTGAAGAAGGAAATAGAGTATAATGTATTCAAATTTACTGATGATATATAAATAGCTGTGGTGGAGGGTACATTCTGGTAAGAACATAAGAAATCTGCAAGGGGATATAGATACATGGAGTGAATGGGCAAAAACTTGGAAGCTGGAGCTTTAATGCTGGAAAGTGTAAGGTCAAACACTTTGCTAGGAAGAATCAAAAAGCAAACAATTATAAATGGAGGAAGATTTCAAAAAGGTCAGCAAAGTGAGATTTATGTGTAAAACAAAAAGTTAGCATGTTCATCAAGTAATTAAGGATATAAGTGGAATTTGGGCTTTGTTACCATGGGTTTGAAGGTGTAAATATAGGGAAGTCTTATTACAACTGTACAGATTGTTGAGACTCCACCTTTAGTACTGTGTTTGATTCTGGTTTCCATATTTATGAAAGGAGATGCTGGTGTTGGAGGCAGTTCAAAAGATTCACTAGACGGATTCCTGGGGTGAAGGGTTAATTTAGGAAAAATGATAACCAGATTAAGTCTTTACTCATTAGCATTTTGAAAAAGTAAGGGGTGATCTTATTGAAATATACATAATTTTGAGGTGGTTTGACAGGGTAGATGTTGAGATGATGTTTCCACTTATGTAGGGATCTTGAATGAGGGAAGATAATTGCAGAATAAGGAGACACTTACAGTCAGTTCTGCTATAATGTGGTAATTCCATTCTTGTGCAATCCTGCGTTATAAGAAAATTGCGTAATAAGAGCACCATTTGAACTAATGGGGCCGGAATGGTATTATAACTAAGACACACCTTAAAATTCTGCACTTTAGAAACAGTGTCTTTAATTTGTCAGTTGGCATTATAGCGATTTTGTGCTAACGACACCCATTGCAACAGAACAACCTGTACATGAAAATATTGAAAAGTATAACCGATTAATTTTACTTTTAACAGAACGAGTTATTTCTGCCTGCCCTTGGTATACATGTCACTAAGACAATTCCCACTTCCAGTATTGGGAGTATTTCTATCCCTTCAGTGTGATAATGACAAACATTCTGACTTTTCCTGGGCATTCAAACTGTGTCACACATTGACCTGTTTTTTCCCCTCAGCCTTTGACCTTCCAGCACAACCACATTTTTATTTTAGTGTGACGAACTCAGGATCATTTGACTTGGATTTACAGATGTATTGATTGTATTTATCTCAATCAGATGCTTCTCTTTTTACATTTAAATTGTAATTACTGACAACAAATGCTCAGCTCTTATTGTCAACACATATTCACAATAAGGACTCCTTGAAAAACTGAACTCACCAAGATTACAACTCTCTTGCGTTTCATCCTGACCACAGATGAAGATAGTTACGGTTGATGGCAGTCAATCATCTCAGCCGTCACACATCTCTGCAGGAGTTCTTCACACTTGTACCTTGGCCTTAAAATCTGCAGCTGCCTCATCAATGCCTTTCCCTCCATTGCCATTTCCAAAGTAGAGAGGTTTGTTCATGCTTGCACAATATTCTGCACCATTTACATCTCCTTAGATAATGAAAAAATCTGTGTCATTATACCGTGAGATAACATCTAGCTTGGTCTGGTAATTGACAAGTAACATTTGTATCCCACAAGCACCAGGGAATAGCTATCCCCAAGAAGTGAGAACCTTCCAATATGCCAATGGCTTACAGTGACATTACTGTCACTGAATGCATAGCTAATAACAACCTGGTCCAACCATTGACAAGAAAATGATCTGGTCCAGCCATGCAAGTGCTGTGGACACAGGAGTATGCCAGATATTGATTTCTGCAGCAATAAGCTCCCTGTCTGTCTCTCCAATCTTTGTCTACCATCCAGAAAGTATAGCTTGGGTGGGATGGAATGCTTTCCATGTATCTCACTGAAAGCATTTCCAACAACATTTACAAAGCACCACATTGATCAGCATGCCAATTACCACATTCTGTACTCACTCTCTTCACCAATGACAATGAATACCACCCACAGATGCAAAACATTACACTCCAAGTGTTTTTTGACAGTACCTCACAGAACCATGACCTCTAATAGCTAGAAGAACAAGAGCAGGAGTTGCATAGAGACACCATCATATACTACTTCCCTTTCAGGATAGATTTCATTCTGACTTGGAAATACATCATTGTTCCATTACTACTGCTGTCTAAAAATTATGGAACTCTGCTCCAAAATATACAAGGTTTTCCTATCCACCAGATAATGCAGGTGTTCAAAAATGCTGCTCTCCAGTACTATCTCAAAAGCAATTAGAATTGGGCAAGAATTATTGGTCCAGACACCAAAACTCACATTTTGTGAGTACATTTAAAATTAACCAATATTCCCACATCTGAAAGAAGACAGCTCTGAACCTGAGCTGTGGTTATTGTCCAAAAGAATGTTCCACTTGGGAGACAGCAGGAAAAATAACCAACGGGAAAGTAGGGAAGCTTGGTGCTGATATCTTGCTGGATTCAGGATGTCATCTATTCCAGTGGATGGTCCATGTCAAAGCTTATTTTGTCGTGTCCAACGAATTTCCCAACTACTACTAGTCTATAAGCCAGAAGACAGAACCTTTTCCCTGTGGTCTATGGATTTATGTGTTGATGTTCCTTACTTTAGAAAATTATACTGAATCAAATTAAGGATCTTCAAAAGTGGGTCGATTTTGGGAGTTGCACGCTCGTGAAAATAAACATCACATAAGGATATCCTATCACAAGAAGTGGTCTAAAAAAGGGAGCAATCATTTTAGAGTCACCAGATTGTGGAGAGTCTAGTATTTGATCATGAGCACATCATCTCCCCTAAGCTTTAATATTGGCCTTTATTCAAATATAGCCTCTGAAGCCAGGCAATCGAACAATGTTAGAGTCTCCCACAACAAGCTTTAGTACAATTCTAGTGATTCCCAAGGTGTGTGTATGGACATTCTTATCCCCAGCATGTGCTCTGAATCTGGGAGGAGGAGCTCTGTTCCAAAGAGAGGAACTTGTGTGAGAGAGCCTGGACATCAGGCAGGAAGCTTTGCTTCATTCCAGATAAAAAGTGTGAACTCTAAACTAGAAAGTTGCAATAACCAATGTTGCATGGATTTGGGTGGGAGCAGTGGACTACAGTCTCAGACAGGTCAGGGAGTCCATGCCAAATATTGAAATTCTTATGATTGTGGTAGGCACCTAACATGGGGTATGGTGCTTGGATTCACTGCTGGATGCATCCAGAAAGTATAGCTTGGGTGGGATGGAATGCTTTCATGGATAAAATTGTTGGGATGTTCAATCCTGTACACGTGGGATGGACTCAAAATTTTATCATTTTTTTAAAATTCCATATTGTAGAGGGCATCCACTCCCAGTCACTGTGAAGTGATTTAATATCCCATATTATAGTTCATACAGTGTGGACCTAAAATTCTAGACACAATCTGAGCTGTGGAAACTCCAAAACTGATTGCAAAATTCTTGCAATCAATGTTTGTGCTAAATGTACAACATTGTTGATTTACTCTTGCAGGGTGCCTTTGCGTAGATGTTGTGTCCTATAGGAAAATCCAACCAGTCAGAGTAACCTATAAAGCAGCTCAAATCAATCACTGCAGATGCTGGAAACCAGATTCTGGATCAGTGGTGCTGGAAGAGCACAGCAATTCAGGCAGCATCCGAGGACAGGCAAAATCGACGTTTCAGGCAAAAGCCCTTCATCAGGAATAAAGGCAGAGAGCCTGAAGCATGGAGAGATAAGCTAGAGGAGGGTGGGGGTGGGGAGAGAGTAGCATAGAGTACAATAGGTCAGTGGGGAAGGAGATGAAGGCGATAGGTCAGGGAAGAGAGGGTGGAGTGGATAGATGGAAAAGGAGTTGGGCAGGTCGGACAAGTCGAGTTGCTGGAGGTTAGCTTCAGGGCTGAGGAAATGACCTGGTAGTTGCAGTGAGAGAGAGACTCCCTGAGATTCCTATCCACTCCACCCTCTCTTGATGAAACGGTTAAAAGTGGATAAATCCCCAGGACCTGATCAGGTATACCCGAGAACTCTGGGAAGCTAGAGAAGTGATTGCTGGGCCTCTTGCTGAGATATTTGTATCATCGATAGTCACAGGTGAGGTGGTGGAAGACTGGAGGTTGGCAAATGTGGTGCCACTGTTTAAGAAGGGTGGTAAAGACAAGCCAGGGAACTATAGACCGGTGAGCCTGACCTCGGTGGTGGGCAAGTTGTTGAAGGGAATCTTGAGGGACAGGGTGTACATGTATTTGGAAAGGCAAGGACTGATTAGGGATAGTCAACGTGGCTTTGTGTGTGGGAAATCATGTCTCACAAACTTGATTGAGATTTTTGAAGAAGTAACAAAGAAGATTGATGAGGGCAGAGCAGTAGATGTGATCTGTATGGACTTCAGTATGACGTTCGACAAGGTTCCCCATGGGAGACTGATTAGCAAGGTTATATCTCATGGAATACAGGGAGAACTAGCCACTTGGTTACAGAACTCGCTCAAAGGTCGAAGATAGAGGGTGGTGGTGGAGCGTTGTTTTTCAGACTGGAGGCCTGCGACCAGTGGTGTGCCACAAGGATCTGTGCTGGGCCCTCTACTTTTTATCATTTACATAAATGACTTGGATGCGAGTATAAGAGATACAGTTAGTAAATTTGAAGATGACACCAAAATTGAAGGTGTAGTGGACAGCGAAGAGGGTTACCTCAGATTACAGCAGGATCTGGACCAGATGGGCCAATTGGCTGAGAAGTGGCAGATGGAGTTTAATTCAGATAAATGTGAGGTGCTGCATTTTGGGAAAGCAAATCCTAGCAGGAAATAAACGCTTAATGGTAAGGTCCTAGGGAGTGTTGCTGAACAAAGAGACCTTGGAGTGCAGGTTCATAGCGCCTTGAAAGTGGAATCGCAGGTAGATAGGATAGTGAAGGCGGCGTTTGGTATGCTTTCCTTTGTTGGTCAGAGTATTGAGTACAGGAGTTGGGAGGTCATGTTGTGGCTGTACAGGACATTGGTTAGGCTACTATTGGAATATTGCGAGCAATTCTTGTCTCCTTCGTATCGGAAAGATGTTGTGAAACTTGAAAGGGTTCAGAAAAGATTTACAAGAATGTTGCCAGGGTTGGAGGATCTGAGCTACAGGGAGAGGCTGAACAGGCTGGGGCTGTTTTCCCTGGAGCATCGGAGGCTGAGGGGTGACCTTATAGAGGTTTACAAAATTATGAGGGGCAAGGATAGGATAAATAGACAACGTCTTTTCCCCGGGATCAGGGAGTCCAGAACTAGAGAGCATAGGTTTAGGGTGAGAGGGGAAAGATATAAAAGAGACTTAAGGGGCAACTTTTTCACACAGAGGGTGGTACGCGTTTGGAATGAGCTACCAGAGGATATGGTGGTGGCTGGTACAATTGCAACATTTAAGAGGCATTTAGATGGGTGTATGAATAGGAAGGGTTTGGAGGGTTATGGGCCGGGTGTTGGCATGGAACTAGATTGGGTTGGGATATCTGGTTGGTGTGGACAAGTTGGACTGAAGGGTCTGTTTCCATGCTGTACATCTCTATAACTCTATGACTCTATAATTATTCCCAAAACCACAGTCAGTGCAAGTCAAAGAATTTTACAGTAACCTTTCAAACCTCCCCAGCTTCTGCCTGATCAGATTGCTGATGGTGTTTTCAAAGCTTTGTTTTCTCTTTGTAAAGTCCAGATGTTTTGATGATCTCTCTGATTATATTCACTCCCAGACAGATCAACCTGAGACACGGTCAGTGCAGTGACCTAGCCTTCTCTGTGTTTCCTGACAGCCTCATGTCTCAGTTGAAGCCAGTTTACAAACCCGTTGTGATGTCTGAACTCTCTCTGTGATGTACACGGTGAGGTCACACTTGTTCTGTGAGGTCACACTTTGACCTGTCCAGTTCAAGTGGCCTCACTGCGATCAAACAGGGAGTAAGCCGGGGAGGACCGAAACCCTCACCTTTCTCAGGTTACAATGTGTTCATATTCCAGAATATACAAAGCAGTTCTAGACATAGACATTAGGGTGTACGGGTGTTGCTCAATGACACGGAGTCAGAGACACACAGATAGAGATTCAGACTGCCCTGGAGATGTTTCAGAGCTGACTCTGAGACACACACGATCTGTACAGCAGCAAATGGGAGTGAATCTCATTCTTTGTTCCCTGCAGTGTACTGGGCATGCTCAGTCTAGAAACCCAAAACAGCTGACTGATGATGGAGCAGTTTGAAGGGGGATGGAGGGGTGAGGCCAGGGAGGGTATGGGTTTGGGCCTACTATACAGAGTGATGTGGGTTTCACTCCTTGTCTGTCTTTTCCTCTTGCTTCACTGTCTACATCAGTCTGCAGCCTTGTCCACTGTGGCATTTCAAAATATCATTCATATAATTCTGAATTGTCTTCAGGGTTCACACCTCTACCACTCATTTCGGCTGCGCTTTCCAGCTCTTTCTCTTATCCTCCAGGGTTTTAGTTGTTGACACGCTACTCCTCCTTCAACTAAAGGGTTCAATTTCCTTCACTTAAATCTATGCCCCGGTCCTTAATCCCTCCATCCATAGGAAATGTTCTCTTCCTGTATACCCTACGCCCATCATAGTTTTATAAATCTCAGTCCTGTCTCCTCTCCATCGCCTCTGCTTTAATGAAAACAATCCCAGTCTGTCCAAACTCTCTTCAGAACGAAAACTCTCCAAGCCCAGGGAACATCCTGGTCAATCTCCTCTGCACCCTCTCCAATGCACTCACATCCCTTCTACAGTGTACAGAACTCTGTTGGCCAATATTTCAAGTGAGTTTGAGAACGGTCATGTCGAACCTTAGACATCGCTGGGAGTATCATGGACAGTTCTAGAGTGTTCTGTTCTGGATGGAATTCGATTGGTCAGAATGTTGAGCTTTACACAAAACACACTTAATTCTTACACCACAATTAAAATGCAAACAATGAAAAAAAAACAACTTGAACCTGTTGGAATACAGAACAAAGTAATATATTATTTAATTCTACCAATCAACTGTTCTAATTCTGCCACACCCTATAAACAGACCCATAGTAAAGGCAAATTCAGCAAAACAGATTTCTCTCAATCCTCCAATCCAAAAGATGGGAACACCAAAACAAACAAGCAATCTCACAACAGAGAGAGTTCAAGCTTTTTTCCTACAGCAAAGAGAGGTGACAGCTGGGACTAATAGCTTCAATACCAAATAATGCAACTTCAGAATCTGAGAGCAGCACTGAGCCCCTGGATCAGTGAGAGCCAGACTCCACTTCCTCATGCTGCTTTGGTCGTAATTTAAGAAAACCCAAAGCTATTTACTCTGCTTTCCATGGAACATAGACCCTGGCACCAGGTTGATAACATCCCTCATCAAGAGAAACAGAACACATTGTCCTTAAAGGGACAACATACCAGTCTGCTCTCCTTGGAGTCAATGATACTGACACAGTGGGGTCAGTGACACAGTAACTATTAGATGAGAAATGCACAGTCCCATCCCAGCAGTTTCAGCAGAGTGAACCCTGTCGTAGATTAGATTCCCCTACAGTGTGGAAACAGGCCTTTTTGCCCAACCAGTCCACACCAACCCTCCGAAAAGTAACCCACCCAGACCCATTTCCCTCTGACTAATACACCTAATATTATGGACACTTTAGCCGCCAATCCACCTGACCCACTCATTTTTGGACTGTGGGCGGAAACTGGAGCACCCGGAGGAAACTCACGCAGATACAGGGAGAATGTGCAAACTCCACACAGAGTCACCCGAGGCTGGAATCGAACCTCGGGCCCTGGTGCTGTCATGCAGCAGTGCTAACCACTGAGCCACTGTGCTGCCCCAGGGCACGAGATTATCCATCTTTATTAATTTATCACCTTCCAATTTTACTGAAGAGTTCTGGTAAATTTGTAAACAAGTTTCACAGGAAAAGGAAGAGGCCATTCAGCCCCTAGATCCTGTTCCTATCCCACAATAAGATCGGCGTTGATCTATGGCCTCACTCCATTTGTCTGCCTTGACCCCATACACCGATTAATAAAAATCATTGTTTATGTCAAATATAAGTTTAACAATTGAATTGGTATAGACTGCAGTTTGAGGTACAGAGTCCCAAACCCTACCAACTCTTCCCATCTCCAAGTTCTCTTTCTTTCCTCAGTCCCCGGGCATCCTCCTGCATCTGGAGCGTGTCCCAGCGGCAAAATAAAACGGTGTGGTCTTCGCTGTCGCGGTGGTCAGCCATCCCTCTTCCTTCACCAGCACAAGCTCCCCACCATCACACAATATCCTCCAGTGTAAATAAAAACCCTTGGAGCTAAGTGAGGGGGGGGGGGGGGTGGAATATAAAATAAAATTAGTAACGGTCCCCGGCCCCGCTAACCGGCAAGATGTCTCACTGTGGGGAGGGGACCAGGCTCGATCCTCTCCCCCTCAGCCCCCAATGTCCACCATCATTACCTTCGGGAACAGGACTTTACTGACACAGTCCGCTCTCCCTCCATCCCCCAATAACCACCATCGTTACCTTGGGAAGAGGGACTTTATTGACACAGTCCGCTCTCCCTCTGACCCTCTTCCTTTCTGGGTGGGACCGCCGCCATTTTAGCTCCAGGCCCCGCCCCCTCCCCCGCCGCGCGCGAGCTGGCGGTTAACGGCCGCCTCGTGCCCCGAGTGACCGTTAGCAGCTGCTTCAGAAGATAAACTCTTTAAAGAGAAACAACCCTTTCAGGAGAGAAAACAGAAAACAAAAGGGCCGACTTCGGTGTCGCCAAACAAAATAATACGTTTTAGAATGAAAAATACTCCTTCCCACAGGCAGGGAGGTGAAAGTGATGAAGAAATTGTGTGTCGCCGCATCAAGTCCCAAAGCGCGATCTTCCGAATGACGGCCGCCCCCGGACCCCAAACGTTGTCTCAGCTTTATCTCTCTCTGGGCAGATACTGCCAGACCTGAAGCACAAAGGAACTTGTCAGTCCTGGTCAGGATTCTCTTCATGTTAAAATGTAGCTTCAGTTAGCAGTTAGGAAAGTAAATGCAATGTTTGGGCTTGTTTGAGAAGGTTAGAATAGGGACGTGTTGCTCGGGCAGTATAAGGTATTTGGAATATTGTGAGCAGTTTTGGGTCTCGTATCTAAGGAAGGATTCTTTTTATTTCAAAAATACACTTTATTCATGAAGAATATATAGATATCCATAGTTACTAAAGAAGTTTGATTCTTTGCAATAGCAAGTAAAGAAAACAAGACTAAACATTGAATTTGGACTCTATCCAATAAACAAACCAAAAGCATTTCTTACTTGTATAATATTATATATATTTTTGAGGTATCCAAAGGGTCCGATAACTTAATGGGTCCACTTGCCTTCAGCAGAAAGACCTCAAACAGTGGTCCTTCCCCAATGTGTCTTGATAGCAGCTGCTGTAAATGTGTTGCTGGAAAAGCGCAGCAGGTCAGGCAGCATCCAGGGAACAGGAGAATCGATGTTTCAGGCATAAGCCGTTCTTCAGGAATGGCTTATGCCCGAAACGTCGATTCTCCTGTTCCCTGGATGCTGCCTGACCTGCTGCGCTTTTCCAGCAACACATTTTCAGCTCTGAACTCCAGCATCTGCAGACCTCACTTTCTCCTCAAAGATTTCAACCTACTGCGAATCCTCTTACTTGATAGCAGCTGTCCCAAACTTTAGTGCATCCCTCAGCACGTAGTCCTGGAACTTGGAACGTGCTAATCTGCAACACCCGATTGGAGTAACCTCCTTGTTTTGGAAGACCAACAAGTTTTGGGCAGAACAAAGAGCATCTTTGGCCATGTTGATGGTCCTCCAAGCACAGTCAATGTTTGTCTCAGTGTGTATCACAGAATCCTAGAACGTAGAGTTCTGCTTCACGGAGCTGCTTGGGATGAACCTTAAAAACCACTGCATCTTTCTGCAGACTTCCTTTGCAAAGGTACATTCCAGAAGAGGATGTGACACA
The DNA here is from genome assembly GCF_037043375.1 of Chiloscyllium plagiosum. Taxonomy (NCBI): domain Eukaryota; kingdom Metazoa; phylum Chordata; class Chondrichthyes; order Orectolobiformes; family Hemiscylliidae; genus Chiloscyllium; species Chiloscyllium plagiosum. The sequence continues at coordinate 31,392,363 of NW_028270185.1, read as the reverse complement.
GTCTCGACTCAGTCTGCAGCAGCTTCAAGGGCAGAGTGTGGTGGCACACACAGTCTAGGAAGACAAGAGGATCTCGCAGGTAGTGACCTTCCCACCGCCAGCCAAGCAATGATTTGGTGTTTGTTGGAAAGTTCTGGTGATGAGGCATTTTGCCAAGTTACTTTTGACAGTCTGCTCAGGGAACCATGTTACAGGATCTCCCCTCTCCTTTTGAGAAAGTCTGTAGCCTTAAAACTTGTCCGTAAAGATTTTGACTAAAATGTAATGTTGAATTATAGAACACATTTGCTGCACACTAGAAAATAGACAGGGAAGGTAAGGCAATTAAGAATATTTATCTTGGCATCAGTGAATCTGTGTAAACAGGACACAGAGTGATAACATTCATGGCTGTTTCCTTGTGAAATTAGGAACAGTGTTTGATTCTGACCTCTAAATGAAACCCGGTATCAATTAACTTCTCTCCTTAATTATTGTCCTTCACTGTTATCTTTCTAGTTAAGAACATGCATTGTTTTTGTAAACTTGATTTGAATAAAGGAAGCCTGTTTGTGACAGTACAGCAGCGTAGCCTGCTGGGCTGTAGGGGAGCTGATATCCTACTCTCCTTAGTTATTAGAACCTAGTTAGCCTGGCTTATAGATATCAGTGTTATGTTCTAACAGTGATGCTATTGGTAATTAAAGGGGAAGACTAAAATTAAACTAAACTGTCTGAAAGAGGTTTTTTTAATGCCAGACTTCCAAAAAGTACGATCTCTGGGACGAAACAAGAGAGGCTTACAGGTTGAGTCCACAAGGGGTTTCCTGGGCCATCTCAACTCTGTGCTTTATCAATTTGCTGCTGTGATCAGGGTTCCAACAAGGGACACGTTTGAGTGAAACTGGAAATGAGGAGCTTTACCTAAGGGTCAGGCTCACAAGGTAAGATTATATCTTGATTGCTCTTTGTGTGCTGCTTCCCCCATTTTACTCTCATGGTACCCTGACTGAACCCTAAATGAGATCGTTTAACTAGAAGCAGAAAATTATGGGGTTAGAGGCCGCTGTGTTTTGTGGGGTTAGAGACCCCTGTAGTAATTGGGGTTCGAGTTCCCTGTAGATCAGTAGTTTTGTGAAGGTTTAAAGTAAATAAGATAAATATGGTGTAACCCTAGATAAGATGGAAGACAAATGTCCCCTAACAAAAATAATAAGTCTGTATCCTAACTATGAGAAACAATTAAGGAGAATATCGACCACAGCTGCTCAACAGAATAGATTTGGGGCAAAAAGAAAAGGAACTAAGCAGAAAGAAGCCATATCAGTGTGGAAAAAGGTAGCTCAGGAAATATGGGAGAAATCCATGCAATCATCATGAGACCAAACTTTATTAAAAAGGGAATTAATCCATTAACTGAGGAAGGATCTGAACTAAATTGGATAGAACTAAAATGCACATATGAAGCACATGATTTAGAAGCAGAATTAGAATTGGCGAGGGAGAAAATAAAATAAAAAGGGTAAGCAAAGAATCACAGTTGAAGCTGAAATGTCAGGGGCCCAAAGAAAAGGGAAACGGCTGAATAAACAACAGATTGCAGCTGCAGCCGCGCAGGACTAGACGGACGACAAAGACTGTTCCTTATATCCCACCTCTCCCAAAGACCCATTACAAAAAAATCCTGATCCATCCGCAAATGAGTGATGGGTCTCAGATTCAGAGGAGGAAATATTTTACGCCTCCCGTCCAGTCAGCTGATCTCCTCTGATTGCCCACCGGGGACCTCCTCAAATCTCACCCACAGTACGGCCAAGGTGAACACTCTTCATAAAAAAATGTTGCCTGAACCCCACCCCCACTGAGGACCAATGTGCCAAGGCCCATGGCCTTCCCTCAATGAATCATTGTCCCTGTGTGTTTTAGGAGTGTTACAATTGCACTGATAAGTGAACTAAGGCCACTGATTCTGATCAAATCTAACTGCTGCTTTTAAAACCAGTTCATACTCTTTAACCAGAAAGAAAGCAAACAAAAGTATTATAGTTCGACTTTAAAGCAACCAGAAGTGCAAATTAGATACAAACTAATGCAATTTAAAATTCGGACTAGAAGGATTAGGCCACCGTGCAGGTTGGCAATTACAACTCTGCCTCCTAATTAGTATTTACAGACAGCCTATGGCATTCTACTGGGACCACATTTAATTCTTTCAAGATAAAAGTACATGTGGCTGCAACCCAATTATTTTAAAGCTGCACCCAAATTCTCCCCGCCATTCATACTATGGCAGCGGCTGCCCGTAATATAACTTCACATCAAAATGTAGAAGTCTGTACATCCCATTCTGTGGTATCCTTGCTTACCTCTAAACGTACTCAACACCTCACTGTGGTTCGACTCTGTCGCTATGAGATTTCAATACTTCAGAATCCACTTATCTCTTTTAGAGACTGCTTCAAAATTTACCCAGGTACATTCCTGCAGGAAGAACCTCTTGAACTGCCTGATCCTCCCCATGATTGTGTTCTCATAAATGAACTTGTTATTAAACCATGTCCTGACGTTACGGATCAGGATCTTGTTAACCTTGACCTTACACTTTATGTCGATGGTTCTTCTTCTACTTCTCCAAAGGAAAAACGAATGTCAGGATATGCGATCGTCACTTTGTCCTAAACAATCGAAGCTTATTCTGTCAACCCATCCTTTTCCGCCTAACAAGCTGAACTCCTTGCTTTCACCCATGCCTGTACACTTACTAAAGGAAAGTCAGCTAATATCTGGACTGATTCCCACTACGCTTTGGATGTGCCCATGATTTTGGTCAACTCTAGCAGCAGCGCAGCTTCCTTGCCTCATCAGGAACCCCTATCCTCAATGCTGTCTGTTTTGCTAATCCCCTCAGTGCTATTCAACGTCCCTCTCAGCAATTATCAAATGTTATGTTCACTCACAAAGTTATAGAGATGTACAGCAGGGAAACAGACCCTTTGGTCCAACTCGTCCATGCCAAACAGACATCCCAACCTAATCCAGTCTCACTTGTTGCACCCGGTCCATATCCCTCTAAACCCTTCCTATTCATATACTCATCCAGATGCCTTTTAAGTTTTGCAATTGTACCAGCCTCCACCACATCCTCTAGCAGCTCATTCCACACACATACCACCCTCTGCATGAACGGTTGCCCATTAGGTCTCTTTTATATCTTTCCCCTCTCACCCTAAACCTATGTCCTCTAGTTCTGGACTCCCCGACTCCAGGGAAATACCTTTGCCTATTTATGCTATCCAAGCCCTTCATAATTTTATACACCTCTATAAGGTCACCCCTCAGCCTCCAACGCTCCAGGTAAAATAGCCCCAGCCTATTCAGCCTCTCCCTATAGCTCAAATCCTCCAACCCTGGCAACATCCTTGTAAATCTTTTCTGAACCCTTTCTACATCCTTCCAGTAGGAAGGAGACCATAATTGCATGCAATATTCCAAAAATGGCCTAACCAATGCCCCGTACAGCCACAACATGACCTCCCAACTCCTGTACTCAATACTCTGACCAATAAATGAAAGCATACCAAATGTCTTCTTCGCCACTCCTCTGATGCTTCCGATGTCGCCCAAAGCAACAACTCTGCTAAGCGGCTAAGAAAGCAGGTTTTGAGCAAAAAGACGTGGTTACTGAAATGACAAATAGGGAACCTCTTCTGACACCCTGACCATGCCTGACCTAGAGCAAATACGGACCCATCAGGGGGACACCTCTGATGAGGAGAAACAAAGGTGGATAGACCATGATTGTTATGTTACAATAAGCTTTGGGTTATGCCGGAAGGACAGACATGTCTGTCCAACACGACTTTGCCTATTCTAGTTGATTATGTACATACACGCATGCATATAGGTAAGGAAGGAATGGTGGACAGAATTTTCCAAATTTGATGGAATCCCAACCTGCAAGAAACAGCAAAACAAGAACTGCAAATTGCTTAATTTGTTAAAAGGATAATCCCGGGAAAGGAGTAAAGTATCCACCAGATGAAACTCCCTTGCCAAGTGCACCTTTTGATACTATCCAGTTAGATTTTGTAGAGTTACCGAGATGTCATTGTTATAAATATTGTTCAGTGATAATCAATGTATTTAGTAAATGGATTGAAGCTTATCCCTGTACTGACTGCACAGCAACAACTACTTGTAAAATTCTACTAAAGGAAATCATACCCAGATTTGGAATACCAGTAACAGTCTCTTCCAACAATGGCCCCCACTTCTGTGCGGAGCTAGCCAAGGCACAGTGTAAGAGTTTGAATATGAATAAAAAGTTCCATTGTGCCAACCACCCCCAAGCAGCGGGAATTGTAGAAAGAGCCAATGATACCTTAAAAGGTCAGGTAAGAAAATTGGTAGAAGAAAGCTGATTGGAGGCAGATGTTGGCATGTAAAGCGACGGCTAGAAATGGGAAGCCTTCGGAAATGAGATAACAAGAATCGAGAGAAAGTATATTCCTGTCAGGGTGGAAGGGAAGGCTGGTATGTATAGGGAATGCTGGATGACTAAAGAAATTCAGGGTTTGTTTAAGAAAAAAGAAGGAGGCATATGTCAGGTATAGACAGAATAGATCGAGTGAATCCTTAGAAGAGTACAAAGAAAGTAGGAGTTTACTTAAGAGGCAAATCAAGAGAGCAAAATGGGGACATTAGGTGGCTTTGGCAAATAGAATTAAGGAGACTCCAAAGGGTTTTTACAAATATATTATGGACAAAAGGGTAACTAGGGAGAGAATAAGGCCCCTCAAAGATCATCAAGGCGCCTCTGTGTGGAGCCACAGAAAATGGGGAAGATATTAAATGAATATTTTGCATCAGTATTTATTGTGGAAGAGGATATGGAAGATATAGACTGTAAGGAAATAGATGATGACATCTTGCAAAATGTCCAGATTACAGAGGAGGAAGTCCTGGATGTCTTGAAACGGTTAAAAGTGGATAAATCCCCAGGACCTGATCAGGTGTACCCGAGAACTCTGGGAAGCTAGAGAAGTGATTGCTGGGCCTCTTGCTGAGATGTTTGTATCATCGATAGTCACAGATGAGGTGGTGGAAGACTGGAGGTTGGCAAATGTGGTGCCACTGTTTAAGAAGGGTGGTAAAGACAAGCCAGGGAACTATAGACCGGTGAGCCTGACCTCGGTGGTGGGCAAGTTGTTGGAGGGAATCTTGAGGGACAGGGTGTACATGTATTTGGAAAGGCAAGGACTGATTAGGGATAGTCAACGTGGCTTTGTGTGTGGGAAATCATGTCTCACAAACTTGATTGAGATTTTTGAAGAAGTAACAAAGAAGATTGATGAGAGCAGAGCAGTAGATGTGATCTGTATGGACTTCAGTATGACGTTCGACAAGGTTCCCCATGGGAGACTGATTAGCAAGGTTATATCTCATGGAATACAGGGAGAACTAGCCACTTAGTTACAGAACTCGCTCAAAGGTAGAAGATAGAGGGTGGTGGTGGAGGGTTGTTTTTCAGACTGGAGGCCTGCAACCAGTGGTGTGCCACAAGGATCTGTGCTGGGCCCTCTACTTTTTGTCATTTACATAAATGATTTGGATGCGAACATAAGAGGTACTGTTAGTAAGTTTGCAGATGACACCAAAATTGAAGGTGTAGTAGACAGCGAAGAGGGTTACCTTAGATTACAACAGGTTCTGGACCAGATGGGTCAATGGGCTGAGAAGTGGCAGATGGAGTTTAATTCAGATAAATGCGAGGTGCTACATTTTGGGAAAGCAAATCTTAGCAGGACTTATCGACTTAATGGTAAGGTCCTAGGGAGTGTTGCTGAACAGAGAGACCTTGGAGTGCAGGTTCATAGCTCCTTTAAAGTGGAGTCACAAATAGATAAGATAGTGAAGAAGGTATTTGGTATGCTTTCCTTTATTGGTCAGAATATTGAGTACAGGCGTTGGGAGGTCATGTTGTGGCTGTACAGGACATTGGATAGGTCACTGTTGGAATGTTGTGTGCATTTCTGATCTCCTTCCTATCGGAAAGATGTTATGAAACTTGAAAGGGTTCAGAAAAGATTTACAAGGATGTTGCCAAGGATCTGAGCTACAGCAAGAGGCTGAACAGGCTGGGGCTGTTTTCCCTGGAGTGTTGAAAGCTGAGGGGTGACCTTATCGAGGTTTACAAAATTATAAGGGGCATGGATAGGATAAATAGACAAATTCTTTTCGTTGAGGTCGAGAAGTCCAGAACTAGAGGGTATAGCTTTATGGTGAGAGGGGAAAGATACAAAAGAGACGTAAGAGGCAACTATTTCACGCAGAGGGTGGTACGTGTATGAATTGAGCTGCCAGAGGAAGTGGTGGAGGCTGGTACAATTGCAACATTTAAGAGGCATTTGGATGGGTATATGAATAGAAAGGTTTTGGAGGGATATGGGCTGGATGCTGGCAGGTGGAACGAGATTGGGTTGGGATATCTGTTCGGCGTGGATGGATTCGACCGAACGGTCTGTTTTCATGCTGTACATCTCTATGACTCTAAACGGATCTTAATTAGCTGCAAGTACTCCCAATTACCCTTTTAAATATGCCAACCATTATGCAGAAAAGACGGGATTCTTAGCGGCTGAACTGATATATGGAAAACCCTTGAGGACTTGCTGGTCTGCACCATTAACTGCCCAACACCCTATTGATGTGCATGCCATGACAGAAGAGATGCTCAGGTACCTGATTAAGCTAACCAAAGCATTGCAGTCTTATCATCAACAGGTCAAAGAAGCCTATCAGTCACCAGGGAAGAAAGAAGAAAAAGCCCCAACGTTTAAAGACATTAACCCTTGTGACTACCTACTACTGAAAGACTTCAATCATGAAAAATTGGGCCTCTACTGGAAAGATCCTTATGAAATTCTTCTGACAACTGAAACTATAGTAAAGGTAGAAGGACGTTCAATATGGGCGACAAAGGACGTTGCAAGCTTGTATCTTCCTCACAGTCCTAGTGTTAGTACTGATATTGGCATCTGATGAAAACCCAACCGAAGTACATGCGCCCAGCTGTAACCAACCTATCTGTGATATCTCAGACCGGCTAAACTCCAGTGTGACTGCATAAGTGAAACCTGTACTAAAACTATGGGAAGTTATGAATGCAACCACCCAGCTGAAACTCATTTAAACTACTCACATTATGTAAGTAAATATCACTCTCGACCTTATTGTCATCCTCACAACACTTCTGTGCCAGTCATCATGAATTGGCATAATTCCATAACCTCATCCGCTCTGTATACCAAAAAGTGTTACTTGAAATGTTTGTCTATTCCCCTCAAACTGAACTGTACAGATTGCAATATTGAGCACACAGTACCGAAATGAGACTGACCATCTACACCTTCTTAATGGAATCCTCTCCTATCCAACCCAATGCCACCGACAGCAATACCTTTACACGTTTCCTGTATTCAGTAGCTACAGCAATTGACAAGACAAGCTGGAAAGATGAACCAAGACCAAAAATACTATGCTCTCCAAATCCTCCTCCTGTTACTAATGGTTTCTTTATTTAAGCTAAACCTCCTGATCCATGTGTTATCTAATCACTCTTCTATCATTCTGATGTACAGTGTGTAAATAGGACTCATCCACTTATGCAGTCCCTCATTTGTGATGGAAACACCCATTTGGTAGAAGAAGCGCATCACTGTGTAAAGTGTACAAACCTAAAGGATTCAATATTAACGTTGGTCTGCTGTTAAAATGGTGCACTGAAAGACCTTCTGGTACCCTCAATATGGGGCAAGTGAAACAAAACCACGTAAAAATATTATCAAAGACACTGATCATACCCCTGCTCTCCGTCTGTTAATACCCTTGGACAACTGAACATAACATTTGGTAGCACTCACTGTTTATAAGATTCAGCTCTCACTCTGAGTGGACTCCTCATTCACTCACAGAAGCGCACCCTTGGAGCTCCTTTTAACCTTCATTGACTATGTGAAAACAAAGCCGACTCATATTTACCCAATGACTGGTACGGAAGTTGTGCCGTAGTACACACGTTACCACATTTTACCCTCCACCATGAAATGTCTGAAATAGATGATGAATGGAACACCCACCAAAATGTGAATCAGTACGGAATAAAAAGTAAAGGACAAACAAAACTTACACAAATTTTTCCATCAACAAGCCTGGTGGTCCAGGTTGCTGGGAGGTCTTATTCCTGGCTGGTGTGTTGAGATGGCCCTAGATCAGATAAGTGACCTGGCAATGACATAGAAAAACTTGCCAACTCAACTGCCCATGCTCTGAAGCTGGTGAACAAAGAGTTACAGGGGATCCAGATGATGATGCTTCAGAATCAGCTCGTGCTAGATTTCCTCCTTGCTAAAGGAGGTGCTTATTCAGTCATTGGCCCGCAATGTGGCACCTACTTCGATGATTTCTCGAAAAACATTTGGACAACACAGATGTTATCAATAAATCGGGTCAAGACACAGGGAAGGTACCTGCCCCACCGTTATCCGATTCATGTGGATGGAGTGTTAGTTGCTGGCTATAGTCGCTATATGGGTGGATCATATGGGATGTACTGATAGTCCTTTGTCTCATCTTAGGAATATACATTGTCATCCATCTATGCATGAAGCGGACCTTATATTGTTTTTTGCCTAAGCCAAAAAGGAATCTGGTTAATCGACCCTTGCCTACCCCAGTACCTCCATGCCCAAACTTCCATGCTGAAATTTAGTATCTATCAGATGCTGCTCCTCTGGATGATGACTCACCAGAGGAGGCACTTGACTTACTAAGAATACAAATTGACTGAATGGACTAATTATACTTGTATAAGCTATGCAGTTGTCATGAAATGACCAAAGGAGGAAAGGTAACTTTAATCAACATTTTAATGAATTTGAGATTATACAAATTATGCTAAATACATTCTACAATTTAACATAAAACAATTATACAAATGGACAAAATGTTTTTAAAAATAAACAGAAATGTATGATGAATTGAACATACATGCATTAAACAAAGGTTCTTCATTCCTAGGAATTTGTAACTGAATGTTACAAGGCTGTTCCATTTTTCGTCAATAGTTCATCTACAGTCAATGTTGGGAAATAGTTGCTTGACACAAATTGTGTTAAAGATGTTGACACTCAGGTCAGTGTCAATTACAGAACGTACACCACCAACAGCAATCTCCCTCTGCTAGATTCTGAATATCCACCCCTCTCACACAGACAAACACACAATTCCCCCTCTACTGGTGACTGTACATGTTTTCCATAAGAGACAGGTGATATAGATATAGTTGTGACTTCTATAGACAAAATATAGTTTGAGCAGAAAACATACCAATCAATAGCCTTGTTCTAATTTAGTGTTTGGGACTGACTGCTAGAGTTGAGACATCGTTGAGGAAAACACAACTTTATTACAGTTAAGCAGGATAAATCATCCAAGTTGAATAAATGTTCCCTGAAGATAATAAAAAGTTAACATATTTAACTGAATCAAATTATATTGTACTGCTAACTGCATAATTAACTAATTTCTAATTAACTGTTAATAGGTGACGTGATGTTCTAATTGGTCAGATGGAGCAAACCCAAGCCCTGACATCAGGACTTTGAACCGAGGATTAAAGTCTTCAGAGGATCTGCCAGCTGATTTAAACGGGTTTCAAGTTATTTCTTCGAAACCGATGTCCAAGCTCTCCCACGTTATCCATTGAATTAAAAATCACACAACATCAGGTTATAGTCTAACAGGTTCATTTAAAAATACTAGCTTTCAGAGAGCTGCTCCTTCATCAGGCACCTCCATATTATATTATCCATTAGGAATCAAAAATACCATGTTGTATTGTGGCCTTTGTCTATCTGTTCTCTCTGAGACACCAACTTAAACCTTGCAGTCTCCTACCTTTACATCAAATATCGATTCATTTTCAACTGAAAACAAGCCCCAGCTGTTTCTCAATGGGGGAGACACACATGGGTTTTCATTGTGACTTTTTCTCCCTGCTCCTATTGACCTATAGCCATGTGTCGTGTAGTTTTAATCCTGCACTCTCTCTATTCTAACCCCTTATATCATTGCCACCCCAACAATGTGAAAGTTGTTCTTCTCTTTTTTGTTCTAGCCCTGAAGAGTCTGAAACATTCACCCACGGCTACAGTCAGTGCAGCTGTAGGTTCCTGTGCTGA